>NC_089588.1:32201197-32561197 GCF_019320115.1 Miscanthus floridulus | reverse complement strand
GTTCGGTCAGTGGTGCGCAGTGAAGGCTGCCCTCAGTCCCATGATTGGACGCTAAGAAGAAAGAGGGACCAGATGTGTAGGGGGTGCATCTGGTCGCCTATGACGTACGCTAACGCAAGCCGTTTCATGAAAAAGAGAAGAGCGGACGCAGGGTCGCGTCTGGTCGTGCATGACCTGATGCGTTCGGTCGCATTTGGGTGGCTCTAGATCATCTTTAGAAACGACCTGAGACTAGGTCACCATAGGGAGTAGCGCGTTCGATCGTGTCTTGGCCATGGCATGTGCGCGTGTGCACTGCTATTGATCGGTGTGTTCGGTCTCACGACTGGAGTGTCCGGTCTTAACGCACGAGGGCTTGAACTCGACCGTTGAAATTGCATGGACGAGGTTGAACTGAGGGGCCACATGGTAGCCATCCAGTGAGCGTATGCTGGCTCAGTGTGGTAGAACCGCCTGGAGTAACACACTTTCGAAGGCGCTCGTCTTTCACTAGACACTAAGCACCCCAAAAATGGGCTAAAATGGGCAGTTCTGTCGAGCACACCCAAAGGGAGAACTCGAAACAATCCACGTTTTACATCCAGAATCCAATAATGAGTACAAGCTTACAATACTTAGTTCATTTCATAAAACATAGTGTTAACACTGGATTTTGGTCGACTTTGGAAGATGACAGGTGGGCCCGCATGTGGGAAGAAGGACATTCGGTAAACAAAACGAGCGGTCGGCTAAATGCTTGTGCGGTCGGTTACTTCAGAAGGTGATGATTCCATTCGCGAAAGCAGAAGATGGCAAGCAAAGCCGATCGAAAAGATGAAAGTTGTAATAATAAAGGACTCTAAGAGTTTAGGGCAAGGAATCATGGTTTCCAAGTTTGTTTAAGAGTTCCTTTGTAGATCGTAGTCTTTTAGGACTCGTGTTTTGTCTAGGGTATAAATATTGACCCTCGACCATTGTAATAGGGGTTCACAACCAAATCAATACAACCGGCCCCGTGCCAACTTTCGAGTCCTTTTGTCGTGTCGTCGAGTTCTTCGAGAGGAGTCATCGATCCGTCGACCTCCGTAAGTTCCGACAACCTTGTTATCATGTTTAGTATCATGCAGTGGATTTAGACATGATGCAAGTAGTCTTGTTTGTTTTCAATGATCGTGCGGCGGATCTTTGCTGGACAATCAAGAAGTCTTTGCTTATGCTTTGTTTATGAGTAGATACCGTGCGGCAGGCATTTGCTCAATATGCTTAGTGAAGGCAAGACAGTTATCGGCTCTATTAGATATGGCAAAATCTAATAGATTCATTAAGTTATCCTGTGTTGCATGTTTTAAATATTTTATATATTTGTAACACACTTTTGCCCAATCTAGATTGACATTGTTCGGCCCTCTCTTATGGTTTTATTCGTGCTTCAATGATCATTACTTTCGTATTACCTTTGCAAATAGATAACATGCTCGTAATGGCTGAATTATTTTAATCTAGATTGTCACATGTCATGGGTTCATGCATTTTAATTACGTTTAAGCTTTGACGAAACTAGGTGTCGTGCGGCAGATGCAGGTTTTAGATTAGTTTAATCGTGTTTATTTGCACGTTCCTTCTTCATGGACCCCAACTCGGCTGGACTGCTGAGCTTGGTTATGTATTAACTTATGATTAATTTTACTTGTTCAAACATGTCTTCCCATGCACATGCATTCGGCAATTGGATCTTTACGTGTGTTCATCTTACGATTAGCCGAATGGTTTATGAACTTGCTGGCAGATAGCTTCCTATAGCTGTATGTCATTGTAAGTGGCTTCAGGGCCGTATATATGGAACTGTCTGGTCTCACCCGACATGTTCCGGTTTGGCATTTAACTATTTTATCCCTTGTTAGTTTTTTCAGGTCAAACTGACTGGCACGTTTCCGGATCATGAAGCACCCGAGCATCCAATTGAAGCCACGCTTTCCGGCTTGCTGTGTGTGAGGCACAGTGCGTCACATTTTGTGTCAACACACTTTTTGGCACGCTCGGTGGGACCATCTGTTAGTTCAAGATGGCGTCTGAGATCAACAATGATCATGTTCTGGACGTGAGCATGGCAGAATTGCCAGATAATTACAGGGATTTAGTGCTACAAGCATGTGAGCAATACCAACGGAAGTGTTTGATGTCTTTTTCCAAAAACAAGAGCAATAAAGTGTTTCAAAAGTAGTCAATGCCAAGGGTTCTTCTTCCACATCAAACTGATTACACTGAAGAGGAGGATGCTCAGAAGATGGCAGCCCTGGTTTATAAAGCTATGGGAGAAACCATGACAAACCATCACACAGCTTTTCTGAATACCTTTCGGGCAATCATGATCAGTACTTTTGGTCCAATGGTTGATAAGTACTTTGAAGAAAATGTTGGCCCACTCAGTGGACCGACACTTTTCAATGTTCCAAAGCATCAAGAGAAGTCTGTTGGAAAAGAAGGACCATCGACTTCAAATATTGGTGGATTGACTCACACTGAAAAGCAATCACATCCCACCTATGGTCAGGTAACATTTGGTACCATAGGAGAAGTGCCACCTTCAGCTTATAGAGTTTCTCCAGCATCAAACAGATTACAGAAGAATATGTATGGAGATGGGTATCAAGAATTTACTGATTACAATGCTATCAATGCTGTGCCAAATCCAGGGTATAGGAGTGTTTCAGGATTGCCTTCTGGAGTACAAGCACAAGGAAATCAGGATTCAGGCATTGATGTTTTGATGCACAGGATGGCTGATATGATGCAGAATCAGTTCGGCTTGAAGCCAAAAAATCAATCCTATTCATACAAGTCTCCTTACCCAGAGTGGTACAACAGAGTGGCGTTACCTCCAAGGGTGAAGCCTCCAACAGATTTGACCAAGTTTTCTGGTCAAGATGATACTAGTACCATAGAGCACGTCAGTCGGTACTTAATGCAGCTTGGAGAAGCTGCTTCAGATGAAGCCTGGAGGATTCGATATTTTCCTTTGTCCCTTATAGGACCAGCTTTCATGTGGTTCACGTCTTTGCCAGCTCATTCCATTGGTACGTGGGCAGAACTAGAGCAGAAGTTTCATTCCTATTTCTACACGGGTACTAATGAGAAGAAGTTGGTCGATCTCATGAGTCTGAGGATGAGAACAAATGAGACACCATTGGAATATCTTCACAGATTTAGGGAGACCAAGAATATGTGTTACTCTCTGAATTTACCAGATGATCAGCTACCTGGAATAGCTATAGCAGGAATGTTGCCGAATATCAAGGAGAAGTTGTTCGGCATGGAGTTTGATGATCTTGGCCAACTTGCACAGCGTTTAGCAGCTATGAGTAATCAGGCCCAAGGATTCAGGAGAGATAATCGCTTTCAGAAGAACAATGCCACTAATGAGGTGTATCAAGGTTTTCTGGAGGAAGCGACTGAGTATATTGATGAAGATGAGATAGCTGCAGCTGAGTTGAATTGGGCAAAGGAGCCTACTCAAATTAGTCAATGCTGGTTGAAACAACAAAAGGGAACCTATGATTTTGATGTTACTAAGGCAGACAGGCTTTTTGCATTATTGATGAAGGAAGGACGCATCAAACTGCCAGAAGGACATCCCATGCTGTGTCCTGAGGGAGTGAAAGACAAAAAGTATTGTGGCTTCCATAACACTAATTCTCACTCTATCAATGATTGCCGAGTGTTCAGAATACGAATCCAGAAAGCTATCCAAGAGGGACATTTGAAGTTTGATGGCAAGATGAAAATTGATGATCAGCCTTTTCCACAAAATATGATTTCTTTCTCTATGAATATGGTCTCTACCAATGATCTCAAAGGTAAAGGCAAGATGAAGGTGTTGACTTCTGATAGAGCAAAGAAAAATGGTGCTGTTGACCCGGATCGGCAAGTCACCAATAGAGAGCTGCAGCAACGAGTTCGGTTTCAGAATAGCCGAACCAAGAAAGGTCAAACTTCCAAACCCAGAGTTACATCACGTATTTTGCTAAACAAATGGCAGAGAGAACAAGAGAAGGAATACTATAAGAAGCAATGGTTTATGGAAGAATGCCGGAGGTATGAGGAAGAGGTATACCGAAGGGAGCAAGAAGAATACATGACAGAACAGGAGCAGTCTCATTGGGGTTGTTCATTCTTTAGGCATTGTTGGAATGAAGGCTTGAGGTTGCCTGCTAGAAATAATTGTCCGGAGTGTAGTGCTCAGTACTCCGAGTATAGGCAATCTTGAATCAACCGCCGTCCCGTCTATGAAAGACTTGGAACGAAGGTTCCTGAAGATGATCGGCGCGTAAAAACAGATGATTTTAAGAATCAGCAAAGGAAAAGATTTGCAGGTCAAGGTTGGATTCATGATAGAGTGCATGATGAAGAAGCTGATTCCTATAGATACGTATGGCAAAAAGGACAGTGGTGTCCTCCAGGCCTGAGGAAAAGTCAGAAAAGAAGAGTTCAACGGTTGAGGAATAGGGAGTTGAAACAGGAAGTTACCGAAACAAAGCAAATATGGCATCCTAAGAAGAAGCCTGATGAATGTGGTCCTTCGGCTGATGCTTGCATGGCTTTCTTCCTCCCATCAGAGTTTATAGCTCCCGAAAGCCAATATGTCCAAGAAGAGGTGTACTCTGATTTTGATGAAAGTGAATGTCAGGATTTGATGGCCCAGCTTGTATTAACACAGCAGGCTGTTTTTGACAAACCAATCAAGAATCATCACTTGAGACCACTCTATTTAAAGGGATATGTCAATGGCAAGCCTTTAACTAAGATGTTTGTTGATGGAGGGGCTGTTATCAATATCATGCCTTATACTACCTTCAGAAAGCTTGGGATGACTAATGAGGAATTGTTGAAAACTGACATGGTGCTTAGGGACTTTGCTGGCAACCCTTTCGATACCCGAGGTGCTATCCATGTCGAGCTGACTATTGGGTCTAAAACTCTGATTACTACCTTTTTTGTCATTGATGGCAAGGGGGCATATAGTCTACTCTTGGGCAGAGATTGGATCCATGCTAATTGCTGCATTCCTTCGACCATGCATCAAATTCTCATTCAATGGATTGGAGATGATGTTGAAGTTGTACATGCTGATGATTCGGTAAGTGTTGCTGCCACAGAATCTACCTACTGGGAATATGAAGGCGTCGATTGTTTCTCTGGAAAACTGTGGAAAGAAGGTCCTGTAAATGTTTTCAGCGAGGGCCAACAGCCGATCCAAGCAGTCGGCTCTCATAGTAATTTTTAATGGGAAATCCTATCGATGGCAACAAAGGAAAGTTGGGACGTGGTTTTATGTCGGCTGATAAGTTGGAAGAAATTGATGTTGGTGATGGTTCTAAGCCAAGGCCGATGTATATTAGTGCAAAGTTAGACTCAGAATATAAATCAAAGTTGATAGATCTGTTGAAAGAGTTTAAAGATTGTTTTGCTTGGGATTACACGGAAATGCCTGGATTGGATCGTTCCATTGTTGAGCATCGATTACCCATTAAACCTGGATTTCGTCCTTATAAACAACCTCCACGGAAGATATACAAAGAGGAGGTATTGGCCGATGTGAAGAAGGAGGTTGAAAGATTAATAGAAGCAAACTTCATTCGGCCCTGCAAGTATGCAGAGTGGATTTCAAATATAGTACCGGTATACAAGAAAAATGGAAAAATGAGGGTTTGCATAGATTTCAGAAATCTTAATAAGGCCACTCCCATGGATGGTTACCCAATGCCAGTTGCCGATTTACTAGTAGATGCAGCAGCAGGTTATGAAGTCATTAGTTTTATGGAAGGTAATGCTGGCTATAATAAAATTTTTATGGCAATGGAAGATATTTCAAAAATAGCCTTCAGATGTCCTGGTCATATTGGTTTGTTTGAATGGATAGTCATGACGTTTGGGTTAAAGAATGCCGGTGCAACTTATCAAAGAGCTATGAATTATATTTTTCACGAGCTGATCGGCAAGATTGTAGAGATCTACATCGATGATGTAGTAGTCAAGTCTAGAAATCATGAAGGACATTTAGCCGATTTAAGAAAGACTCTGGAGTGCACAAGAAAGCATGGCTTGAAGATGAATCCAAACAAATATGCCTTTGGAGTTTCGGCTGGTGAGTTTTTGGGATTTTTAGTTCATAAAGGAGGAATTGAAGTTGGGAAAAAGAGCATGGAAGCAATAGACAAAGTTGTGCCGCCAACCAATCTCACAGAATTACAGTCATTGTTAGGCAAAATCAACTTTGTAAGAAGATTCATATCCAATCTATCAGAGAGAGTTTTACCCTTTTCTCCTTTATTAAAGCTCAAGAAGGATCAAAAATTTGTATGGGGTGACATACAACAAAAGGCTTTTGATGAGATCAAGCAATATATGAAGGCACCACCTGTGCTGGTACCTCCACAACTTGACAAGCCTTTTAAGTTGTATGTGGCGGCTGATAGCCTAACGATAGGATCGGCCCTTATGCAAGAATTTGAAGGAAAAGAAAGAGTCATAGCTTATCTTAGCCGAAAGCTGCTAGACCCAGAAACAAGGTATTCGGCTACAGAAAAACTTTGCTTGTGTGTGTATTACTCATGTACCAAATTTCGGCACTATTTGTTGAATGCCGAATGCGTGGTAGTTTCTAGTTTTGATGTAATCAAACATATGCTATCAATGCCAATTTTGAATGGAAGAATTGGCAAATGGATTTTAGCATTGTTAGAATTTAATTTAAGGTACGAATCGGCAAAGGCGGTAAAGGGTCAAATTATTGCCGATTTTATTACCCAGCATCGAGATCTCTTTGTTGAGGCGATAAGCATTGTGCCTTGGGCCTTGTTCTTCGATGGATCATCTTGTAACAAAGGTGGTGGTGCTGGTATTCTCTTGATTTCCCCACAAGGAAAAACTTTTGAGTATGCGGTTCCTATTGAATTTCATGTTACTAATAATCAGGCAGAGTATGAAGCGTTGCTTAGAGGGCTTCAGCTTCTTATAGAAGTAAAGGCCGTTGCTGTTGAAATCTTTGGGGATTCTGAGTTGGTGATTAATCAACTGAGTGGTCAGTATGAATGCAAGAACAATGTGTTAAGAGAATATTATGAGGAGTGTAGAGAACTTTTGAAGAATTTTCTGGTAGTAACCTTGCATCATATCCCTAGAGAGTATAATGAAGAAGCAAATAAGTTAGCTCAAGCTACTTTTAGATATCAAGAGAGTCGGGAAGTTTTTGCTATAGAAGAAGGTGTTTTAAATACTGATCAAGTAGATGGTGATTGGAGATACGAAATTACCAATTATCTGAAAGGTCCATCTCAAAAAGTTTCCCGAAAAACTCAGATACAAAGCTCTCAAATTTGTGTTCCTTGATGATCAGTTATATTACAAGTCCATCGATGGAGTATTGCTCAAATGTTTAAGTCAAGAAGAGGCCAAGAAAGTGATGTATGAGGTTCACGAAGGATTGTGTGGTGCACACCAGTCAGCTTATTGGATGAAGTGGATAATTAGGAGAACTGGTTATTTTTGGCCGACTATGTTGGAGGATTGTTTTGAATATTACAAAGGGTGTCACAATTGTCAAAAATTCGGCAATATTCAAAAAGTTCCAGCATCTGCTATGAATCCCATAATCAAGCCTTGGCCGTTCAGAGGATGGGGTATAGATTTAATTGGTCAGATCAATCCTCCTTCTAGTAAGGGACACAAGTTTGTACTCTTGGCCATGGATTATTTCACCAAGTGGGTTGAAGCAATCCCTTTGAAGAAGGTAACGTCAGAGAATATGATCAGTTTTGTTAAGGAACATATAATTCACAGATTCGGGATTCCTCAAACTATAACAACTAATCAAGGAACTTAGTTTACTTCTTCAGAATTCTGTGATTTTGCCAAAGATATGGGGATTAAGTTGTATAATTCTTCTCCTTATTATGCACAAGCTAATGGTCAGGCAGAAGCATCAAATAAGATTATGATTAAAATCATCCAGAAGAAGATTGATGAAAAACCAAGGAGATGGCATTTGGTTCTTAATGAAGCATTGTGGGCTTACCGAATGGCTTGTCATGGGTCCACTCAAACATCTCCCTATGAACTGGCTTATGGGCATCATGCTGTATTACCATGGGAATTACGGTCAGGTTCAAGGCGAGTTGTGTTACAGAAAGAATTGGTAGAAGAAGATTATAAGAATCTGATGATGGATGAATTGGAAGATTTACATTTGATTCGTCTCAAGGCATTGGAAAATATTGAAAAAAATAAAATACGCGTTGCCAAGTATTATAACAAAAGGGTTAGGCTGAGGCAATTCGCAGAAGGAGACTTGGTTTGGAAAACTATATTGCCAATTGGAACAAAGGATAGAGCATTCGGCAAATGGTATCCAAATTGGGAAGGTCCTTTCTAAATAGTAGAGTGTGTACCTGGCAATGCATACATATTGAAGACTTTATTTGGGGAAGAATTTACCAGAGCTATCAATGGAAGATTTCTTAAGAAATATTACCCCAGTGTTGAGGTTGGTTCATGAACGTAGATCAGAAAAGCTGATAAAAGGAAAATCGCCTTTAGCCTAAAAAGAAATAAAACTGATAATAGCCGATATTGTTTATATCGCCTTTAGCACAAAATAGCCGATGCAGTTTGCATCGCCTCTAGCATAAGAATGTTTATGCAAGACCGGGGTGTTTTCAGCATTTTTTTGACAGTCGCAGGCAGAATTTTACCGAAAAAAAATCAAAGAAATAAGCATTCTTCCAAAAGACAAGTTTATTTACAGAAGTCCATCCTAACACAAACTACTCCTCAAATAACTTGTTGAGGACGGACTGGGGATGTGTGGACTCGGCAAGGGCGACGGCATGATCATCGTAGACCTCCAGACGCTCATCGATGTCGTCGATCTCGTCCGGGCGTCCTCCAGCAAAGCCGACTGGCTAGAAGTAGTCTTCGTTGGTTCAGGAGGTCATTGCCGCCAGCCCGAGAGAAACACCAAGGTGCACACCATGGATGACGGCCTGATCAACACGACCGTCCACAGCATCAAGGCGTGCCTTGGATGTCTAACCCTGGGCATTCACCTTGTCGGCAACCTTGTTCACCGCCGCCTTCAGGCGATCGTTCTCCGCAGAAAGAGCTAGGCAGAAAGAAAAAAAAAATGGGTCAGCAAGCAGGGGAAGCCAAAATGATAAAACCAAATGAAGATATCAAACCGGTGATGGCGTCGCAGAGTTGCTTCCGCTGGTCCTCCCATTCGGCTTGCTCGATGCCGAATTTCTTGGAGACGTCGCCTAGCTCCTCTCGGGCCTCGTCTCTCTCCTGGCGAAATTTGAGCGCTTCCTCGTGAGAATATGGATGGTGTGCATCTGCTGGTTCCGCCGGGCCCCAAGGATTGGAGTGATAGGAGCTTGAAGAGCTGGAGGATCCGGAGGAGCCAGATGATGGAGTTCCTGGTTGAACTACTGTCGCCGGAGGAAGGAGATGATATTGGCTAGAGCTGATGACTCTTATCCTGATGAATGAGGAAGAAAAAATCGAAACTAAGAGATGAACAAGAAAATCGCAAGGGGGCAAAAAGCCGATTCGTACCCACGGCACCGGCAGCGCGATGCTCTGCTTCCTTCTGCCTCTCCGTCGGCAGGTCACTTGCCACGGTCGCCACTGTTCGCCATTTGCTTTGGTGGAGGTTAGGGTTTTCTTCTGGAATGAATCGAACAAAGGAAGTGGAGGAGACGGATATGAGAACGCTAAAACGGAGATAGTGATGAAGGCTAACGGAAGGGTCTATTTATAAGCCGAAGCGAAGAATCGTGGCAAATTCCACGGAGTTGTGGGGCGGGAATGCCGAACGATGGAATAGGGTTTTTTCCTTTTAGCTGGGCCGCTACTGGGCTGGGCCAGGCATGGATTAAGTCGGGCGTCGTTCAGCTATCTCCCTGATTTGTTGGAGCCAGCATTGTTCGGTTATACCCTCACAACATTTAAATTAGGATTCGGTCAGCTATCAGAAGAATGGAGACAATTGGCTACATTCTAATTGAGAAATTTAAGGGAAAATAGCCGATTGCTTTTTCAAACGAATAAAATATGTAAACATAAAGTTGATTGATCAAGGGACAGAGGATATCACACTTAAGTTTATTACAAGCCCAATGTCTACTTGTTCAGAAGCTGATTGATTGCCTCTATGGCTTCAGTCCTGATTCGGCTAACATCATCTAGCACTTTCTGATCCTCATCTTCAGAACTCTGGATGCTGGATAACTTAGTTTTGATTTGCTGATCTTCTTTGATGGCCGAAGTTATTTTTAGTGAAGCTGCTTCTATGTTCTTCGGCAAATTAGCTATATGGGCCCTGTGAGACTGAATTTTGGTATTCAGTTCGGCTAGTTGGGCTTCTAGTCTGCTTTTTTCATCCTCCATGGCTTTCAGTTCAGGCTCCAAGGTTGTCAAGGAATTTCTTGTAGTCTGGATATGAGAGTGAAGATCTTTAATCTCCAACTTCTTCAAAGATCTGTCCTTCTGCAAAGCAGCCCTCGAAGATATGTTCTTGGTTGCCCTTCTCACCATGGCAAAGTGGTCATCAAGATGGGCTGTAGATTCTAGGGGGCCTTGAGAGCAGAAGGGATATCTTGATCAATGAGTTCAAGGAAGTCTCTTATCTGATCTACATCCTGAACCAGATTAATGGTATCCTTGTTCAGCAGGATGATCACCTCTTTTAGCCGAGCCTGATTTTCCAGCGATAAGGTTTGTTGAGAAGTAATCTCTTCACCTTTCTCAATGATGTAGTCCTCAATAGAGAAGGAGTAGCTGGTGGTCGGTTTAGTGATGTTCTTCTAAAAGAAAAGAGAAGAAAGGAGGTGTTAGCCGATTGGGTGAATTTGCTAAAATATAGTGTAAGACAAGGCATTACCTGCTGAACTGATTGATCATCAGGATGGGTTATACCCTGGCTTGCTGGAGGACTTGGCTGAATGTTCAGAAGGGACGGGGTTGGAGATTGATCAGGAGAAGTTTCCCTTGCCAGTTCATCTAAGATTTCATCTATTCTCAATAAAGTAAATGATAATGAGCATAAGGGATAGATGTTATTTTAAAAAAAAAGGGGGAGAAAAGAGAATTGGTTGAACGATGTTACCTATAGTCTCATCAGATGTATGAGCCTTTGAACCTTCAGCTTCATGAGTCTCTGAAGCTTCACTGTCATGAATTTCTTCATTTTTGGTAGGAACTTCAGGGGTTGGTTTTGCAGCTGCTGAGGTGCTGTCTAGTCTGGGAATTTCGACTTGTGGCTGCAATAGAAGTAATGAATATAGAGGTGGTCAGGTTTACTGCTAAGTGGGGTTGTTAACCTAATAGAGAATAAAAGGTTCATACCTCAAGAGATAATTTGGCTTTCTTGGTCCTTGGTTTCTTGGGTAAGAGAAAACTTTCAGGTGTTTTCCTTTTGCTTTTTCCTCTTGAAGATGTAGCAGCTAAAGTAGCAAGAGTTCTCATGAGTGCCTTTAAAGGTACTGAATCCAAAGTTGCAGGAATTTTCATGAATTCCTTTAATTTTGGAGCATCAAACCCCAGAGCAGGCTTGGGACCAGCCGAATAGTACTGGATTGCTTTGGCAGGGGGAGTAGACTCAAGATCCTGTGCATAACCAGATGTTAAAATAAGAAGTGAATTCAAGAGCAGGAAATGATGAGCCTAATGAAATTACCTCACTATCAGAAGCAAAATCGGGCTGCAAGTTTTTGCATAAAGGATGAACTGATATATTGAAGATATGAGCATGCCATTCTTGCCACCAAGAGACAAAGAAGGGATGAGCAACATCTATTAGCCCAAATGGAGATGGTTCGTATGTTGGCAATTCCCATCCTAATTCAAAGATTTTCTTGGCTTCCATTCTTTCTGTTATTACTTCCCTTGGCTTTATGATTGTTGAGAAGAGGAATCTTGGGGGCAGCTGGCCACATCCTAATTGTCTGGCCACCATATTTGGATAGTAGAATTCATAGGTGGACTGCACTAACCTCCCATGATGAAATTTGGCTGGCAGAGTGCAAGGTTTGATAAAGGAGTTGAAGATCTCCATGGATTCTTGACCTGAACAACCAATTTCATAGCTAAACTTGCAGGGCAAAGTCAAATTTTCATTTTCTCTGTAAGGGAACCAGAGCACATTGCCAAATCCTTTGAAAAATAGCTTGAAGAAATGACCAATGTCTATGTCAATGCTGATAGATGATGCTGCTTCCCCATAAGTCTAACAAGCCTTAACCTTTGTTGTACTGCCTTCAGCGTAGTTAACTGAAGGAAAACTTAGATTGAAGAGGCTCACAGAGGTTATCTGATGCATGTATAGCTAGAGCCACATCTGAATTAGCCACCAGGGACCATTAACACAAGAGATTTCTCCACCTTGGCGCATCTGAAGAGTAATCTGATGCATCATATGATAAACAGACCCTAAGAGATATTTGCCTAGTGGGATCTGAGTGCCTACAGCTAAGTCTTCAGCCATCACCATGTGATTCAGAGTTGGTTCATTGGATTTTCCACAGAAGATGAATCTGCATAGCCACATATTCATGAAGGCTTTCAATTCTTTGTCAGAAATGGTGCCAGATGCATTCATGTAGTTCTGGATGTATTTGACCCATCCACATCCAGAGCTGACGGCTCTTTGATTACTTTTGCTCTTATACTTATGAGGATATACTGGTAGTGACACGTTCAAGCCAGTCATCATGAACACGTCGGTTAGAGTGATGGTCATCATACCATGACCAAAGATGAAGGCATTAATGGTGTCAGACCAAAAATGGGAAGCTGCTATCAAAAGGGAATCGTTTCTGGGTGTTTCTGCTAAGGATAATTCCAGACAATGACTAATGTCTTGACTTTCCTAGTGGCTGCTGCTTTTCTCCAGCATTCTCCTGTACCAATTCCGCCATCCAGCGATTGGGGGAAATGGCCAATTCTTGAACGTGTTTGGCCATCGGTTTGGCAAGGTGATCCCAGATTTGAAAGGGATTCTTTGGGTTTCCTTCTCAATAATTTCAAAAGGGTCAGGATTTCCCATTGGGCTGAGGAAATAGGAATCGGGGTTGGCAGCATAAGGGATCAAAATCTGATTCTTGTATTCCTTTAAAGGGTGATTGAAATCAAAGAGGAATAAGCCAAAAGAAGAACGGGAAGATCAAGTGGAAATTGCCGAATATAAGTGAAGTTTACCTCTAGAATTTCATCCTGGGTCGCCATTGAAGATTTGAAGTGGGTCCGAGGTTGCGCTGAAAGCTTGAATGTTTGGACAGCGGCTGCGGTGTTGAACGGTGCTGACCTAGGAGGAAGAAGGAGCTTGTGGTCAATTTCAGAATAAAACAACTTTTATCCCGAAATTGAGGGGGCATGTGTTAACACTGGATTTTGGTCGACTTTGGAAGATGACAGGTGGGCCCGCATGTGGGAAGAAGGACATTCGGCAAACAAAACGAGCGGTCGGCTAAATGCTTGTGCGGTCGGTTACTTTAGAAGGTGATGATTCCATTCGGGAAAGCAGAAGATGGCAAGCAAAGCCGATCGAAAAGATGAAAGTTGTAATAATAAAGGACTCTGAGAGTTTAGGGCAAGGAATCGTGGTTTCCAAGTTTGTTTAAGAGTTCCTTTGTAGATCGTAGTCTTTTAGGACTCGTGTTTTGTCTAGGGTATAAATATTGACCCTCGACCATTGTAATAGGGGTTCACAACCAAATCAATACAACCAGCCCCGTGCCAACTTTCGAGTCCTTTTGTCGTGTCGTCGAGTTCTTCGAGAGGAGTCATCGATCCGTCGACCTCTGTAAGTTCCAACAACCTTGTTATCATATTTAGTATCATGCGGTGGATTTAGACATGATGCAAGTAGTCTTGTTTGTTTTCAATGATCGTGCGGCGGATCTTTGCTGGACAATCAAGAAGTCTCTGCTTATGCTTTGTTTATGAGTAGATACCGTGCGGCAGGCATTTGCTCAATATGCTTAGTGAAGGCAAGACAGTTATCGGCTCTATTAGATATGGCAAAATCTAATAGATTCATTAAGTTATCCTGTGTTGCATGTTTTAAATATTTTATATATTTGTAACACACTTTTGCCCAATCTAGATTGACATTGTTCGGCCCTCTCTTATGGTTTTATTCGTGCTTCAATGATCATTACTTTCGTATTACCTTTGCAAATAGATAACATGCTCGTAATGGCTGAATTATTTTAATCTAGATTGTCACATGTCGTGGGTTCATGCATTTTAATTACGTTTAAGCTTTGACGAAACTAGGTGTCGTGCGGCAGATGCAGGTTTTAGATTAGTTTAATCGTGTTTATTTGCACGTTCCTTCTTCATGGACCCCAACTCGGCTGGACTGCTGAGCTTGGTTATGTATTAACTTATGATTAATTTTACTTGTTCAAACATGTCTTCTCATGCACATGCATTCGGCAATTGGATCTTTACGTGTGTTCATCTTACGATTAGCCGAATGGTTTATGAACTTGCTGGCAGATAGCTTCCTATAGCTATATGTCGTTGTAAGTGGCTTCAGGGCCGTATATATGGAACTGTCTGGTCTCACCCGACATGTTCCGGTTTGGCATTTAACTGTTTTATCCCTTGTTAGTTTTTTTAGGTCAAACTGACTGGCACGTTTCCGGATCACGAAGCACCCGAGCATCCAATTGAAGCCACGCTTTCCGGCTTGCTGTGTGTGAGGCACAGTGCGTCACATTTTGTGTCAACACATAGAGTCTTAGAAATTATTTATTACAATACCAGAGTTCAGAGTGTGATAATTAAACAGCGGAATGTAATAATCATCTAGCGGAAATGATACACGGATCCATCTATGCCCACTAAAAGAATTCTCCACACAAGAGCTAACTCCTGAAGCTACACCTGCAACAGGGTAAAATAAACCCTAAGTATACAATGTACTCACAAGACTTACCTGACTAGTGGAAATATTTTTTCGACTCTCGAGGATATGATAGGCAATATGGTTTGCTATTTTCTTTTGTTTGCGAAAAGCATTACTAATAGTGCGCCCTTAAGGTCAAGTTTTATTAGCAGTCATGATTACTTTATTAGCTAACCATTCTAGGTAAGCACCTGTTCTACCTTCGAGCAAGAGTTTAGTGATCAAAATCATTTTACCACCTTTCATCTTCTAGTTCTTACAAAATTAGTTTCAAAATTTTTGGACATCTACATGAATTTATATTAAATATACAAGTTAGCTCAGAAACTAAATTAGAAAAGCAACAACTAATTCATTTAGAAAAAAGGAAGATGATTTCTCTATGCGGCCCACATATGCACGGCCCGCGCGAGGCGGCCCACGCACGCGAGGCGGCTCACGGCGGGCAAGCCCGCGCGTGCTGGCACTTTTGCAACAAAGTCCTCGGTTTCCTTCCGAATCACACCTAAGTCCTAAAACTATTTCCCTCTCTCAGACACTCTCACTTAACCCCCTAACCTTCATAGATTTCCCCCGCACGCACCCCCGATGACCCAGCGCACGGCGGCACGGTGGACGCTAACATAGTGCGGCCGTGTCGGCCACATGGGACCTATGCCGACCCACCTATCGGGTCAGTCACCATCCCCGACCATGGTGGCTACACCTAAGTCCTAATACTATTTGCCCCTCTCTTAGACACTCTCACTTAACCCCCTAATTTTCATGGAATTCCCCCGCACGCACCCTCGATGACTGAGCACACGGCGGTGCAGCAGACTTGGACACAGCGTGGCCACGCTAGCCACCTGGGACCTACGCCGACCCACCTATTAGGTCAGTCACCATCGCCAACCATGGTGGCTATACTAGACGGCGGTGAGGGGTGGCAGGACTCATCGGGGAAGGCTACAGCGGCGCACGACCATCCACGATGGCAGCGCAACTGCTTCGATGAGCTCAGGCAACTATAAGCATAGATGGTTGGTGAGCCAGCATCAGGAGACTACCACGGGTCTAGCTGAGGTGACGGTTGGAGTGGAGGATGATGGAGGAGGGCTGGCCACGTGCGACCGAGCTGGGCAGTGATGGCGGCAGGGAAGACTCCAAATTGGAGCTTGGCCGTGCATGTTTCAAGGCTAGGTGGGGTCGGGCAGCGAGAGGGCTTGATGATGAAACCTTGGATGCGCTAAATTGGATTGAGGTGATCTCTCATTGGCTAATTGCGTGGGGCGTGGCTCTGATGGCGGAAGCGGTAGGAAGAGGAGATGGGTTCGAGCTCTGGCTATCCTTGCCTTAACAGCAAGCGGTCAGCCAGACCTAAGGTAGCGTCTACGCACTCACTACGTGACAATGTAGCTAGACCATGTGCGCGCGTGTGGAGGCAGGTTGGGGGCGGCCTGCGCGGCCGCAGCGCCATTAAGGCGAGGTGACGGCATGAGCAGCCAGGATAGCCCACATGCATGTGGTGGCAAGGCAAGCAGCAACAGCGCAGCACGGCATCATGGTGGCAGCAGCATCGCACGACAGCGGCCAAGGGCGTCAATGACTACGCCTCGGCAGCTCAGCAAGGCGACATCGGCGTGGTGGCTAGTGGAGCAGCAACGCAGCGGCCTGCAGCGCCTGGCTACAGCCAGGCCATGGCTAGGCTAGAGGCGGCCTTGGCCCACCGCACGCGGTAGCGTGTGTGCGCGCGTGGGGCAAGCCAACGTGGCGACATCACGCCCCCAGGACGTGGTGACCGCACTCACTCGTCCAACCAGCCCGAAATTTTAAAGCGTCTATAAAAACTAAACGGTTGCTCTTGGAACCAAACCACCTTCACCATGCTCAAGAGGGCATATCAGGCTACCAACCCAAGCTAAAACATGACACCACCACTTAACTCAATTCCACAAAATAAATACCCAACCATGGCATTGTCTTGCTGTCTATATACTTAAAAATCTTCTAAGTCTTTGAGCCGAATTTTGATTCCAGGTTTCATTTCTAGGCTATTAGAAGTATTGGCTAGCAATGTTATTTTTCTACAGCAAAGGTTGCATTGCCATCTATAAAGTTTGTACTTCAAGCTTTATTTAGGTACCACACACATGTTCTATAATATTTTTGCTCAATAAAAATTGGTTTTCAACCCTACTTGATATACATGAGCTATTGAATCAACTTTTATTTAGCATTTTTATTAATCATTTTAGGTTACAAGAAATTTATCTATACACTTTATCACATGTATTACCACATAAACATGATGCTCATGACATGGTTAAGTAGGTTGTTATGATGTAACACCGAGGGTGTTACACTCGGGTGCGTTTGATCGCCCTGACCAGTGCGTCTGGTCAGCGCGCTGTTAGCTGCAGTGTGAGCCCGACGGCTCTATTTTGTGGGGGCTCCTATTTAAGCCCCTTGGCTGGCTCAAGCTCTCTCTTGGCCATTTGCATTGACATAGCAACCTTGTGAGATTAACCAAAGCCCTCCTACTCATCTCCATCATTGATTCATCATCTTTGTGAGATTGTGAGTGAATCTAAGTGCATTGCTTGAGTGATTGCATCTAGAGGCACTTGGTGTTCGTGTTTCGCTACGGGATTCGCTTGTTAATCTTGGTGGTTGCTGCCACCTAGATGGCTTGGAGCAGCGAGGATCGTCGAGCAGATGAAGGTGCTTGTCTCTAGCTCCAATCGTGGTGATTGTGAGGGGGTTTTGACCTTTCCCCGGCGGAGAGCCAAAAGGTTCTCTAGTGGATTGCTCGTGGCATGTGTGATCCTCATCTTCCATTGGTTTTGTGGCACCGGGGTTTGGCGTGTGATGCTAATTAGCGCGTGAATCTTCAAGTGAGTGAATCGCCACAATGAGGACTAGCTTGCCAGCAAGCAAGTGAACCTCGGTAAAAAAATCTTGTGTCATCATTGTCCGAGGATTTCTTGGTATTCATTGTGATCATCTTGTGATTGGCTCAATTCCTTGACACGACAGTATAATCATCACCACCCTCTATTGTGCATTTACATTTCTAGTGTTGCTTCGCTCTTTAGTGTAATTAGTTTTGAGAGCAAGCTTGTATTGGATCTACTGGTTAGTGAGGCTCTTTAGTTAGTTTTTGAGAGCTCACTAACTTAGTGTAGTGATTTAGCCAATTGTGTGCTTAGATATCATAGTAACTAGAATTGTGGTAGGTGGCTTGCATTTTTAGTAGGCTAGCGCAACACTCGCTTCGCCGTTTAATTGTCTAACATCTTTGCTAAGTGTTGTTATAGAAATTTTCAATAGGTTATTCACCCCATCTAGCCATTAGGACCTTTCATAGGGTCACGCCGGTAGCGTCAGTCCTCGGTGAAGGTGGTGGAGTAGTGGACGGAGCTTGGAAGGGTGTGCCACAGTCGGTGGCGAGGTCAACATCGTCGGTGGGCTTCTGAGGTGGTGGTGGTGGCTCGTCAGAGCTACTGTGATGGCAGCAGGCAGTGGTTATGGCCCTAGTGGCCTTATTTGAATCAACTATCTACGCGTACATAAGTGCAAGTGAGTGACGAGTGTAGCGGGGGTATTGTGGTGCTCAACCGAGCCTTGTCAGTGGCTAGCCGGCGGCCATGGCGGCTCGGCAGGGTACGATGCACAGTGGCAGCATGACCTAGAAGGAGAGAAGGGCAACTAAGTGGAGGAGGAGCTCTGAAGCTTACCTACCACTCCAATCGGCTGGTGGCGCAACATAGAAGGAGAGAGAGTGAGGTGGCTCCAAAGTCGTCGGTGACTCCTGATTTGGGGCAAATTGGGATAGAGTGAGGAGAAGGAGGGGAAAGGAGTAGTGGATAGGGATATGGTGTGTCCCTGCCCTTGGCGGAGCTGGTGGTGTAGAGGCCAAGGCCGAAGCGGCACCGACCGGGCCTATTTATAGGCCAGCCATGTTGGTTCCGGCGGCGAGATATTTTCTCACCCGCTGAGCTCATCCGTGGTGTGTGCACGTGCCTATTTCGCTAGAATGGTTCACCACAATGTGGGCTTGCCCACACGTCCGGTCGAGGGTGCTCAGGCTTGTCCATGGTGGTACGATGGGTGTGTTCACCGCTGCGTGTCAATGGAGCTATAGTGAGGGAGAACGGAGAGGTGCACGGTGGGTCCAGAGGGGTTCGTAAGGTGTTCCCGCATTCACTCCTCACCAGGGTGAGGCGGTGGCGGTGGGGCTAGGGCGCTCAAACAGTGACGCGGGATTCGCATCGTCTAGAGGTAGACAACAATGATGATAGCTGGGCCCCATGCATAAGTGAGAGAGAGAGGGAGAAGGGAGAGGAGGCGGGCATGAGTTGGGCTAGGGCATGGCAACGGGTCGGCCCAGCGTGGAAGGGGGAGGAGAGGTGAAGGGAGGATGGGCTACTGTTGCTGTGGGCCAAGAGGGAGAGGGAGAGAATGAGTCCAGTGCTCATTTTCCTATTTCCAATTCTTTTTCTTTTTCCCAGATTTCCTATACTAGGTTTTGAATGCATTTAAATTCAAATTTGGATATGAATGCATGCAAGATGTACCACCATATGTTCAACAAGCAAGCAAACATTCAATCACACAATTTTACACCTATAGTTTTATTTCTATGTTGACCTATTTGTACTAAACTAATACCTAAGTTAATTATATATATTGGTTCCTATGCAAAGTTTTAAAAAGTTCAAATTTTTAGTGGTTTTTAAACTAGGTCAAAAATTTATGGTGTTACATTATCTCATTCTCAGCCACAACACAGCATGCACGCATTCCTCTCTGCCACCACCCCACCTCACCTTGCTCCTTCCTCCACCCTATCTAGACCCGCACCAATGGCGCGAGTGGAGCTTCCTTCGGCAATGACGTGAGGCAGCCCCCTCTGGCGATGCTATGCAAAGGTGAGCTCTCCCTGTCACACGACGATGGAAGGGGTGAGCTCTCCCTCTTGTTTTCTATCACTTTCCCTCTCACGCTCACTCTCCATTCTAGATCTGGCAGGGGTGAGTTTGGTGGTAGTGAAGGAGGAGCGAACTTGGTGGTGGTGGAGGCAGGAGGAGGGGCGATGGCACTCATGGAGAAGAATCCCTTAGCCAACGCTGCCTAGATCTATGAGGGCTCGGCAGCATGCATCCTCTGCGGCAGCGAGCATAGGAGCGGTGGCGGTCTTTGGAGAGGCTTGGTGGTAGTGGGCTCAGGAGTGGCAGCACTGGTGGTGGTGGTGGTCTTGGAGCGGCTCGGTGGCGTGGAGCTAGGAGTGCGTGTCTTGGTGGTGGTGGTGGCAGGCTCACAGGTCTAGCGGCAGCAATAGTTTTTTTAAAAAAAAGATTATTCATTTGGTTTGCAACTAGCAGTTGCCACCAGCGTCCTGTCCCTGCTGTTGTTGCTGAGCCTCCTGATCAGAGCATCCAGTCGCTTTCTGTCAGCGTCCGGTCCAGCGTCCGATCGCTGCTGCTGTTGCCGAGCCACTGATCAAAGCATCCGGTCACTTTCCTCCAGCGTCCGGTCCAGCGTTTGGTCACTTCTGTGAGCTCATTTCTTCATGATCTTGCATACAACTTGGTTCCTATCTTCATGCTTGGACTTTGCTTGATATCTTAGATCTTCTCTTGTGCTCCTAAGGTCTTCCTTAAGGTGTTGATCATCGGATCATCACGTCGCCTTTGTCCGAGTCACGTCTTGCACCTTATTGAACTACAAAACAATCACTTGCAAATTCATTAGTCCAATTTGGTTGTGTTGGTCATCAAACACCAAAATCCAAAGTCAATGGGCCTAAGGTCCATTTTCCTTACAATCTCCCCCTTTTTGGTGATTGATGACAACACGACCAAAGCAAGCAAATAATAAAAATTTGGAATTAAAAAACTATCTACTTGCTAGGATGCAATGCAAGAGGCATGGTTATATGATGCTAAAAGATACTACTTATAAGATTACATAAAAACTTATCTTGCCCTTGCAAATATCCCCATGTGGTATTATGGATTTAAGCCTTGCTTCCTATAAATTCTCTCCAATACGTAGGCTAATCCATAATCCACTGTCCTCCCTTTCTCGGACCATCACCACTTGTAGACCATTACCACTTGTAAATGATCTAGCTTTTGGTCCTACTCATTAATGCTTGCTTTTGGTCCTCTAAATTCTCCCCCTTTGGAATCAAACACCGAAAAGGAAGACATTAGTAGCACAAGGGAGGGTCAAACTTTGTGATCCTTTGTGTGTAGAGTGAAATAGGTCACAAAATTTGACTCTCACATTATATAGACTAGGCTCCCCCTAAATATATGCATACATATGGTAGAAGACAAAGCATATGCATAATTGGCAAATTATTGCACAAGGGAACTTAATCTATATAATGCATGGAGAAAGCATATAAATATCAAAATGAAATCAACATGATGATATCGGTTTAGAAATACCACATGTGGAAACCAATTTGATTTCTACCACTTGCAATAGGTGGTGGATATTTGAAGTATGATGCTTAACTTTGAGGACTCCATTTTCCTTACAATAAGACTACTACACACATGATAAGCTTGAAAAGGTGTTAGTCTCAAAGCATTCAACTTGTAGAGTAATCTCCCCCTAAATTTGTGCCCACAAGTATGGAATACTTGTAGAAAACATGCACATTGATTTTAGAATAAAAAATACCACTTGAAAGATGACATCACATAAACATGAGAGTCATTTTCGAAGGCGATATTCAGGAGAAATTATCTACAATTTGGACTTTGGCACATATTAGATGAACAATCGAAAGACAAGCTATGTGCCGTGCTCCTAAACAATTTTAAACCATGTAGGATTACTCCAAGGAATAAGAATGAAAACGAGCAAGCCTACCATATGATATACCTAGTGTATGCATGACAAAAGATATAAGAATGCAAATGCAAACCGAGGCATGAAGAGTAACTAGATGCTAAAAGATACCAATTGTAGGAAAATTTAAATCTAATACCATTTGAAGGAAATTGAATCTAGTTACCTAACATGGGAAGGGGAATTTGGGTCCATAGTATTCACTAACCCACTTGGCAATGATTTTGTCCATCATGATGCACCCCATGAAATGTATCCATACTTTGCCAAGTCTCCAAATTCCCCGATGTCCATTGGACTTCTCACTTCCCTTTCGGGATCCAAACCTTCTTAGTGCTCTTCATGTTGGAAATGATCTTCTTTGGCACCCAAAAGCATTTGACCCCATTGTTGGCTTGCTTGTTCACCTTGATGGCCACCACCTTGTCATTTTTCTTCTTCTTCAAGAGATAAGGTGTGGAGACCTTCTTGTCCACCTTGTTGGTGTAGGTGTTGGAGAGCTTGCTTGTTTGCTCTTTCTCTTTCTTCTTTCCTCCTCCCCCATTCTTCACCTTGCACTCATAGGACTTGTGACCTTCCTTGTGGCACATGTAGCAAACCACGGTTTGTCCTTCATCAAGCTTCTTCACTCCCTTGACGGTGTTATCTTGATGAAGTTGGGCTTGCTTCATCTTGCCTTTCGAGTCAAGTCCTTGGTGAGGCGAGCTACTTCTTGCTTGAGTTGCTCATTCTCCTTTGCAACCTCTTGTGTGCATGTATCTACAACAACTTTCTTAACACAAACTTGGTTGCACAAGGATGAGTCTAAACATAAATCATTACAAGAAGTAGAGGCATCCTTTTTAGATAAGTTAAAGATAGAACTTTTCTTTTTAGATGCCTTAGTGGGGGTTGTACTAAAGGCTTCAAGATTAGCAACTTTATTAGTTAGCTCATCACAATGTTTGCACATAGTTTCCATTTTAGCAAGCAAACTTTTATAAGCATCTTGTGAGCTAGCTAACTTTTCTTTTAATTTTTCATTTTTCTTTACAAGTTGCTCATCATTGATTGTGCATGCATTTGTTGTTGCACTAGCCTTAAGTTGCTCAATTTTAGTAGATAGTTCAACATTGAGATTAGCAAAGTTCTCATATTGTTCAAGCAAAGTTTTGTATGCTTCTTGTGAAATATTTAGCTTTTCTTTTAATTTTTTGAGCTTCTTTTGTTGACTAGTGCAAACTTTAGCATAATTAAGATTTTATTGCACAATTTCATCATTAGAAGGCATTTCATTATCACTATCACTCTCACTAGAGGATGAGCTTTCATTACCTCGTGCCATAAGGCACATACGAGAAGAGCTTGATGATGAGTGCTTGCGGCCTCGCCTCTTGTGATGGTGTTCTTCTTCACTTGAAGAATCATCCCATGACCTTATTGATGTGAGGGCTTGGTTCTTGCATGCCTTCTTCTTTGTCTTGGGTGTGGGCTTGTTTGGACAAACTTCCACAAAGTGTCCCAACTCATCGTATCCATAGCATCCTCTCTTCCTTTGCTCATTTCTTTGATTAGTGAAGATGCTATCTTGGATTTGGATGGGCACACCCTTAACATTGAGCCTTTGGATCATCTTCTCCACCTTGTTGATTAATTTGATTGATTCTTCATCAAGGTCGAAGGTGGAGGAGGAAGATTGATCGTCTTCACTTGAATCTTCATCATCATCATCGTCATCCTCATCTTCTTCATCTTCACTTGAGGAGCTTGATCTTGAGCTTATTTCAACTTGCTTGCTCTTCATTTTCTTTTTCTCGCTACATGCGAGAGCTTTGCCTTTGCTCAATGAAGAGGCTTCCTCTTGACCCATCTTACATGATATTTCAAATGTCACTATCTTGCCAATGACTATGCCTAGGGTCATGGTGCTCAAGTTCTCCATGTTGTGAAGGATGGTGATGATGCTTGCATATTTCTTTTGTGGTAGCACGGAGATGATCTTCCTCACGATGTTCGCATCATCTAGCTTTGTTAGTCCTATTGAATGGAGCTCATTGATAATTAGATTCAAACGAGAATACATATCACGAACAAGCTCATCATCATTTATTATAAAGGAATCATAATTTTGTTTAGCTAGACAATGTTTTTGCTCACGAACATTAGATGTGCCGTCATGGAGCTCTTGGAGTTTTAACCAAATTTCATGTGCCGTATTTAAAGTGAACACTTGGTTAAACACATCCATACTAAATGATTCAAACAAGCAATTTTTAGCTCTAGCATTGAAATGAATTTCCTTTTCTTCACTCTTCGTGGGTTTATCGGGATTCTTAATGGGTTTCATCGTGTCACGAGTGACTCTCCAAACACCCAAATCAACCGCCTCAAGGTAGCAAGCCATTCTAGCTTTATAATAGGGGAAGTTAGTGCCGTTAAAGTACGGAGGCCTAGAGGTATCCATCCCAACCACTCTAAATAGTGTCGGCTCAATGGCAGTTAAGCCGAAGGTCCAAATTGAGCCAACCACTCGGATACCAATTGAAGGGACCGTGACGCCTAAGAGGGGGGGGGTGAATTAGGCAACTTAAAATTCTAACTCTAAACTATGGCCTCTTTTTCTAACCTTAGCAAAACCTATGCCAAAGATAAACTATCTAAATGTGCAACTATGGTTTTGCTAGTGTGTTGCTATCTCTACCGCAAAAGGAGTAATACAACCAATGTAAATGCAGAAGTTAAAGAGCAAGGTAGAGATATGCAAACTCCCGTCGACGACTCCGGTATTTTTACCAAGGTATCGAGAAGCGTGCAAGCTTCCCCCTAGTCCTCGTTGGAGCCCCTCACAAGGAATCCCTCGCAAGGGCCAAGCTCCCAGTCGGATAACTCCATGGATAGCCTCGGCCCTTCCCCACGCGCAAGTGGGTCTCCGACGTACCTTCCGGCAAGCCTCTCCCGGATGCTCCCCGTCGTCTTCACTATCAAGCTTTCGGCCGAAACGCCGCGGGCCTTGTTCTCTTCGGTACACGGTGGCGGCCACACCACAAACGCGGTTGGTGTGATCTCGCAAGACTACAAACCCCTCCGATGTACAACAATGGTGCGTGCAAGCACCGAGTGGTAAGAGGTATGCAAACCTCACTAAACACTAGGCCTAAACCTAGAGCAAGCGCATAAGCGGTGGTCTAATCAACCTAAGCACTTCGCAAAGGACCTACGCTAATCACCTAATGAATCACTAAGCACAATGCAAGTGGAGATCACTAAAATAGTGTATCAACACCCTTGATATGTTTTCTTAGCTCCACTCAACTCATTTGGCTGATTGGGGTCGTATTTATAAGTCTCACTGAGAAAGTAGCCGTTGGGGGATGAAATCCTGCTTTTTTTGCTACTGGCCGGACGCTGATCACGTCCTGACCGGACGCGTCCGGTCGTCCCGACCGTTAGAGCTGCGATCAACTGATCAGACACTGCCAGCGTCCGGTCGCATTTTCGCCGCTCTAGAACCTCTCTGTACTCGATCGGACGCTGTTGTCCTATGTCCGGTTGGTTTGCCGCTAGCGTCCGGTCCCCACTGCTGTTGTCGAGCCTCCTGATCGGAGCATCTGGTCGCTTTCTGTCAGCGTCCGGTCCAGCGTCCGGTCGCTGCTGCTGTTGCCGAGCCACTGATCGGAGCGTCCGGTCACTTTCCTCCAGCGTCCGGTCACTTCTTTGAGCTCGTTTCTTCGTGATCTTGCGTACAACTTGGTTCCTATCTTCGTGCTTGGACTTTGCTTGATATCTTGGATCTTCTCTTGTGCTCCTATGGTCTTCCTTAAGGTGTTGATCATCAGATCATCACGTCGCCTTCGTCCAAGTCACGTCACCCTATTGAACTATAAAACAATCACTTGCAAATTCATTAGTCCAATTTGGTTATGATGGTCATCAAACATCAAAATTCAAAGTAAATAGACCTAAGGTCCATTTTCCTTACAACTAACACCATCAAATAGCAAAAGTGGCTGTGTCAAAAAAAAATAGCAAAATTGCAGTGATAGGCATTTTCGAGCCGGCGATGATGAGATGTGTAGTGTTCATCCATGCCACGGTGCCACTTTGTGGGTTGGTGTGCAGTTTTTATATATACTCACCATGTGTTTGACATATAGAACCAGAAGCCAGATTTCATTGTTCTCTTTTATTTCAAAACAGTTTTGTTATTGGCTGAATAATATTACCTTCTAGATTACAGTTCTGTTGGTGCGCACGTGTCACTAGACTAGTGGAGTAAGGAAATATTAACTGATAGTTACGGCATTTTATCATATTATTTTTTTATATATTTTCTCCGTGGACAACTGACATTTCCTGCTTTTTTATTTGCCACCTTCTCTTTTTTTACATTCCCCCTTTTGTCTTTTGAGGTGTGGGCATGATCGAAAAAGGGTTCTCAGTTTTCGTCATGATCATCAGGGGCATGGAGTTCACATATATGGAGTTTGATATCACAAGAAAAAAATATATATTGTTTTATCTTGCATTCTGCTCACGATTACATTTTCAGACAACAACACCATTTTTCCTCACCAACTTCTTCCACTGTGATTTATTTATTCTGATACGAGACTTGCATATATTTTTTTAAAAAAATAGTAAAAAGAGAGGGGATTGTTTGTAAATGCCATGTTGGTTTAATTTTGCTGCTGCTGAAAAATAGGAAGCGGCATTAATTTTTCTTACTCCTCACTCCTAGGATGGCGTTCTAGATCCATGCATGGATCAAAACCACGTCATGTGTTTTTTTTGTTAGAAAGTTATGGTAGCCAGATCTCATACTGAGGACTACAGGGCTCTAATTTATATAATAAAAAAACATGGAGTTGGTGAGAAGTTGTTAGGCAGCACGCTCAAGGCATTATTGCAAAGGATTTTCTTCAGCTGCAGGTAGAGTGGTAAACCGGTAATTGGTAAATAGCTTGCAAACTCCAATGCCACTAAAATTGTGCGTTTCAGATCAGTTATGTTCTTGGTCGCAATGTGCTTATACCTTCTAGGTTACACTTCAGTGGAGTGAGAACATTATTTCAGTTAAAATTGTGTGTTCCAGCTTATACCTCTTTGTCCAAAAAAGAATACAATTCTAGTTTTGTCTTTAGTCAAACTATTTTAAATTTAATCAAATTTAGAAAAGAGTATCAATCTTTATCGACAAGGAGATGGGCCGGCCCACGGTCTGTCAGGAAGACACGGAACAGGGTGGTGTGATTCTAAGGCAAGAAGAATCGACCTAATTGGATTACTGAAAGTCTATCTATGTAATAAGATTAGAACTCTTCTGTTTTAACCGACTAGATCAAGAATTATGCGCCTGCCCTCTGGACTATGTAAAGAGAGACAGGGGCACCCCCTTGTAACACATCATACAAAGCAATCCAGCGCAATACAACACGCCACACAGGACGTAGGTATTACTCTATTCAGCGGCCTGAACATGTATAAATCGTTATCTCGCATTTAACCATCGAGTTCAGTTTACGTTGAAGCCCAACCGATCCTCACTCCAAGTAACCCCGTAGCAAGGTTACCGGTCATTTTGTCCAAGGCGAACATGATGCCCGCCTTGAAAAACCAAAATTGACCGCTTGCAAAAAGCAGATATGCAGCAGTGTACGTAGCTTTTGCTATATAATTAGCTGTACACTATAAGCATATATTTAGAAAATTCAAAATGATTTATTGTGACTATATTTTCTCTAAAGAAATGGAGAAAAAAAGGTATAGATGCAGATTGTGTCGTGTTCACCCGTCGATACTCATACTCTTCTGTCACACCTAATTTTAAGGATAAAATGGGATGCATAATCTTATATGCGCTCAGAGATCAATCACACACATAAGCCGATAAATTATAAAAAGTATCATTACAAGTGTTTATTACATCACGAATAATATCACATAGTCTTCACATAAATATAGCGGAAATATAAAGATAGCCCTCTCGCGGAAGCTCCATAGCACAGGGATGTCAACTAGTTGACCACAAGACTAGTAATCCTCATAGAAGTCGTCATTACCATATCAATTTGTTACCCATCCGGGATTTTTATCCAAATAATAAAAATAAATAAGCGTAAGTATATCTCGTACTCGACAAGTGTAACATAGGGTTCATGAGGCTCAAAAGGCTTGACACAGGTTTAACAGCATTTAGCTTTTAGTTGTCATAATTTTAGCATATGAATAGCATCAAGTTGTCATAATCTCATAGTAAACACATGATCAATGTAAACATGAATAATGAATAGCATAAACAATTGATTAATAGTGATAATCTATTCCATAAGGGTTCCAAGGCCGCTCGTGACCATGAGCACGACTGATATACCATTTTACACTCTACAGAGGTTGTATACTTTCACTGTGAGTCGTGATTACCCATACGCCCGGGTTTATAACTCCCAAGCCTTTCAAAGATCCGTCTAACAAGTTAGGGCCGCTAGGTTTCTAATTATCAAACAGATGTAGAGCTCCCCTTCTAAATGGCACATTCCGTGCAGGCTATACACATAAAGATAGAGGCCGCACTATACCCGATTCGTCAAGCCCCTCTTGCACCATAAAGGTAACCACTAACAAGCTAGACAAGGTCCTTGTACTGAGCTAAAGCCAGAGCCATGTGGCCCTCACAGTTATACTGTAAGTTCCAGATGATCACTTATAGATAAGTCCTTAGGGAGAGAAATCTGAAGCATTTAGAAAGTAGCTAAATACTCCGGTCCCCTTTTTCCAAGTTACTAAAAAAAGTCATGTTTTAATGTTTATTGCATATACCATTAGTCAAGTTACAAGATCATGGTTTAGTTGAGCACTAGCAAAGGCTACCCAATGCATATCCCATAGGTGACAAGGTATAAGTCAAATTCTAGGAAATCCTTAAATATAACAAGGAGGTACATGCACATGAATTAAGTATATTAAGGTTAATAGGAAACAAGGATGATCCCACGCTATACTTGCCTTGATCAAAGTGTTCCTGCTGATCCTGCTCATCAAAGTAGTACTCTTGATCACCCACTAATTGCTCATCGTCTATATTCGATCATCACAGCAACATACAAGCATCCAGAAGCAATCATGCATAGCAAACAAAGGATATAGATTAGAACAGTACACCAATAGCATAAAATCAAGATAAAAAGTTTATAAAACGAATCTACGTCTTGCTATGAACACACAGACACGAAGATCACAAAAATCGAAGCTACAACGAAGAAGTTATGAATTAAACAAGATTTTCTTTAATAAAATAATAGATTAAATCTAACCTCGAATTTCAAAAGTTTAAAACATATTTAATAGTAGGATGAACATGTAGATTATTCAATTATGAATCTAACGCAACTTGAACAGATCAAAACAGAGTTAAAACAAAGATTTTATGGCTAAAACAAGATCAGTGACAAATTTGTAAACAAAGAAAACGTATTTTGAATCTAAATTAGAAAAACTACGCTTTTAGAAAGAGAAAACATATTTTGAAGTATACATTATAGACTGCAAGTTAGATTACTGAAAAAGGGAGGGGCTCTTTTGCAAAACAACCATTGAAAGGGTATGATGACATATGATCTGTTGCATCTAATCTAGACGGTCCAGATTAGAAGAGGGAGGGGAAGGCGTTGCCAGCGGCGAGCTAGGCGACGACGCCATGGTCGAAAATGGCCCGACCTCGCCGGAGTTCGTCGTTTTCGACATTCCGGACATCATCGGTCAAAAAGAAAACACGGGGAGCAAGAGCGAAGCACGACGAACTCGATGAGGGCATCGAGGTGGCCTGACGCGGCACTGTGGTGACGTGGGGCTAAGTGGGGCATCTCGGGTATGGTGGTGAGACTACGGTGAAGCGTCGGTGGTAGAGAACGAGAGAGAGAGCAAAGGTGGTGTAAGGAAAATGGACCCTAGGCCCATTTACTTTGGATTTTGGTGTTTGATGACTAACACAACCAATTTGGACTAATGAATTTGCAAGTGTTTGTTTTGTAGTTCAATAGGGTGCAAGACATGACTTGAACAAAGGCGACATGATGATCCGATGATCAACATCATAAGCAAGACCTTAGGAGCACAAGAAAAGACACAAGATATCAAGCAAAGTCCAAGCACGAAGATAGGAACCAATCCAAACGCAAGATCATGAAAAAATGAGCTCATAGAGGGCACATGACGCTGCACAGGACGCTGCACCGGACACTGTACAGGACGCTACACCGGACGCTCTGATCAAGCAACAGCAGAGTCAACAGCAGCGACCGGACGCTGCACAGGACGCTGCACCGGACGCTCCAATGCACAGGACGCTGCACCGGACGCTGCACAGGACGCTGAGTGCCAGAGTCCGATCAACATCAGTAAGGTTCTAGAGAGCCGTTTTCATGACCGGACGTGTCCGGTTAGTGCTGACAGGACGCTGGTCAGAGTCCGGTCAGTAGCAGAAAAGCGGGATTTCGTCCCCAACGACTACTTTCTCAGTGGAGCTTATAAATAGACCCCCAACCGGCCATTTGAGGGGTGTGGAGCTGAGGAAACATACCAAGAGTGTTGATACACCATTTTAGTGATCTCCACTTGCATAGTGCTTAGTGATTCATCAGATGATTATCGTAGGTGCTTTGCGAAGTGCTTAGGTTGATTAGACCACCGCTTATGCGCTTGCTCTAGGTTTAGGCCTAGTGTTTACTGAGGTTTGCATACCTCTTACCACTCGGTGCTTGCCAGCACCATTGTTGTATATCAGAGGGGCTTGAAGTCTTGTGAGATCACACCAACCGTGTTTGTGGTGTGGCCGCCACTGTGTACCAGAGGGAACAAGGCCCGCGGCGTTTCGGCCGGAAGCTTGATAGTGAAGACGGCGGGAAGCATCCGGGAAAGGCTTGCCGGAAGGCACGTCGGAGACCCACTTGTGCGTGGGGAAGGCCTGAGGCTATCCACGGAGTTACCCGACCGGGAGCTTAGCCCTTGCGAGGGATTCCTTACGAGGGGCTCCAACGAGGACTAGGGGAAGCTTACGTGCTTCTCGATACCTCGGTAAAAATACCGGAGTCGTCGATGGAAGTTTGCATATCTCTACCTTGCTCTTTAGCTTCCACATTTACATTGATTACTTTACTACATTTGCGGTAGAGATAGCAACACACTAGCAAAACTATAGTTGCACATCTAGATAGTTTATCTATTGCATATGTTTTGCTAGGGTTAGAAAAAGAGGCTATAGTTTAGAGTTAGATTTTTTAAGTAGCCTAATTCACCCCCCCCCTCTTAGGCATCATGGTCTCTTCAATTGGTATCAGAGCCGGTTGGCTCAATTTGGACCTTTGGCTTAACCGTCGTTGAGCCGACGCTATTTAGAGTGGTTGGGATGGATACCGCTAGGCCTCCGCACTTTGATGGCACTAACTTCCCATACTATGAAGCTAGAATGGCTTGCCACCTTGAGGCAGTTGATTTGGGTGTATGGAGAGTCACTCGTGACGGGATGAAACCCATCAAGAATCCCAAAAAACCCACAAAGAGTGATGAAAAAGAAATGCACTTCAATGTTAGAGCTAAAAATGGCTTGTTTGAATCACTTAGTATGGATGTTTTTAACCAAGTATTCACTTTAAATACGGCACATGAAATTTGGTTAAAACTCCAAGAGCTCCATGACGGCACAAGCAATGTCCATGAGAAAAAACATTGTCTAGCAAAGCAAAACTATGATTCCTTTACTATGAATGATGATGAGCTTGTTCGTGATATGTATTCTCGTTTGAATCTAATTATCAATGAGCTCCACTCTATAGGATTATTAAAGCTAGATGATACGGACATCATGAGGAAGATCATCTCCGTGCTACCACAAAAGAAATATGCAAGCATCATCACCATCCTTCACAACATGGAGGACTTGAGCAACATGACCCCGGGCATAGTCATTGGCAAGTTAGTGGCATTTGAAATGTCACGTAAGATGGGTCAAGAAGAAGCTTCTTCATCAAGCAAAGGCAAAGCTCTCGCTTGTAGCGAGAAAAAGAAGATGAAGGGCAAGCAAGTTGAGACGAGCTCAAGCTCAAGTTCCTCAAGTGAAGATGAAGATGAAGAAGAAGATGAGGACGATGATGATGATGATGATGAAGATTCAAGTGAAGATCAATCTTCCTCCTCCACCTCCGATCTTGATGAAGAATCAATCAAAGTGATCAACAAGGTGGAGAAGATGATCCAAAGGCTCAATGTCAAGGGTGTGCCCATCCAAATTCAAGATTTCATTTTCACAAATCAAAGAAATGAGCAAAGAAAGAGAGGATGCTATGGATGCGACGAGTTGGGGCACTTTGTGGAAGTTTGTCCAAACAAGCCCACACCCAAGACAAAGAAGAAGGCATGCAAGAACCAAGCCCTCACATCAATAAGATCATGGGATGATTCTTCAAGTGAAGAAGAACCCTATCACAAGAGGTGAGGCCGCAAGCACTCATCATCAAGCTCTTCTCGTGTGTGCCTTATGGCACGAGGTAATGAAAGCTCTTCCTCTAGTGAGAGTGATAGTGATGATGATATGCCTTCTTATCATAAACTTGTGCAAGAAAATCTTAATTATGCTAAAGCTTGCACTAGTCAATAAAAGAAGCTCAAAAGTTTAAAAGAAAAGCTAGATAGTTCACAAAAAGTATACAAAACCTTGCTTGAATAATATGAGAACTTTGCTAATCTCAATGTTGAACTATCTACTAAAATTGAGAAACTTGAGACTAGTGCAACAACAAATGCATGCACAATCAATGATGAGCAACTCTTAAAGAAAAATGAAAAATTAAAAGAAAAGTTAGCTAGCTCATAAGAAGCATATAATAGTTTGCTTGCTAAAATGGAAACCATGTGCAAACATTGTGATGAGCTAACTAATAAAGTTGCTAATCTTGAAGCCGTTAGCACAACCCCCACCAAGGCATCTAAAAAGAAAAGTCCTATCTTTAACATGTCTAAAAAGGATGCCTCTACTTCTTGTAATGATTTATGTTTAGACTCACCTTTGTGCAACCAAGTTTGTGTTGAGAAAGTTGTTGTAGATACATGCACACAAGAGGTTGCAAAGGAGAATGAGCAACTCAAGCAAGAAGTAGCTCGCCTCACCAAGGACTTGACTCAAGTGAAAGGCAAGGCAAAGCAAACCCAACTTCATCAAGATAACACCATCAAGGGAGTGAAGAAGCTTGATGAAGGACAAATCGTGGTTTATTACGTGTGCCACAAGGAAGGTCACAAGTCCTATGAGTGCAAGGTGAAGAATGGGGGAGGAACAAAGAAGAAGGAGAAAAAGCAAACAAGCAAGTTCTCCAACACCTACACCAACAAGGTGGACAAGAAGGCCTCCATACCTTATCTTTTGAAGAAGAAGAAAAATGACAAGGTGGTGGCCATCAAGGTGAACAAGCAAGCCAACAATGGGGTCAAATGCTTTTGGGTGCCAAAGGAAATCATTTCAAACATGAAAAGCACCAAGAAGGTTTGGATCCTGAAAGGGAAGTAAGAAGTCCGTCGGACTTCGGGGAATTTGGAGACTTGGCAAAGTTTGGGTGCATTTCATGGGGTGCATCATGATGGACAAAGTCATTGCCAAGTAGGTTAGTGAATACTATGGAGCTAAATTCCCCTTCCCATGTTAGGTAACTAGATGTCATTACTTTCAATTAGTATTCATTTCAATTGGTATTGTTTTTCCATTGATATACTCTTAAAGCATCTAGTTATCTTTTATGCCTATGTTTGCATTTACATGCTTAAATCTTTTGTCATGCATTCAATAGGTATATCATATGGTAGGCTTGCTCGGTTTCATTATCAACCCTTGGAGCAAACCTATATGGTTTAAAATTGTTTAGGAGCACGACACATAGCTTGTTTTATAATTATTTATCTAATATGTGCCAAAGTCCAAATTATAGATAATCTCTTCCAAATATCATCTTTCAAGTGGTATTTTGATAATTAAATCAATGTGCACAAATTTTACAAGTATTCAATACTTGTGTGCATATATTTAGGGGGAGCTTAATCTATATAATGCGAGAGTCAAACTTTGTGATCTATTCCACTCTACATACAAAGGATCACGAAGTTTGACCCTCCCTTGTGCTACTAATGTCTTCCTTTTCAGTGTTTGATTCCAAAGGGGGAGAATTTAGAGAACCAAAAGCAAGCATTATTTATTGGACCTATTGGTCTACAAGTGGTAATGGTTCGAGAAAGGGAGGATAGTGGATTATGGATTAGTCTAAGTAATGGGGAGAACTTGTAGGAAACAAGGCTTAAATCCATAATGCCACATGGGGACATTTGCAAGGGCAAGATAAGGTTGCATATAGTATCTTATATATAGTATCTTTTAGCATCACATAATCTTGTCCCTTGCATTGCATCCTAGCAAGTAGATAGTTTTTCAATTTCAAAAATTTTATTATTTGCTTGTTTTGGTCGTGTTGTCATCAATCACCAAAAAGGGGGACATTGTAAGGAAAATGGACCCTAGGCCCATTTACTTTGGATTTTGGTGTTTGATGACTAACACAACCAATTTGGACTAATGAATTTGTAAGTGTTTGTTTTGTAGTTCAATAGGGTGCAAGACGTGACTTGAACAAAGGCGACGTGATGATCCGATGATCAACATCATAAGCAAGACCTTAGGAGCACAAGAAAAGACACAAGATATCAAGCAAAGTCCAAGCACGAAGATAGAAACCAATCCAGACGCAAGATCATGAAGAAACGAGCTCACAGAGGGCACAGGACGCTGCACAGGACGCTCCGATGCACAGGACGCTGCACCGGACGCAACACAGGACGCTCCGATGCATAGGACGCTGCACTGGACGCTGCACAGGACACTGCACCGGATGCTCCGATCAAGCAATAGCAGAGTCAACAGCAGCGACCGGACTCTGCACAGGACGCTGCACCAGACGCTCCGATGCACAGGACGCTGCACTAGACGCTGCACAGGACACTGAGTGCCAGAGTTCGGTCAACATCAGTAAGGTTCCAGAGAGCCGTTTTCGTGACCGGACGCGTCCGGTCAGTGCTGACAGGACGCTGGTTAGAGTTCGGTCAGTAGCAGAAAAGCGGGATTTCGTCCCCAACGGCTACTTTCTCAGTGGAGCTTATAAATAGACCCCCCAACCGACCATTTGAGGGGTGTGGAGCTAAGAAAACATACCAAGGGTGTTGATACACCATTTTAGTGATCTCCACTTGCATAGTGCTTAGTGATTCATCAGGTGATTAGTGTAGGTGCTTTGCGAAGTGCTTAGGTTGATTAGACCACCGCTTATGCGCTTGCTCTAGGTTTAGGCCTAGTGTTTAGTGAGGTTTGCATACCTCTTACCACTCGGTGCTTGCAAGCACCATTGTTGTACATCAGAGGGGCTTGAAGTATTGCGAGATCACACCAACCGTGTTTGTGGTGTGGCCGCCACTGTGTACCGGAGGGAACAAGGCCCGCGGCGTTTCGGCCGAAAGCTTGATAGTGAAGATGGTGGGAAGCATCTGGGAAAGGCTTGCTGGAAGGCACGTCGGAGACCCACTTGCGCGTGGGGAAGGCCCGAGGCTATCCACGGAGTTACCCGACCGGAAGCTTGGCCCTTGCGAGGGATTCCTTGCGAGGGGCTCCAATGAGGACTAGGGGGAAGCATGCACGCTTCTCGATACATCGGTAAAAATACCGGAGTCGTCGACGGGAGTTTGCATATCTCTACCTTGCTCTTTAGCTTCCGCATTTACATTGATTACTTTACTACGTTTGCGATAGAGATAGCAACACACTAGCAAAACTATAGTTGCACATCTAGATAGTTTATCTATTGTATAGGTTTTGCTAGGGTTAGAAAAGGAGTCTATAGTTTAGAGTTAGATTTTTTAAGTTGCCTAATTCACCCCCCCCCTCTTAGGCGTCACGGTCTCTTCAGGTGGTACTCAAGGAATGCTTACCTCACGAAGGTGTTCAGCCGTGCGGTCGAGGTGGCGGAGAAGCAGCGGCGCGGTGAAGCAAACTCGGCGGCAACGGCTTAGGGTTGCGGCGGCACTATGGTCTCTGGGTGCGGCAGCGGCTTGCTCTCGGGTTAGATAGGGAGGCGGCGTGGGCATAGGGCGCTATTTAAGGGGCGGGGTGGCTTGCAGCGCACGCCAATCGGGCGAAAACGGGGCAAAGGCGGACTCCCGGTGGAGCAGAGTCCTACTCGGACACGAACGAGAGGAGAAAGACGCTACTGACACACGGGCCTGGTGTGTCAGCGACTCCAGACGCGGGGCCGACTCGGCAGAGAGGCGGAAGGAGAAAAGGGGCTTCGGCAGGGCCGCTTGCTGGGCTGCGAGCGAGGGCAGGATGGCCCAAGGGGAAGAAAGAGATTGGAGGAAGTGGGCCGGCGGGATGGAGGTGGGGGAGCGCACCAAAACCAGGGGGAGTGAGAGAGAGAGTAAAAAAATCTTTTCTTTTTCTTAAACATATTTTCAAATCTAAATTCGAATTAAATTTAAATTCTTTTACAGTTTTGATCAAACCCAAATATCACAAAAATAAATATGTAGCAGCATGTATGCACAAGTATATAACTAGATCTTATAGTTGATTTTAATTTAACAAAAAATATTATTTTTCTAAGTTTACATACACACAAAATATATAATTATCAAATTCACCTATTTTAAAATGATGCAAATTTTTTGGCGTTCATCTTCACATCACACGGTATAATAAACACAGCAAAACTAAACCACACGAGAGAGCTGCCGAATTTCAAGGCAAGGATTATTCAAATATTATTATTTTTTTCAGAAGATGAACACGTGGTCGCGGTCTTCGTTTCAACCGAAAACGAAGCCTGCTGGGGCCGCGACGACCGGCATTTTGGTTTGCGCGCATTCCATGAGCGATGACTCACTGGCCACCAAAAGGCTGGTTGGAAGGTTAACCTCAAACAGTGATCCTAAAGAAAAGTAGGAGCATATAATATGTTACACTGTGAGCATGGATTGTTAAGATGTGACCAGCTCATGTTACTAAGTGGTTTTTCAATAAAAAGAAATAAAAACTGATATACAAAATAAATTTAAAAGGAGTTGAACGGAGTGTTTTCTTTTTTGCAAATTACATGGGTTTGGCATAGATACTTGTACATATAGAAGATATATTCACTCCTGTAAACGCACGCATATACATTCTACTTTTATGCAGTGGCGGACCCAGGATTTTACCTCTGGGGATGCGCCGCAAAAAAAATTTCTAATACAATTCGGTAAACCATTTATAATTTGGTAAAACCATATTATAATTCATTAAAACCGGTTACATTAAATAACATAATAAGATTTAAATTCAAATATTAAGCTACGAACGAGCCAAATCTTGATATAAATTGTTCAAATGAAATACAAATACTTTAAAATATAGCAACAAGAGAGACTTACAATATTACTTGTTTATCCGCCGCTTTCTCAATGACATAAATGTCTCAATTATATCATCTTCATCAACTTGGAAGAAAAATATCCCGCTCAATAAATGTGACTAGACAATCATCCAAAACAGTATCACCTATCATATTCCTTGTCTTTGTTTTCACTATAACCAATGCAGAAAATACCCTTTCAACACTCGCAGTTGCCACCGGTAAAAGCAATATCAATTTGAGAAGCAAGTACACCATATCATACACTTTGTGCCTCTTTGTTTCAACAAGCTTAACTGAAAGATCAACAATGTTGTCTAGACCTTGGAAGCTAGCATCTTGTCGCATATCATCAATATAATTATCAAGTTGCAACTCAAGTTTTAACAAATCATTGTTGGAGAAATCCTTAGGATAAAATTCAGCCAATCTACGTACCTTCCGTGCATCAAAAGAAGCAAAGGAGTTGGAAGGACTGAAGGCTGCCATACAAGAGAGTAGCTCCATATTGATCTCATCAAACTGATTATCAAACTCTTACTAATTTGATCAATGACACCAATGTATACTTCTCTTCTGAAATGGTCATCATTTGTTTGGTTTCAGGCACGGGCATACCGCGCTGATTTTCCATAAGGCACATAAGCACCATCCATAGCAGGAACTTCAACACCATGTTTAATACAAAAAGAAGTGACCTTCTGAAGAAAATTATCCCAACCATCAGACCTCAACTCCTGCATTCTGCTCTTTGCCACATTAACAAGTGAGATTGCATTAAGAATATCTTGATCCCTTCTCTGCAAGCACTCGGATAACTCATTTGTGTATCCAAGAATAACATACATTAAGTGCACAAAGAAAATAAACTCAAAGGTTTCAAATGCTCCAAGCACAAAATGTATCTTTGTCCAATCTTCCTTATATGCAATATCAGCACCAAGTTCAATGAGCTCATCATGGATTGAGGAATATATAGTGATGATGCTACATATAGTTTTGTAATGAGAGCCCCACCGAGTGTCACCAGGCCTAGGCAAACTCATCTCTTGATTTAATCCCCTCCCTATTTCAAGCTCACCACACTCTAGTGCTTTCTTAACATTCTCAAGCATTGCATTTCGAAGCATATCGTGACGCTTGCAAGAAACCCCAACAATGTTCAACAAGATAGATACTTGATCAAAAAAAGTCTTGCAGTCAGTATTTCCCTTGGCAACAGCGGCAAGAACTAGTTGGAGTTGATGTGCAAAGCAATAAATATAATAAGCAGAAGGTGATTCTTGCATGATTAAAGTTTTGAGCCCTTTATTTTTTTCCTTTCATATTGCTAGCCCCATCATAACCTTGGCCTCTAATCTGCTGCAGACTCAATCTATTAATATCAAGTAAACCTTCAATTGCTTTTTTAAGTGACAAAGAGGTAGTATCATCTACATGAACAACTCCAATGAAGTGCTCACATGGCCTTCTAAGTTTATCAACATAACGCAAGCAAAGAGCTAGTTGTTCTTTATGTGATATATCACTAGACTCATTAGCTAGAATTGCATAGGGCTCATCACCAAGTTCCCCAATTATTTTCTTTCTAGTTTCTATGGCACAACAATGAATAATTTCCTTTTGTATGTTTGGGCTAGTCAAAGTGCAATTACCTGGTGCATTGTTCAAGACATACTTGTTCACTTCTTCACTATTTCCTGCAAGAAACTTCAAAAGTTCAATGAAGTTGCCTCTATTGCTAGACTCTTCACTTTCATCATGTCCACGGAATGCCAATCCTTGATGCAAAAGAAACTTGATACATCTAAGTGAATATGTCAATCTTTTCTTGTAAAGACGAAGCTCCTCCTCACTCCACTTGTCAATGTGATAATCAATTGCAACCTTGGGATTAATAAAACCAATGTACCTCTCTTGAGCTGCTTTATGTGCCCTAGAACCACAATGTTTAAGAAGTGTTGTGTTTCCTATATTCCAATTATTCCATCCATCAACCACAAAAGTATTTGACCCACTGCCCTTCTTGAACAAGTAGCATATGAAGCAAAATGCAGAATCCTTCTTGACACTATATTCAAGCCACTCCTAATTATACAACCATTGTATACTGAATCGACGAGGTACACCTCCAATGTTTTGGTATGGAAAATCATGTATATAAGGTTTGCAAGCACCTTTAGTAATATATGCTCTACGGATTGCATCTTGATCATTAACATGATAATTTTCAATGGGCAGCCTTTCACCTGGATCATATGGAAGGCGATTGATGTCATACACCGGCGGCTTTGATGCGGGGGGTGGCGGTGATGCTAGCGGGGGCGAGGGCAAAGGATCTGCAATTTCTTCAACTTGTACTCTATCTTCTTCTTGATTGTGCTCTTCCACACTACTTTGATCCGGAGCCAGAGGTGGGTCAGGGTTCAAAGCAACAGCAGCCACCTTCTTTGCTGCATTCTGAAAAAGCGATCGAATATCTCCGTTTCTCTTCATAATTCAACTATTCAAGAGTTCTGAAAATTTAAAAAAACTCACCAATTAGCAAAACTAATGAACGGACGCCAGGAACTGAGGAAGGGTGGAGACTGGAGAACTGGAGATGGACGGGGAGGAACGAGGATCACCTGTCACCTGATCGCTGATCGGCTGCCTGGTGCCGCAATGCCGATCCGCGAAGGCCAAAGGGCGATGGCGGCGTCCGCGACAGGCTTGCGTCGAGAACGCTCCGCGGCCGTGAGCGGAGTCTGGCGATCCGACTCCCTCCCGAGTCTCGGCCTCCCTGGACAGTTCGACGTCTGCCGATCCAACTCTCCCTGCTAGCTAGGCCGGCCCATCGTGCACGAGCGCGCATTTACGCCGCACTCACGTACTACGAACGTCGAACGGACGCCGCACTCACGTACTATGAACAGGACGGCTTGTTTTTTTTCATTTTTTCTATTATATTTGACTGACGGGCGGGCCACAGGGTGGTCGGTGGACCACCCAGACTACCCGCTGGATCCGCCACTGCTTTTATGAACACTTCAAAAACATGGAGGCAGTAGATCTCAAAATTAATGAGGTCATCACATATGTGTAGTTATCTACGAGCACGTCGTCTATTACTCAAAGAACAATGCCATCAAATCTTGATCATACCTTCCACCCTAGTTAATTGAGGTATAGACTCACACTCATTGATTTTCTTACGCCAGGAGTATGAGATCAATTAGTGAGTTGACACGATCTCACTGAGTGATCTGCCAAAACGGCTCTGTGTCAGGGTCACGGTGAGATCTCCGTCGTCCTTCGCTTCTGTTAGGCTACCTACGCTAGCTAGCTACAGTAGGTGTGGCGCATCCGATCCGGCGTATGTAACGTCACCCGGGTGACACAGCTATAGGCACCAGTCACAGTGGCACCTGTCAATATCTTGTGAACAATGACATATATACTCCCACTCTCAAAAAGAAAGTCACCTTAGGTTAAATTTTCTTAAATTTGACTTGGTCTATATAAAATATTAACAATATTTATATCTTTCAATAAATTTACTATATATTTTAAACAATTAATATAACTGATATCTATTGTGCGCCACAACTATTAATAATATCATGTGTCTATTTAGTCAAAGTTAAAAATATTTGACTTAGAATGACACTCTTTATAGACGAAGCAGGGTTCTACTTCTATAGACACATACACATACTCCGATCGAATATATATATATAGAAAAAAACAATATTTATAACTTTAAATAGATAGTACGCAGCATATATTCCCAAGGCTACATACTTCTCAAAAGAAAACGCAGCTACAACGTACTAAACCAGATGATGTTGCATCTTGTGATTCGTGGTCGTGGGTGGTATCTATCTATTTCCAAGGCTCATCAATCGTTTTCCCACGTGCAAGTGGTTCCTCCTGTGGCACTATGCGGCATCTATATATCTATTCCCATGCATATATAGCAGGCCTGTGTTTCAATTGCCTTGTTACGAAATTTTGTAAACCTCAAGATTTAGCACACCGTACCCTTGCTTTATTATATATATATTGTAGCATATTGAGCTGAAAGCTTTATAATAAGATACTAGTAAAGCCTAATTGAGCTGTAACTTGCAGCACTTTTGTATGCAGTAAAAAGCACTTTACTGCTGATAAGGAAAGCTTGATCTTTGTGCACCTCTTGTTATTCTACTATTGTCCACTACCTTTTTGTTTGTGCATGTGTCAATATAATATAATCTTTTCATGTTTGTGCGCTAACAGCTGGCTTCATAGTGGAAATCTTAAGTGCCATCAGTGCCGGCCCTAAGGGGTGGGCAGGAGGTGCGACGGCCGAGGGCCCTCGCGGGATGGGGGCCCAAGCCCAAGTATATAATACTCCGTACTCTTTAGCTATAGTCCATTATGATTTAAGATTAATGAGAAGATGCAGCGGTCCATCAGCAAAAGGAGTCGTGGGCCTCTTTCTTTCCGAGAGGCAAGGAGCCGAGCCGCCAACACCCGTACACGCGCACATAGCGATTGCGAGTCGCGACTTCCGGACTTCTGGCGAGATGGGAGACTGCGAGACACGCAGCGCTGATCACCAGTTCACCACGCGATCACCAGCGCAGATCACCGAGACACCGATGCTCGAGTTCCAGTCTTCCAGAAGCCAGACGACGGCGTTCCAAACGATGACGGCGACCAGGCAGCTGAAGCAGGGCTCGACGAAGACGACAACATCTGATCTTAGTTATTGCCTTCTGCCCTTTTTGTGATTTGTGAATCTTGGTTCTGAATAAGTTCATATCCAAATTGTCTAGGCCCTAGGTTTTTTTTCCTTGTTCAATTTTTGTCTAGTACTTTGTACTCATATAGTTATGTTTTTCTTGTAATTTAGGTCAGGTGTTAGAATTTTAGAATGTTACCTAAGAAACATTTGTCGAGAGAGACCGTCGCGACAAGTTCGCCAGAGGGCCCTCAAAATCCTAGGACCGACACTGAGTGCCATCACATCTTATAGGGGCAATAACAAAGATATCAAACATTTGCGATACCCTTTTTGAGTAACAGTTTTTTTTCTTTTATATAGTTGTGCTTATGCACCAAGAATAAGGCTCCAAAGCCTCTAGACTCTAGTGTCTAGATCGACGTAGGTGAAGGTATCAACTTTTTTAGGCATCTTCATGAAAGCTGTAAATAAAGTCGTGAAAGCATATATATATGGTGAAAAGTAACAATTTTATACCATCTCGTTTTCTAAAGTTTGGTCACATTAAATCACCAATAAAGACTACACATACTAGTATACTACCTCTATTTTTTTCTATTTCCTTTTTACAATGAACGACATAGGACGTGTTTGGTTGGGACTCTGAGTCAAACAGTTATAGCCCGGCATCTATCTGAGCCCCAGGCGTGGAAAAATCCAACAACACCTGGGAATGATGGCTAGTCAGGCAGCTTCGGCAAGTTCACAACCAAACAAGTCTATAATGACTCTATTAAATAATATCTGTGTTCATCAACGATAATGACTGTATTCAGGTGCTCATTCGGCTTATTAAAAATATTTTAATCAGGTTTGATTCTACTACATCCATCCTAAAATGAATGTAATTAAAGATTTAGTGTCAGTTAAATTTTCTTAAGTTTGATAAAGTTTATGATAAATAATATCAGCATTTATATCTCTAAATAGGTTTCATATGCAATTATATTTCATAATTAATCTAATGCTACTTTATTCCGTGCTATAAATGTTAATATTTTTTTTGTATAGATTTGATACATTTAACTTCATGGAAAGTGGGAAGTACATTTTTTTGGGAGTAGGTCGTACAACACAAGACTTCTAGAGAGAGAGAGAGAGAGAGAGAGAGAGAGAGAGAGCTGAGTTGGAACGGATCCTTGCTTGGGTTTGACCACATGGCCACATGGGCAAGAGATGTGGTGTGAAAGGGTCTTCGTTCAACAGAGAAGGAAATCTGCGCGGCTGCGCCATTACTGAGATTCACTGATTCAGTAGTCTAGAGGCATGTTCGGTTCCACGGACTAAAAGGGATTAAAAGATTGAACAAAGACTAAAACACCCTTGACTTTATCTTCTCTGCTGCCCTTCACTGCAGCCATCGGAGAGGGGAGTGGAGGGCCGCCACCACCGGCGCCATCGGAGGGGAAGGGGAGCCCATCGCCGCAACCATCGGAGAGGGGAGGGGAGGGCCACCACCACCGGGCGAGCCTGAGGCGGGCGTGGCTGCCAGGGCGCCGCATCGGGCGGGGGCGGGGCGCGCGAGGGGAGAGAGGGAGAGGGAGGGGTATGGGCCATTAGTCCCAATAAGCCTATCCCAAAAGAACTAATGGACTAGAGACTACAAGTCCCTCTGTCGGTCCTCCTGTTTAGTTCAAATAGACTAAAAAAAGACTAAAAATTAGTCCCTCCGTTAAAACAGGGCCTACGTTTACTTGAGTGCCAGCCACAGCACGGGCGGCACTCGCACCCAGTCGGTCTTGGTCCAAGTCAATGTCCCTGACCGGTGAAGGCTCAAGTCTCGAGTACCTGAGCATCAAGCACGCAGGTGGTAGTGGTACAGTAGGTAGGTCGGTAGGTCCAAGTCAATGTCTGCGTGTGGTGTGGATGGCAAGGTAATCTGCACTGCACTGGCCTACGCTTGGAGCCATGGAGGAGCACTGTGTCTCGGCGACAAACAGCACATCAGCTCGTGCATCCAGCCCGTGTGTGTCGCCGGTCGATCCGACGACGACGGGGCATTAAAAAAAAGCCGAAGCGAAGCGTACGCAACGCCGGTGGTTGCGCGCGCACGTCAGGTACCGCCACTGGCTGGCCTGCGGGCGTTCGTCGGCGTCGCGACGACGGGCTGATGGCGACGGCGACGCTGCCTGAAAAGGCGGCACACAAGTGGAGCCGCCCACGCGAAACAGGCGCGTGAAATGCAAAATATGCAATGCAAAGGTGCGTTGTTTGGCTGGGTGTGCGTCAGTGTGTGTGCGATGCAGATTGGCAGGACCCATCCAGCAGAAAAGGCTACTTGAAACCTGGCCCATATGTTTCGATGCATCGCACCTGCATGGGTTCGTGCACGCAGCAGCACCATCCTTTTTCCCACGTGTGTAAGTGCGTAACTAACTAGTGCACGGTATCACTGTGCTATCCATCCAGTGGGAAAAAAGCAAGGAACAGCAGCATATACATTGGCCACAAGCCCAAATCGTTACCGCCTTACCGGACTCCGGAGAGTTGACTTACAAATTGCCACCGTCACACAACAACAAAACATTTAAGTCCTAAACAAGCTAGAATAGGCTAGAGCTAAAACCCAACAGAAACAATCAAAGTTCACGTCAAAAAAAAAATTAAAACATCAACTTGGCAATGTCAAAGCGTGGGCACTAGGGTGCTGCGTACCTACCTGCGCGCACGAAGAGTTCCTCGTCCACAAGCAAGAGATTCCGCACGCACTCCTGTTCACCACACCAGTTCATATACTCGGGCAGTCGGGCAGGGTTGGCAAATATTGTCGCTCCCAGAAAAAGGTACGGAGCGGACTTTGTGGAGAGAACAGTCATCATCATCACGATCTAATCCAAGGACCACAGTACAATGTGGACGAGATTAAGCCACTTCCAAGCTGTAGCGTGCAAACAAGCTCCAACTTTGCGGCGTTACAGTACAGGGTGCACTGTCTTGCAGTCCACACTTATCCAGTTATCCTCTTGTGCGTTGAGATGTATCATGTAGGGGCACAGCCACAGCGCGAAATCGATGCCACTGGGCACTGGCCATGCCAGCTTGCGATTTTACAGGGTTAACAGTTCCTGTTTATACTTGTGGTTTTGCTAATTAACTATGGCCATGTTCGCTTGTCTTATGAGCCATACTGTTTAAGCGAAGGAACAATATTTTTCTCTCCCAACAAATCAGCGAACGGTAATTTCAGTCATGGCTTTTCAGCGAAGCGAATAAGGCCTATGTTAGTGCCTAACCTGTCTTCGACTTGCAGCAGAAGTCTACACTTGACGTGATGTCTTCTGCTATTGATCCTCTGTGTTGAAGATCTCTTCGGATTCCATGCGAGACGACCAGTAGTGCAGTAGGGATTCCACGGTGAGACGTCGTGTGGCGCTCAACATTGAGATGAAGAAGCGGCAGCCATCGATCTTGTATTCTTCCAGAGGATTTCTGTGTCCAAAACTCCGAACGTTGACCTAGCAAAAAAGTTCAAAACCCAAAAGTTCAAAACCCAGTCAACACCACAGAGTTCAGAATAAGACATCAGCAGACAATTAAGGCAAAGACAACATTCTTTCATTTACAGTATTTTCCTTTTAGATTTAATTTGCAGAAAAAGAAAGGCAGATGTAAATATTTCGAAAGCAAAACATCTCAAGGCGCGACTTACGGCAGAACTAAGCTTGTTCATGTTTACCAAATGGTCTTTCCATAATGTATCAAGAGTCTTCAAAAGTACTTCCCGCTGCAATTAAACAGAGGAAATATGTTTATAGATAAATCAAATATGCTATACCAAATTTACAGAGTTGATGTTTAAACAATCAAATATGTTTCATGTAGGGGAAAATATGGATATCGTTTTGTTGGGGTTTATGGCCAGACAAACTTTGTGAACAAATTCAAAAGAGAATCATACCTCAATTCCACTTATATATCCATCATCGCAACGGGACTCTTGCACAGCATTCAAGTAGGTAGCTATTAGAAAATCCCCAAAATATTTCCGGAGCAGATTGACAGTGTTTGTGTATCTCCCTTTCCTAGATTGTTTATCGAAAAAAGCAACATACAAACTTTCAAATCATTAACTATTGTTGTGAATGCTATATTGTGCCATCTATAAAATATATAGGTGTATCATATCACAACATACTTTGACGTATCATCAACACAAATGGCAAACCACCGCATTATAGAAGATGTTTTTTTTTTCGAATTCCTCTAAGTGAATCAGGCGGCACTGGCATGTTTGGAAGAGCAAAACTATCAGCCTTCACTGGGTCCCAACCTTGCATTTCTTCAAGTGCTGATTGTAGGTTTTGCTCTTGGATGTCCTTGAATGATTCTGCAGAGCATCTCAGAAATCAGAATACCCATTATAGAATAACATGAACTAAAAATAATTTGTGTATATTACCACTCAGTAGTTTCCCTCCTAGACTGACAAATTCATCCAAAAGCTTTACCAGATTCCATGCCTTGGGTGGCTGAAAGAAATATATAATTTTGACAACTGACATAGCACTGAAAATAAATGCTTTCAGAAATGAACTTAAGGATCAGGACAGAGCAAGTACCTTTTGGGAATCAATATTTAGCAAAACAATTTCATCAGCTACCGCTTGCATGTACCTAATAGAATTTCAATTAAAGGCATGTCCATGAAAAAAAAAGTAAAATAAAATAGCAGCATTTTGAACAAAAAAAGTGACTACATGCAATGATTCAAGTAAAAGCCAAACATCGTTTTGGAAAGGTGTGTTGACAAAGTGAGGAAAAGCAATGACTTTAAAGTAAGATGGATTATTAATTCTTTCTACACCACAATTTTGATTCAAAAGGATATGCTTTATAGCTCTACCATTTCACAAACAACATTGAAAAGCTTCATGCTAGAGGCACTAGTAAACTTACTGAAAAATTTGTTCACTGCAGCTTTCAGAGTCACCAGATAATATCACCTGCCTAAGGTTGTATACATGCTTTCTTTGGACCTATCGAAGGTATGAGCAAAAGAATCCACATGAATATTCGTGATGCTATTAGAAACTGAAAGGCATTCACAATCATTTCTACTATGAATACCTTTTTACTATAATTTCTATTGCCAATCCTCGTGAATACAAGTTTTCCAAAATGAGACTAAATTTGGAAAGTTAGCAAGAATAATTAAACTAAAGAGGATTAGTCAAGACCCTTAGGGGCACCAATTTGCACCCCTACAACAAGATCTGTCAATCATGATTTGAAGAGAAAGATAACAAGAGTAAAAAAGGGTATTCACAATAGAAATGATAGTAAAAGAAGAGTGCCTGCCAAAGAAAAAGGAGATTGCTATCTGAGGTTATTGTTCGTGCAAGTGAATAGCAAAATGTCATACTACAGAATACATGTACTGCAATTTGGGGCAATTGCATACCTCCAGGACTTCATCGAACTCAACAAGACTTTTCCTTATTCCAAAAAAATATTTCTCTGCGTTGATTTGAAGGCCAAGAATACATGTACTGCATCAGTCCATCGATGCATGCAGTGTAAGATAATGAAAGTTGCTGCTAATGGATAAGAAATCTATTTTAATCCAGAATCATAGGATTATATACTATATGATATAAACTATAAAGGGCTAAGCAGCATGCAATGGCTCAGGTGCTTCCTGCTACATCAGCAGCATCTTACTTGGTTATCAATTCGGCGTGACTCATGCAAAGAAGTTCCTACTACATGGAGCCCACCTAATCTCTTCACTGCAGCACCTTCAGCAGAACAATGAATTTCGCAATCCCTTAAGACACTGAGATAAGCAAGTCCTATTGCATCAGAAAGAGGGTATATCTCAGACTCTTCAGTCATGCGCTCTTGCAGTTTCTCCATCCCAAGCATTTGACCCATTTCTATAGATTCGGCAATAGTGGATTTTGCCTTACTAAAAGACCATTCATTTCTCTCGCTGTTGTGAATATATTTTGCTGGAAGCATATGTGAAAAGAGTGAAAGAGTTAGCCAAACAACAAAAAGATAAGTCGTTATATGTTACTATACAACCATTAACACTCAAGTACTTACACATGATTGCAGCTTTGGCCAGCAGACCTACTAATGATGAACCAAGTTCTATATTGAGAGACCCTACCCATGATAAAAGGAAATAGTGAGAAACACCCTGCAAAGTTCTTGGGTCAGAGAAAAGGATCTGAATGAACCACCTTGTGGGATGTGGATTCCCCTTCCATGTCAATATCAGGAGGTTCATGGGTCAAAAACGGAAGTATGTTATCTTCTACTATTTCTTTTGCAAGCATCTGGCAACGAAAAGATGGATCATATTTCTGTTAAGTGTGTACAACAAAAATACCAACAATGCTGCTATCAGTTTTGACTTTTCGTACATTTTCTTAAAGGAGTCCTGGTGAGCAGTGCTAAACATATGCATGAACTTACTTTTGGATTACCACCTAAAATAATGTCAGTTCCTCTGCCAGCCATATTAGTTGAAATTGTAATAGCATGTTTTCTTCCAGCTTGGGCAATTATTTCGGCTTCTCTTGCAGCATACTGTCAGGAATAAGGCAATTAGCTTTATCAATGGAAAAGAACAAGACAAGAAGTTAAACTAAAGCAACATTTTACAAACCTTTGGTCTTGCATTAAGGACATTGTGTGGAATATTGCGAACTTTAAGTAGCTCTGACAAGTATTCAGAACTCTCGACACTGCAAAAGATATAGACACCATTTATTTAGATAGCTGTATGAAAAGCATCCCAAGACGGTAAAGGACTAAAGGGCATACCCTACATCTTTATGAACAGGTTTTCATCCTACGAAAAGATCTCTAAACCAAATTTTATCTCCTAGCATCTTACGGCCAAAATAAACATATCAAAATCTTATCTTCAGCAGTTTATCTACTAAAAAAAAAAAAACAGAAACAGACAGGTATCTTTGAGCTGTTGCTACTGTGGCTTACCCCATATCCGGCTTGTTCAGCTTCTTTTTTTCAGCTGGAACAGTGTTTTTCTCTCACAACATTTCAGCCAGAACAGTATTTTCCAACCAATTTCAGCCAAGATTCAGCAAGCCGAACGGAGCCTGCACTGCCCCTTTAAATTTGGATGTTTTCTCCAAAGTAAATAAGGGTGCATTCCCACAAATTCATGCCCAAATTTACTTCTTTATTTTCTAATAAACAGGTGGCAAGGGACAAAGGCAGTAGTAAAAATAATGATTTCTGCTTTCTCAGTTCACATCATTTTCGCTAATGCAAAGAAGGAACTAGCTAATTTACTTTGTCAGCATCCATCGAAAGGTACTGTTGCTAAAAACCAAATTCCTAGAAGCATAAAATCACAAACAACAACAAATGGAGATAAAAGTGTTGAAGAAACCTAATTAGTAAGTTTTTTCTTGCCCGCAGTCATAACAAGCAATTTTTTTGAATTTGCTAAAAAACATATTCGAACAGAACAAACCTTTTGTAGTTTTCAGTTTCATTAGCTCCTGAAGTATTATAAATCACAATAGGCGAAACAAATATCTAATACTAATAATCTCATACTGATACAACCAAATTTTCCAGTAGGCATGGAGGCGTGTTATATGGTGGGGATGAGATAAAATCTGCATTAACTATTAAAACAAAAAATAGAATTCACCTTGTAGTTCCAACTAAAACAGGGCGGCCTAATTGGAACATAGACTCTACTTCAGCCCGTACATATTGCCATTTGCCTCTTGCAGTCTACGAAAGCAACAAAATCAATCAATTTTTTTTCTAGTACCAAAGGGAGGAGCCACTTCCACAAGACTCACCGCAAAAGCTTGGATAGGCAAGTCCACCCGTATATTTGGCAGATTCGTAGGTACTTCAATAACAGGCATCTTGAACATCTTTAAAAAATCTTTTTCCTGGAAAACCAGCATGATCCTGTCAGCTTGGAATAATAAACTGTACAGATGAATAGATTATTTAGAAAGCAACCTAATAAACACCATACCTCTGTCTTTGCAGTTCCTGTCATCCCAGAAAGCTTAGGATAAAGCTTAAACAGTGACTGATATGTGATTTGAGCCACAATTACTGAGTCTGCCTGATTAAATTGCAATTAGCATTGCACACCAGAAACTATCATAAACTTTCAGAGAATTATAAAAATAGTAGCTCCATCAATGTCAAGTAGCAATGTGTAAGTCAATAATGACCTGGATTTTTAGGATTTCTTTTGCTTCTACTGCTTGGTGGATACCATCAGACCATCTTCTTTTGGGTTCAACTCGGCCGGTTAGCTGGAAAAGAATTAATATTATCATCCAACGACAGGATTTCCAAAGCATGCAATTGTTATGAACTAATAGGCAATGTGAATTATATTATCAAGAGAACATAATAGATATATGATAGACATCAATGAAAGTTCACAAATGTGATGAAAAGAAATAGTTCTGATGTTATGTTACAAAAAAAAGTGCATGTGCTGAAGGACATTCTGACTTGAAGGATCACTGGATCAGTATGGATGAATGTTATCTTAGTTAGGACGTTAGGTACACAGAAAATTTCTTCAACACATAAAAAATTTCTAAGACATAATTGATAAAAGCATGATAAAAAAAATGAGTTAATCAGTATTCGTTATGAGTGTTCATGAATGGCTTGTTCATGCAAAAACTGATAACAAGCGACTAGTTTGCATGGACATTTTCATTGGCACATCAGACAACACATCATCATCGATCAGTATTCGTTACATTGTGCTTGTGAAATTGATTGTGTTGTCATAGAAACCTTTTGCTACTAACTGCTCAGTTGCCCAGGATTATGAAAATGAAAGAGCCTCTAAGACAGAATACCAGCTCCAGGATGGACTCGATAGCTAGTGGATATATACCAGGAAGAGGACTGTGTTATTGTCCTGACGTTTTAATTGATATTTTTTTTGTAGGATAGTCCAAACATATTTTCTCTGGTGTATTGCCAATTAAATGGGACCGCTAAAAGCTGATTGGATAGGACGATATGATCTACCTTTATTGGTTCCAATTTTTATCAACTTGAAAAAACCCATGTGGACAAAATGTATCATCATTGAGAAGAAATCTGGTATCCCAGTGAACATTTATAACTTGCTTTAAAAAACATTAATGAGCTTGCATGAGCATTTAAAGTGTCAATATCCCTTCCAAAAACTCAAATAGGCAGATATACAAGTGCATGTGTGTGTGTACATATGCAAAGCCTCCCCTGCACAAGCTGCTAAGTACAACTAGGAACATATACAAATAAGAACAGCTACTAAGAAACTAATGGCATTCTTTTCAGAAATACTGAAACTCAGGGAGTACCTCATTAATTATTATAGCTTTCCCATCCGTGACAATATACTGGACATCCCTTCGGTAGAACACTTTTGCCTTCAAAGCATTCATCACAAACCTGCAGAATTTGAGAAGTTATGGTTATTCACTAGGCCCTCGTTTAGTTCGGCCCGAATTCGGCGCCGGCAAAGTTACTGTAGCCACAAGCAGCTACTGTAGTATTTCGTTTGTATTTTGTAATAATTGTCCAAACGTTGACTAATTAGGCTCAAAACGTTCGTCTCGCAAAGTATAACCAAACTGTGCAATTAGTTTTTGATTTCATCAACATTTAGTACTCCATGCATGTACCGCAAGTTTGATATGACAGGGAATCTTCTTTTTGCATAGTATCAAAGTTTGAAATTTAGGGTAACTAAACACCCCCACTGAATGTCCCAGCTTGCATTTAAGTTAGTTGCCCCCATCGTGTGATGCCATTATTTATCATTTTGTTTCAGCAGCTAAGGCCGCGTTTAGAAGCCAAAAATTTTTGGTGTTGGGTACTGTAGCCCGTTTATTTGTATTTGGCAATTAGTGTTTAATTATGGACTAATTAGGTTCGAAAGTTTCGTCTCGTGATTTCTCACCCAACTGTGCAGTTAGTTTTTTTTTTCGTCTACATTTAGTACTCCATGCATGTATCGCAAGATTCGATGTGACGAGTACTACGCAAAATTTTTTAGGAACTAAACAGGGCCTAACTGCAACCATGGCAAAGAAGGTGCGCAATGATCTGACTTAAGGCTGACACAGAAGAATTGTGACATGACATGTCTGATTCATTTTGTTGCTTGCACACATACGTATATTCTATAGCAGAAGGCAAATCCAAAATTGCATTCAATAGCAAAATTGGCTAATTGATCAAAAGTTACACATAGGGAAATGATTGTAAAGGGGCGTACCCAGTGCAAAAAGCTCTCGCTCTGTGTGCAATGTGAGAAGACCGCGACTCGAACCCGGGACCTTCCGGTCACAGGCGGTAAGACTCTACCGCTTGCACCAGGCCCGCACATAGGGAAATGATTGTAATTAGACAAAAAAGTACATCCAAACCATGTAGGGCGTACATACCACCGCTTAGTTGCAAAATTTCCAATCCCGCATTTGAACCCTCCCGCGCGGAACTAATGAAAGTTCGATTCCCGCGTGCTATAAAAGTTATGCAGAGAGCAAGTAACCCCTACTCCAACATCCCCCTAACCCACCCACCCCCGGCACCCCCACCCTGCCGCTGCCCTCCCTCCCCCCACACACATAGCTTTTCTTTTCCTCATTGTTGTTGTTCATCATCGCCGTTCATGCTCATCAGCACTGCTTAGCTCTTGCTCCACGCCGGTGCACATCGCCGGATTGCCCACACAGATCCACTGCTGAACGAGCTGCTACTGTCACCGGCGTTGCCACTCGTGCTCTTCGTCGCCAGATCTAAACGCAAGTGTAATAAGGTCTTACTTGCATCGCCGTCCCTTCTTCTAGAAACTCATCTCCTTACTAATGTTTATTGATGCAGTTCCATGCCAGAGCGGCCTCATCTCTTCGGCTGGTGGTGTCCTTCCAGATGAAGGAGGCCCCCAACATGATAAGGAACGCAGTGGACATCCTTTTAGATGATGTGGTTGCTGACATCTTTCGCTACCTCCCCGCTCGGTCCTTGTGCTGCTGCAAGTGTGTCTATCGCTCCTGGAATCACGTCATCTCTGACTCCTATCACCGTAAGAAGCTTTCACAGACTGTCGTTGGCTTCTTCTATGGCAGCTAGTGGAAGGACAATCGCCACTTCACTAGCTTCACCGATGAATGACCCTCCTTGTCCTTCTTGCCTTTCCCCCTTCAAAAAGTCCTAGTCTCAAATTGTTGTAGCGGCCTCATCCTTTGCTGGTGTCCTAGGCCTAATGGATTACGGCGCTATGTTGTCTGTAATCCGGCGACCCACAAATGGCATGTAGTGCCGCATAGCATCTATTCTGTTGGTCAAGCTCGCTTAGGTTTCGACCCAACATCCTCGCACTTCTATGTGATTGAATTTGTTGAGGTGAAGGGTGCGTGCGTAGGTGTGGAGATCTACTCATCTAAAACTGTAGCATGGATCTTTAAAGAATCTGAATGGGGCGAGGGTAGTATTGTTCTACGTTCAAAATCGAGAAGTGTTTTCTTAATGGTTTTATGCACATGGTTGAGTACTTTGTGATGTTGCTGTGGATATGGAGGGAAAGACATGGAGGACAATCGTAAACCAGGTGGTGATAAAATGTCTATCCATTAAGCTCAGGGTAACCTGTGTGTGTTGTGCTAATTTTCGCAATAGGTCATGGCTTTTAGTGTAGATACTTGAAGACTATGGTACTGATAACTGGAGTTTGAAGCATGTTGTGGACACGGAGGAACTGTTTGGATACATGAATATTAAACTTGGTTATGAGCTTTGTGATGAGGAGTACAGAGTGATTATAGTTCACCTAGAATGGAATTTTATTTTTCTTGTTGGGAAGGATAGAACATTGATTGCATATGACATGGACCGCAGAATGGTTCATGTCCTCCATGCCCATGTCATACGCTTTTGTAGATCAAGAGGGTGTTTCCATATGAACAGGCCTTACTATCTTCCTTATGTTCCCTTGTTCATAGAGTCATTAGCAGAGCAGTAAAGATGCATTTCCTGCATTTTGTTATCACGACAGTCATTGTTCAGGTAGGGAGTTGTTTTCATTCTATGAATGTATATGCCAATTTTGCCTTGTTAACTAAAGGAATAGTATGTTCAATATTATTAATTCTGCTGCTTTATTCAGGTTGTGGATCAGAGATGAATAAGAGGGGTTCCATGGTGCATTGGCTATCAGTCCGAAGAATGCACTAATTATATTCATTTTGCCTTTCAAGCAGGAGTGCCACATAGAAGGAGCACAACTACGTCATTTCGTTATGTAAGTCTGTATACATTAGTACCTTTAGTATGCTCTATGTACCGCTTGTGTTAGGACATCGGTTGCGAAAGATGTTATGGTAGCGTCCATTGTTATTGTAAAAAGTACTCTTATTTGTGAACATGATTTATGGATGTAATGATTATATATCTGTATGCTTTGTGTTCATGAAGCTATTAAGGTCCTAGCTGAATTAGTAACTATTGTGAAACCGGATGAAATTTTGTCACCATTGGATGTAAGCACTGTTCATTGTTTTGTTATCACCACCGTCGCTATACGTATGATGCGGCAGAGATTAAAAGTATATCACCGCTGAATCCTTTAGTAACCCTACATCGACTAAATGATCATCAAAGGCGGATCATGGTGCAAGGCGACGGTGACCATGACCTTTGTACTGGCGGATCATATGTTGAAGCAATGGTGGTGTTAACCTCTACATAGGCGTCTCGGCCGTCGAAGCGATAGTGAACCCGCACCGCTAACAGTTTGATCAAAGTACAAGGCGACGGTGCTGGTGACCACTACACAGGCGGTTGATGTGCCCACACAATAGTTTTGATAGCCTTGACACAGGCGGATCATTTGCCAATGTGGCGGTGTTAGTGTACATCCACAGTCGGGTCGTGCTCCAATGCGATGAAAGTAAGGACCTAATCACGGACGGATCATAAGACAATACAGTGGTGTTAGTGTACATTGCAGTCGGTCCCAGATGCTGACGGTGAAGTCTATGACCAACACTGCCGACAGCTTACTGCCGAGGCTGAAATTGGACTGTGATGGGGGTTACGACGTGGCTGTAAAAGGTCTGAGTGTAGTAGTGTTCCCTTTCCACAAGGTATGTCTCTTGTGTCATGACATCACCTAGTACTTGGTTAGGGGTTATGTCCTTCAATCCTTCTCTAATGATGATCAATCTCAATGTCTCAAATCTTGGAGGTAAGCGCATCAAGAACTGATGAGAGACATCATCATCACTTTTCTTCTCACCCAAAGCCTTCAAGTCATTGATGATCAGTTGCAATCTATGGAACATCTCCGGAATGCTCTCATCATCCTTCATCTTGAAGCTTGTCAACTTATCCTTTAGAATGTACAACTTGGCACTCTTGACCGTCGGTGTGCCCTTATAAGTTTCTTCCAATCTCTTCCACACTTCACTAGCTCTATCACAATCCTTGATTTACTTAAACATCTTTGAATCAATGGCATTGCATATGGTGTTGAGAGCCATTGTATTGCATTGCTTGTTTGCCTTGTCTTGGTTAGTGAGATTGGTGGGATCAAGAATCATATAATCACTCCCGGTCACATCCCACACTTGATCATTGATTGAACCAAGATACATCTTTATCTTTCTCTTCCAATAGTCATAGCATGTGTCATCAAAGAACAGTGGTTTTTCCCCCACATGGTTGAACACAACTTGAGTCATCTTTTGACACCGAGGTTGTTAAGCCTTCAATCAAACGGTGACCACGACTCTGATACCACTTGAAAGGTCCTAATATGGCTAGAGGGAGGGCGAATAGCCTATAAAAATCTCTATAAATATGCTAGAGCAAGAGGTTAGTAAACTAAACGGCGAAATGCAATTTAGCTCTAGCTCTACAAGGGTTGCAAGCCACCTACCCAATAATTCTAGTTACTATGATCACTAGGCACATAAGAGGCTAAGTCACTACTCACTACGAGCTCTTCAAACAAGCTACACTAAAGAGCTCCACTAGGTGAAACTAAACTAGCAAGCAAGCTCTCAAAACTAGCTACACTAAAGAGCTTGCTACTCAACTAGTTTGCAAAGAATGTAAGAGAGTGAGTAGGGTGATTATACCGCCTTATCGAGGAATGAACCAATCGCAATATGAAAACCAATCAATCACCGTGAGAATGCCAATCACAATAGACACAAGATTTTCTCCTGAGGTTCACGTGCTTGCCGGCATGCTAGTCCCCGTTGTGTCGACCAATACTTAGTGGTTTGGCGGCTAATAGGTGTTTCACAAACCTAGCCCAACACTTGGGCGCCGTAAGAACCTACCCACAAGTGAGGTAACTTAATGACACGAGCAATCCACTAGAGTTACCTTTTCGCTCTCTGCCGGAGAAGGTACAAGACCCCACACAATCACCAGGAGATGGCCACGAACAATCACCAACTCATGCCAATGCGCCTCCACTGCTCCAAGCCGTCTAGGTGGCGACAACCACCAAGAGTAACAAGAAATCCGCAGCCACAACAATCTTCAAGTGCCACTAGATGCAATCACTCAAGCAAATGCACTAGGAATCACTCCCAATCTCACTATGATGATGAATCAATGATGAAGATGAGTGGAAGGAGTTTGCTTAGGCTTACAAGGATGTATCAGAGGTGAAAAATGTCCAAGAGAGTGAACCCAAAGCGCCCAAGTTCTATTTATAGAGGCCCAAGCTCAAAGAGCCGTTGGTGCCTCGAGCAGTCGACCGGACCTAGTGATCGGACCCAGCCAGAGTCCAGACTTGGTGAGTCAGGTCCTCCAACCGCCCAACCAGAGCAAGCCATGTCAGCACCAATTTGAATCCTACCGTTGTCGCCCACGTGCACAGATGAACCCGTAGCTTGACTGACCGAACCCAGCGCCACCCAAAGTCCGGTCACTTCCAGAGAGCTCCCAGAGCACTAAAACATGACCGAACCCAGTCCAGTCCTGATGACCGGACTCGTAGGACACCAGAGTCCGGTCACGTCGAAATTCACACAGAGAGGTTCTGGGGCGTTCGGACCGAGTCTGGTTTCCCCCGATCGGACCCAGACGCAGGGTCCGGTTTTCCTCGCGCTGCCACGTCGCCTTTTGCTCACCGTGCTAGTATGATGTTGGCGCCCATTGCCTCAGTGTTTCATATCCAAGACGTGTTACATGCATTTAAGAAATGTTATTAGGCATAATATAGCTAGAAACGAAGTCATATACTCCCGCTGCCAATTAAAAAGAACATACAAATTGCCAAATTCTGAACAATGGTGCAGCCTAAACCTACGAATTGAGCCCTTAATTTATACTACAATGTATCTTTATGACAATTAAAATGATAATGTCATAGGAGTAGCCTTTTAGGCTAATCACACCCATTAGATTCCATTCACCTGATCAAATCATTCGTAAACAAATTGCTGGTTGAAACTTAAAAGTTTTGGATCCATACATCAGAAAGCACCACCAAATAAAAAGGTTAAGTTCTGCAAAACGAGAAGCAAAGACTCTGTCAAGCTTGTTACAGACCTGGGAGATGCCTTACCCATAAAGGTCATCAGGCCAATCCATTCCGACCAGACAGACTAAAAGAAAATCCAAAGCAAGCACTCTCTAGTCTCTGCACCAGGCACAAATTTTTATTTTTAGATATACACCACAAATAACATGAGGGAGCAAATAAAGTCACAACAGTGCTTGGGCTTAATTCGCAAACTGATTTAGTAAATTCGTAATGACACTCTATTTTGTAATCTGCACCCATGCAGAATTCAGGCATTTCACTTGCTGATGGGCTGATGTCCTGTGCTTCCGCCGTCCCTGCGGGCTCAATACATGTTCACTAATCGCTGAACAGAACCACCAAAGGTCCAAAGCAGAACAACAAAGCCAGCAGCAGCAGCCTGAGGAAATGTAACGAACGTGGCATTTTAAGAGGAATGGAAGTGCGTTCTGGCCGGTCCAATAAACAAGAAGCAGCGTAAAACGAATACCTTTGCCTTGTACGTGAACTCCTGAAATAGTCTATAGTAGCTAGGATCAAGCCTTCAGCCAGCAAATGCATTCCCTTCTCTGGTTACAATTCTTCGGAAAAAGTTTTCCCCCGTTGCACTAAAACCAACCATTCTAATGTGGCTAATCTTCGTTAGCTCTTCCCTGCATTCATTTACTTCACCTTCCTGCCTAAGGATCTTTATAAGCTCATCAGAAGCATGTTCCAAATACAATTCATCAAGCGTCCTAAGGTACTCAATGCCAGGAGGGAGCTGCTTCAGTTCTGGGCACCCTGAAAACCACAGCTTAACAAGACTTCCCAGTGCATCTTCTTCTATTTCTACTTGGCTGAGTTGCGGAGGTCCGCATATATATAGTTCTTTTAGTCTAGGAAATGACTACGCAGCACCATGAGGTTAGGAAATGAGTTCTCATCAAGTTTGTAGAAAATCAGAGATAAATGAGTGAGGTAGTTAAGGTGCAACCAGGAAGAGAGAATCTCAGGCATCCGTTTCTTCTCGAGCTGCCCATTCAGTCCGAGTTTAGAAAGAGTTTCTGGTAAGTTGTTCCAATGGCAACGCCTCATTTTCGTTTGAGGCCTTGTTTAGATTGAGGTTAGGAATCAGTATTTGGTATTGTAGCATTTTCGTTTATATTTAACAATTATTGTCCAATCATGACCTAACTAGGCTCAAAAGATTCGTCTCGTAATTTACAATTAAACTGTGTAATTAGTTATTTTTTTATCTATATTTAATACTCTATGCATGTGTCCAAAGATTTGATGTGATGGAGAGAGAGTGAAAAAACTTCTAAACCAGGCCTGACATAGCAATTGACAAGATTGCCCATGTTCATGATAGCACTGCCCAGGACTAACGAGTCCTCACTTGTCACATCGTCAACTGCAAACGTTCGTAAATCCGTCAGAGCTGCAACATCACGCGGAGTCTCTGAGGTAGCTTTAACATTTTGCAGAGCATGCAGTCCTGTCAGATTCTTCATTATGCCCCTAGGCACCTTTACTCCACGGTAACGCCAGAAAGATCCCTCATTGACCCTCACAGATGCATATAGTACCTAAGCTTCTTCAGTTTTGCTACATCCTTTGGTAAAGATAGTAGACAAGTCTTTGCTGCATCCAGTACTTCTAAGTTTTGTAATCTTCCGATGGTCTCTGGTAGAGTCTCAATTCCAGTATTCGGGATACCCGAGAAACGCAGATTAAACAAGCTGAAGACCTTATTAGGGAGCATCTTTATTTTAGTACCTTGCAGATCCAATATTGACAGCAATGTTGAGGGTATAAGGATAGACCTTAGCAATTCAATATCGACAGTACCTGTAGAAACATACAGCCTGTTCGTTTCGGCTTATTCGCTCGTATCTGGCTTATAATCCACGGCTTGAACAGTATTTTTCTCTCACACCAAACCAGCCAGCAGTACTTTTAGCCATGGCTTATAAGCTAATTCAGCTGAAACGAACAGGCTAATAGACTACACGGAGATGTGTCGCACCAGATTGATTCAATGGTACAATATTGGTGTTGTTAATTGACAGTCTACGTGTTCCATGTATCGTGAATGTCACATGGCCCTCATAAACTTTACCAAAGCATTCTTTTGCAGCTTTGTCAAGGGCAAGATGCCCGATAACATCATGCATTCGGCAACTCTTCAGTCGTCCAAACTCATTCTTCTTCACAACTTGTACTAAGCTTCGATTTACAAGATCATTCAAGTATCCCTCTGCCACTTGTTCTAGTGTTTTGTTCTCCTTTTCCTAGATGAATCCAGAAGTAATCCAGTGCCTAATTAATCTTCGCCTCATCAATTCATAATCCTCCGGAAATATTGCACAATGTAAGAAGCAATTCTTTAGTTCATATGGATGGTCCTCCAAACTGAGTTTTAGAATACTATCGACACCATGGATCACATTATTAGCGGACTGCAATTCTAACTCCTTGTACACACCATCCCAGTCAGAGTGTGTTGGTTGTTTGAAAGACAATAGATGGCCTATGCATGTAATGGCAATAGGCAAGCCTTCACACTTTTGGAAGAACTTTACAGCCAAATCCTGTAAGTCTGACGGGCACCTTTTGTCATCACTATTCCGGAAAGCTGCTTTGCAGAATAACTCCCAAGAGTACTTATCTCCTAGAGGTTCCAGCTCAATTCTACAATTACTAGTTGCCAATGATGCAACTTCAAACTTCCTCGATGTGAGAACAAACCGGCTGGTACAGTTAGCCCTTGTTTAGTTCCACCAAATTCCTAATTTTGACACTATGCAAAAAGAAGATTCCCCGTCACATCAAACTTGCGGTACATGCATGGAGTATTAAATGTTGACGAAATCAAAAACTAATTGCACAGTTTGGTTGTACTTTGCGAGACGAACGTTTTGAGCCTAATTAGTCAACGATTGGACAATTATTACCAAATACAAACAAAACGCTACCGTGCGCTACAGTGTTTCTGCTTTTCAGGCGCCGCCAACTTGGACCGGAACTAAACACGCCCTTAGTTGGAAAGACTTCCATGATATTGTTAATCCATACGTCCTTTTCCCAAACATCATCTAGAACCAAGATATACCTTTTACCTTCAAGATGTTTCCGGATGATCTCAACTAAGCCTCTCATTTCCATGTTAGTAGCATCAGTTATGATGCCAAACTCTCTTGCAGTCCTCTTTAGAAGGTCTTCAACTTGGTAACTCTGTGACACAGTTACCCAGGCTGCAGCATCAAAATCTAGTTTCACAATATTGTAGACATGCTCAACCAAAGTAGTTTTACCTACACCACCCATTCCCCAAACTGTGGCTATTTTGTTGTTCTTTTCTTCCAGATCATCTACTAGCCACTGTTTGAGCTTGGTTGCATTATCTCCAATACCCACTAGATCATCTTCCCTTGCAAAACACAAATTTTGATGGGTTGATCTAGTATGATGATCACTGCTTCCAGCGTGTCCATGCATTTCTGGGATGACATAACGGGCCCTCCTTTCCGCATCGTCTTTAAGCTGGGCATTGATATCACAGAGCTTGTGAGCTAGACGGTGCCAAACCTCGAGATGCTTGATCCTCTTCTTGATCTTTGCTGCAAATCCTCCATGCTTGCCATCCTCAAGCTTGGACATGAACTCGTCGATGACATCCTCGATCTGGAAAGATAATTCCCCGATCTTGTCGACGAAGATGCCAGTGATCTTGTCAGTATCCTTGAACTTCTCTGACTCATGCATGTAGGCACTCATGCTCTCCAGCTCCTCCTTGGCTTTTCGGATCTCGCCAAAGAGACCCTTGAGAGCAGTAGCTTCCTTGCAAAGCAGGGATGCACCACAGGCTGCTGCTTCTTTCGCCGAGGCTGCACCTAGCTTGCCAATCAGGACTCGAGCAACAGCCTCCGCCATGGTGGTTGTGTGCGCTTGCTATGCTAGAGGACTCCGAGTTATTAGGAGATACAAGTGTAGTTGCATAACTGCAGGCTGCAGCCAAAAGCCCATAACAGAGTTCAGGAATCAACACGATCTTCAAATTAAGCTAATCAGTGTGAACGGCCAAACCAACAATAATGTTGCAGACTTGGAATGATGAAATCTTGCTAAGGATTACCTCAATAGGCGAACAAAACAAGCAGTGTTGCAGATCGGGACTTTGTTTCAGGTCACGGTCAGCTTCCTTCGACACGGGCCAGATCGAGCCCGGAGGAGTTACATCTGGTGGCGAGAAACAGCGCTGTACTGCTCCGAGGCTTAATGGAAGGTAAGAAACCGGGGAAGAAAGAAAAAAAAAGTTGCTTGTTCGATTAAAAAGCAGAATGTGGATGTTCGTGGGTATGAAATTATGATACAAGGACGCATTTGTGGAGGGAGGTAGAATGGCGTTGTGGGCAGGGGAAGAGTGTGTAGGAGCCCATATCACCTTCCGCCAAGCATATGGAGTTAGAAGCCTGCCAAGCAGAGCGCGGAGGACGCCAAGGCATCGTGTTGCCCGTGCGGTAGCCGGCGATCTCTTGGAATCCGGCGAGGCGATCTCGTGAGCCGCCAAGCCCGGACACTAGTGCGGCGTCAGAACTCAGAACTCTGGCGAGCTGGTGACCTGGTGTGTGGGGAAAAGACACAGTGCGCTCCAGCTGGTCATAGACTCGTAGTAAAGGATGGAAAGCATTCACGCAAGACTCCTCGGGCAATTATTGTAACGATAATGACAGGCTCAGGGTGTGCGTCCGCACGAACGCTTCGCTTACTGGGCCTACAGACGGCTCAGGCAACCAGTCTCTAAATACCTCATGAGCCCAGGCAACCGTCCGGACCGAGCACGGTAGAGTCCGGAGCATCCGCGATGTCTCCTGCTGCTCAGCCCACGCCACGTGTCACAGGGTGTCCAACCGGATCGAGGGCCGATGGTCCGGATCAGGATCAAGTGTCATGTGATTGAACCAATCAATTTATAAAAGTACAAGTACAATAGTAACCACCGAAATGATCGCACTATCATACTTGAGCCTATATAAACTCGGTAGTCCATTGAGTACCACGAAAAGTCTCGATTCATCACCAACATACAACCAAGATCATATATGATTCAATATACATGCCACATATTACATAAAGTTCATAATTACCTCTCCATACATCGGAGTACAATTAAAGTTATTACAAACCAAGTTCAAATGAAGTAGTAGCAGAAGCAAATATATTTGAAACGAACATCTCACACCATCGTTCAAATACTTTGCCGGTTTACGATCACAACCCACAAAAACATCATATAGGAGTTAATGAGAAGCGCATTGCCCAGGGTCTACTCCTCGTCCACGGCGGGACAGAAGCAGTTCTTATAATATTCATGATAGACTGTATTATATGCAACAAGTGAGAAAATAAACTCTGAGTACAAGAAGATACTCAACTAGACTTACTCGTCATAAACCAAAAATAATGTGACTCCAAGGATCATGCAAGGCTTTATAAGTGGAGCTAACTTGACAATATTTTGCATAAAAAAACCACTAGTTCAACTATACATTTTATAATTCAGGTATCAAGTTAATTATAGCTATTCACCTCTGGATTAACAACTAACCTGTGTCAAACATATGATATATCATTATGTAGCATCACAATAATAACCATAGCCGGCGTAGCATTCCCATGTCCAATATAACAATCAAATTCCATAGTCCAGTTACTAAGATGCTGAGACTAGTCGAGTTTCTCACTATCCGAGAGAGACGGTGATTCAAATCGGTTGCAACCAGCTGAGCAGTTATTCCTAACACAAACCCACACTTTTTCCATTGGGATCGCGTCAGATCACCTTTGGTACAACTCAGGTACACATTTTACGGGTTCAATCAGCGTCGCACAACCAAGGACAACCAGCTATCAGGACGTTCAGGCCCGACACATCCTTACTACCATCCAGAGTGCGCACTCTAATAGAACGAGGCCTGGCCTGAGTTGAGCTACTCGGCTTCGCGGTCGGAACAAGTTATCCGGCCAGCTAAGTGAGAGGCATCTGTTCAATCTCGATAGAAACGCCAACAACGGTATGATCCTTAATCGACATGGACGGGACCAACATAGCCAAACCAACACCATTGCATATAAGTTCACGCCTGGTCTCCACTTAATAACACCCTATGGTTATTTTTCACGATAGCAAACATAACCAACCGTGCTCCGGTATCCACCTATATCTCGCAGGTGATAGAAAATCATCCGACTTCTACCGATCCAAGCATGGCTAAGCATATGTTCGATTCTGGACCTACATAGGGTTCAAGGTATATTTCTGGACAAGGTAGTTCTATGCATCAAGTGTTTTCAACCAACTCTTATAACCTAATGCATCAAACATGAAGGACTCAAGTGATATTTGTAAAAAACATAGAAAGTTTAGAATGCTCCGAGGCTTGCCTTTTAAAAAGGAGGTAGGCCTATGATCGGAGCACTCCGGTAATTCCTCAGGAGCCTGCTCCTCGCTTTCGGGGGCTACCTGATGTGGTGCCTCCTGATTCTCCTCCTTCCCTGCCTCAAACTCCAAGAGTGTGATTTCTTCTGGTGATCCTATATGCATGAGCGCAAAATAAGATACAAGAATACACGGGTAATGATATGGATGATATGATATGATGCATAAACATAAATGTCCTTAACAACAAGGTATTAGGGTGATAACAATATTAACTTCTTTTACTGAGTAGGTGCATATCTCTTCTCTAGTAATTAAACAAACATCCATTTAAAGCATTTTCTGGACTACAAGACAGCAGCTACTTGTTTTCACCATAACTGAAGTTTTATACACCCAAATAATATGATCTTAGACTTTTTAGAAAGCCTATAAAATTTCCTACAATTTTCTTGTAATGACCTTAAGGTGATTCAGTATCTATTTAGGCCAAACAATTGAATCTTTCAGATCTGTCTAAAGGATAAACAAATCTGACAGCAGACATCTAACAGCTATAACTCTTAAATCATTAGGCCTATGACTATGAAATTTTAGGATAAGATAGATGAACAAGTTATCTACAACTTTGTTATTAACAAGTTTCACAGAAGAGGTCATTATCATCATGAATTTATCAACACAATAGAAACTACTCATGCAGCCATTTAGTTGAATTATAAAGCAATAATTAACTAGCTGCCTATAACCAATTACTTCTAAGCCCAATTAATAATACCAACAGATCATATGCATCACGAGCACCACAGAAAACATCATGGTTAACCTAACTAATTTATTTATATATATTTATTAATTTCCTTATATAATAAGGTGATTTAAAGGATAAAAATTTCCAATACTCAATAAATTCTGAGAAAATTATAGTAGCATACATATGAGATTAATAGTCTACTATACAAATCTCATGCTATTTGGATAAGTATAGCCACCTCTACAAAAATAATAAGTTCCATAGTCTTATTTTAGTAAAAATAGTTTAGCCTAGTGAAAAGTGTCAAATAACAGATTTAATATTTTCTGTACTTTCGTCCTAGCATAAGAATACTGTGTAAAAATGTGCATTGTCATATGTTATATATTTTTACCCTATTTATTTTCACTAGAAACTAGCAAATAATCAAGGTTAAATAGAAAGACCATATTTCAAGTATGTCTTCTGTAGGTTTAGTATTTTTTCTAGCTAGAGCATGCTAACATAAGACCAGCAAAATTAAAGTTACAATTTTATCACTTCTCTAGCTCAAGTTATGCATTTTACAAGATATAAACAAATTTAAAAGCACTTATCTAGCTCAATTTAATTCTCCCAGAAAAATATCTCAAACAGTAGGTTTCATATTTTGATCAAATAGTACACTACAAGATGAATTAAACAAAATTTGGTTCACCTAAATTGGATAATCCTAGCTCACGATATCAATTTTTGAAGTTTGCATTCAAATCTATGAAAATAAATCAAGAAAATCATTTCAACTCTGACTGATAGCTGGGCCCTACGGTCAATGGGTCCCACCCGTCAGTGAGACCAGCGCAGAGCGCGGCCTTTGACCAGTAAGAACTCGTCGTCAGTGAGGTCACCGGCAACGAGGTCTTTCACCATCATGCTCCCTAGGACACCCCGCGTCGAATGGTACCCATGGTTAGCTTGGCGGTTCACCGGAGCGACCTCGCCGGCGAGCATGGTGGCTCGGCAGCGATGCGCGGCAGCAGACTCGCCGTCTCCAGTGATGGCACGGTTAGGTAAGCGTGGCTATAGCTTCTACTAACCCTAATGGAGCTCTTCGGTGCAGATCGAGCTACTGTGGCCCGGCAGTGAGCTCCAGCCACGTGCATGGAGGCACGGCGGCGCACAGCGCACACGGCGGCGCTTACCGTTCCGACGTGATGGTGGTGGGTGATGGGTCTCCATCATAGGAGAAGGTGCTACGGGTCATGGTGTTGCAGAAACAAACATAGGAGGGGGAAGATGGAATCTAGCGAGGGCTAGCCGCGGCAAGCTTGAGCTCGCGACCATGGCGAGCGCGCTCGGTGCGACGGTGCGTTCCCGCGCGACGGCAGCGGTAGCAGTTAAGCCGACTACAGTCTTAGCAACTAGTCCCTACGGCGATGACTAGACGAGGGAGAGAGAGGTCGAAGATGCTACGGTGGTGGCTAGCCATGGGTGAGCTCGGAGCTCGACGGCGCTCCACGGCCATGGCAACGATGACGACATGAAATGTGGCTTTACCTCGGCTTGGATGGTGGCACTAGCGGGTTGGGGAGGTAGAGCGGCTCACGGTAGAGCTGTGGGCGAGGTGGATTGGGTGGTGGTGCTGCGTGGGCGGCGAGCGCTGTCGGTGAAGCTCAACAATGGCGACGACGCCAATCGACAGAGCGAGAGCGAGTGAGGGGAGCGAGTGAGGGAAGGGACGTGTGGCGGCCTCTTAAGTGTCTCCACAGCCAAAGCAACCCTGGTTCGAACCACCATGGCGGCGGTTCATGTGGTTGTTGTGAAACCGCGAGAACCGACTGATAACCATTGCCAGCTCATCGTCCCCATGTGCCTCCATCTGCTCCTCTATGACAGACACCGAAGAAGACAAGGAAAAGGACATCTGTGAAGGGTTAGCTGAAGAACTTGAACCAGTACCTGAGACCAAAGCCGTGGTCGGTGCAGGGGGATTCTCAATCTTAGCTCGAGTCTGGTAGTCGATCTCGATGGACTTGAGCTTGCTGAAAAGCTCATCCACTGTGAGGGTCTCGTAGTTGGTGGACTCAATGATAGCGGACACCTTCACATCCCAAACCCTTCGATCAAGGGCATATAGTAAATTGAGAGCCCTCTCATGATCGTCATAGGGTAGTTGCGGTTTGTTTGCCCACGTCTTATTCACAATCGACTGAAAGCGAGAGAACATAGGATCGACAGACTCTCCATTCAACTGGACAAAGTTCTCATACTCACGTTTGTACATCTCATAGAGTCTGGTCTTGACCTGAGTGGTCCCCTCCTGATAGCTCTAAAGCTTCACCCAGATCTCTCGAGCCATGGTGAGATCTAAAACCTGCTCGAACTCAGAAAGCGAAAGATTCGAAAACAGAGCATTACGCGCCCTGCTATTGGCATCGTGCTGGTCAATCTACTCCTGGCCAACTCGAGCGGCAAGAACCTCGTAATTAGGATCCTACAAATCTCCTAAACCCACGAGCCCATGCTCTGAAGATGCGCAGACATGCGTATCTTCCAATATGGGTAATTTGTTCCATCGAAGAACAACGGCTTGCCGAAACCACGCTCTATGTCACCTTCATGGATCACGGACCGATTAAGGTGGAATGATCCTTAACCGTCTCTGATACCAATTGAAGGACCGAAAACGACGACCAGACGGGGGCGGGGGTTGAATGGGAGCCTCAAATTTCTTTAGAAATATTCAACCGCTATCCCAAAATCACCTCCAAAAACAAAACACGATAACTGTGATGCCCTTGACCCAACTAGTGGGTGGATGTTCTCTAGGAACACAGCGGGACACCACTACAAGCACGAACCACTCCCGAACCGAAGGACAGAAAATGAGATACTCAATTCCTATAGAGAAGAAGGGAGTTTCTAAATCTAAAATACCCAAGCCAACTGGTGACAAGAGTACCTTTGGATCGATGGAAAGACAACGCAAAAGATAAAACTTCAATCGAAGCTCAAACGCGGAAGAAGTGAACACAATAAGAAAATAGGTCAGAATTACCAAGGGGTTGCACCGAAAATTTTGGGAGATAGAGAAAAACTGAGAGAGGAGAGAGGAAAGAACCGTAGCACCAACAGAAGAGGAGAGAGAGCGGGCGCCACCAGCCTTCCTGGCGGGCACTGCCTGACTGCAGCGTGTGCTCCCTGGGCGAGCACCACACAGGTGCTTGAGAGCTCGGCCCGGCACTGCTCAGGCTCCAACAGAACCTAGCACCTGAGCACCGAACATAGAGAGAATTGGAAGGGGGGCGAGCGGCAAGGACATCGACGAGCAGGGCGAGCGCTGCTCAGCCGAGCAAGCTCGGCGCTTGAGCACTAGCTCTGGTAGCACTGCTACCTGGCCCCATGTGTCTGTGCCACCAATCCAGCGAACAGAAGCCGTGTCACATGAATAGAAAAGAAAGAGAGGGAGATCGACGCCTAGAACAGAAAAGGGACAGCCAAAAAATCAACCAAAGCTCAATCAAAACCGCATGAATCATTCCCAAAACTTGCCCAGGCAATCACCACAAGGTAGATAAGCTATTCCCAAGAAATCAACACTCAAATCAAACTCTACCTCCGTGAATTTCAGATCGTGTGCAAGAACTCGAAAAATCCCCAAAATCCGAAATCAGTTCGACTCATCATGCTCGTGTTGATTCAATCAAATTCATTCATAGGGAAGCATCAACACATGTCATAGCACGAATCAAACCAAAAGAAATGAATCAAAACGACCTCAAATCGACGAATCGAAGCAAGAACGGGGGAGGGGGAAAACAAAGAACACAGAGCTACGAAAATAAAATCAGACACAAAATTTTGAATTTTGAATCCCGGAGGGCACGAGGAGGTTAGGACCTCCATTCCCAACTCGAAAAATCTCAGCTTACACAGACATGAATTTGTTTCTGTGGACCTCAAGAACAAACCCTAGGAGAGGAGAAAACTAGAAGGAAGAAATGAAATTGCTCAAGAGGTAAGGATGGTTGAATCATCCCCTCCTTTATTTATAGGGCTATTACACATGACCAACTTGCCCCTAAATATTTTAAGTCGAACCACTTGATCCTGGGGGCGTTATGGTCCAACCCGAGATAAAAGCATCCGACGGCCACGCGGCCTTCATGACATAGCTTCGCCTCGACGCAAACTCCTCGATGCCGTCACGTGCCGCCATTGTTCCTCCTCGGAACCTCCGCCCAGGTTTTGAAGCCCAAACCTAGAAACCGTGCATTTGGTGGTTTTGAGGCCCAAACCACCAAACCGTCCGCGAGTAGCGTACTCCATACGGTCCCCCGCACCTCAACACGTGTCACCGCCGTCCTTGACCGCTCGACCGTCAAGTCTTACAGAGCCTCTGCTCGACTTGCTCGACCGCCGTCTTGACTCGATCAACACCGTCACTCCTCTATGTACACTTGCGCTTGTCGATATCCCCAGATGTCAACCACCGTGACTAGTCACCTGGCTTCTCCAGTCCCTCAGTCCAAGCCTCCGACGTCCGTCCTTCACCGCTCCTAGTCCCTCGGCACGAACCCGCTTGACGTTCACCTTCGCCATCGACCACCGCCTCCGAGCTCCACACCTGCGCACCACAAGCCAAGGAACATGAAGTCAACCATCTTGGAGTTGCTCACTTGGATGTAAAACCACAAAACATCCTCTTAGATGACAACTTCAATGCTAAACTTTCTGATTTTGGACTATGCAAGCTCATTGATTGGGATAAGAGCCAACTGGTTACTAGAATGAGAGGCACACCTGGATATTTAGCTCCAAGATGGTTGACTTCGCACATCACAGAAAAGGCTGATGTCTATTGCTTTGGTGTAATGGTGATGGAAATCATCAGTGGAAGAAAGAACGTGGACACTTCTCGATCTGAAAACAGCTTTCATCTTATTACCTTATTGGAAGAGAAGTTGAAGAGTGATCTGATGGTAGATTTGATTGATATGTGCAGTAGTAGTGACAGTCATGCACACAAGCAAGAAGCAGTTCAGACGATGAAGCTGGCAATGTGGTGTTTGCAGATTGATTGCAAATGAAGACATAAAATGTTTGAGATCGTAAAAGTCTTGGAAGGCACTATGACCGCCGAAAATGAAATAGATCATAACTTTGTCGTAACAAATCCAGCAAACTTTGGTGCTTCTGGAATTGTGGATTTGTCAGCTCCACCTCTAGCCTCAGTTGTGTCAGGCCCAAGGTGAGAGACTGCGAGCAATTTATCTGTGTACAGAATTTAGCATTCCATCCTAGAAAAATCTATTCAGTGTAGTGATTAAAACTGTAGAATATCAAAACATTGTAAACCATCTGTGGTCCACAGTACAAATTCGTTTATTTTAGTTTTGTTCAGCTTTCAATTATTGTGCAATTCTATTTCTGATTCTTATAGCTAACACTAACAGCATGTCCTAAAACAATGCTAACTCTATGAAGCAACAGAAACGCATAGACATGAAAGCAAAATGAAAGGGTTCCATTGACTGGAGGAGGCCTCCATTCAGCTAGACAGTTGAAAGCTTAAGGGATCCTACTGTTGGGATGTGATCTCAAGCCAACATATTAGTTTGGCAATAATTATTAAATAATCGGCACTCTCCTAAGCTTTCTAGGGTTTCAATAAAGCATGATTAAGTTTATCATAGCTCTGTTTTCAGTGCATGCCAAAGTCAAATTCTTGGATGCTATAAACCTAAGATATGAAGATGTAAGGTGTGCATAGTGCATCAGATCTACTCTATGATAAATCAGTACGCAAAAAGCGTGTTTTAGAGTAATTAGGCTTTAAGGCTTACTGTTTCCATGGATTTAAATCCTGAATTAGGCACAATGGTAATTCCTTTTATGCTACTAAGTTTCTAAGATGGCATATTAGATGCAAATCTGTGTGAAATTGGTCTAATTTGAAGTTTAAGTATTACACAATTAAAAGTTCGTCACTGATCAACAATTTTTTTTAGCCTGGGATAAGCATTTAGAACGAGGTGATTGGACAAATCCAGAGAAAAGTCCAAGAATCCTCAAATAAAATTCCCCAAAGCTCCGAAGCTACTCTTGCTCAGTTTTGAAGCTAACCGTAACCCCAAGTTGAGCGAACTCACCTCTACTCACCATGTAGCCGCACGCGGCATGAGTCGAAGTCGCCGGACGTGGATCACCGGCGCCCCTGAGCCGGCCGGAGTTGACCCTAACGGCACGAGCGACGTAAGAATGTTGCCATGCGCGCCGCGCACGCCCGGCCGGATCTGACCCAACACGTGCACGCCATTAAACCCAGCACGCGCGCGCCTAGTGCGCCTCAGCGGTCGTGAGCTGGACCGCCGTCGTCACTGCGTCGTCGCCTTGTTGCACGCGTGTGTGGCTCCGCGCCTCCGCCCCAAGGGCACCGCAGTGGAGCCCCTCGACGGAGCCGCGTGCAGCCTAGCCGCACGGGGAGAAGAAGGTGAGCAGAGCATGAGAGAGACGAGAGGAATGGCGCCGCCGCTTGGAGAAGAGAGGCAAAGCCCAGAAATGCTGTGAGGGCTGACGGACATTTGCTCGTGCCGTAACGTGCCTGTGCCGTAGATTTGCATCCGACGGCCGAGACCTCAGTATCCTTCAGCCATTTCTGGGCCGGGGCCCAGGTTGGACAAGCCGGATACAGACCATCAGAAACTGGCGCTGCAGAGCGAGCAAGCTTGAACGTATTCTGGCCATCTGGGCCATCAACACATTATTCAGACGCACGCGGATGAGGAAAAAAAAAATTTACATTCATTTTTTCTGCAAAAAATGTTTATCCAAATCAAAAAATTGCAACACTATACTACTACAGCCCATTGAATGGCCGCAGTACTTACCGTCGGTTGTATTGGCGCAATTTTCTTTTCTCTGTGAGCTTGTCGTAAAAAATCATAACTTCTACGTATAAAATCGAATGAAGATAAAATTTATAAAAAAAAAAAGTTGTAGAGAAAAAAAAATAGATCTATAACTTTATAGTTTATGACTTTTTTATTAGAGATCGCTTTGATACCTAAAAAATATAAATAATATTCAAATGTTCATTTGTAGATATAATCATTAAATTGATTATTTAGGTACCGATAGCTTTAAATAAAATTATTGTAAACTATTAAATTATAGATCTCTTAGGTATCTACAGTATTTTATATACAAATTATGCCTACACGAGGTTATACGGAAAAGTTGTGTTTTTTCTAAAATAATATGCACTAGCTAGTGAATAAATTGAGGAATTTTATTCACACCCTTACCTAGCACTTCTTGAAGTCAAAAGGCAGGTTTTGTCACCTCGATTTTTTTTTTGTTTTAAGGTCAATTGAGTTATGTACTTATGTTGTCCTTGGAAGCGAAGATGTGGCGAATACACCGGAAATGATCACCATGATGAGTTAATTTTGGTTCTGGAGGCATCTCTTTAGTACGCAAACTTTATACTAAAAAGCCAAGGGGACATACGTTGACGACCTAGGGTTGCTGGATGACCTAGGGTAACCGTCAACGTTCTTGTGCTAATGGGATTCCTCCTAGGCTCCTTTGCTAGTTTGCCCCAAAACTAAACGTTCTTCATCACATAAGCACGATTGGTTATCCTCTGCTAGTTTGCCTGTAAACTTTGTCGTTGTTCACTACGTAAGCGTGACAGCTATCGTTCCATGGGTGAAACCCGGAGAATTCCTAATCTGCCCAGGACAGGTGGGCTAAGCTGTCTATACAAGTCGGCTAGGCCGGCGTTTACGGCCCGTGCCAGGTCTAGATCTGCCAGACTAGTCGTGTATGCTCTGCTATATTCTTCGGTCCGTTCGTGATCTGTGCGATCTAGCACTTGTGGTGTGTGACCGATCTTTGCATCAACAGAAATCAATCAAAACTAAATAACGACATGCTAAATGGGTAGAGTTCATAGAATCTTTTCTGTACATAATTAAGCATAAGAAAGATAAGAACAATGTCATTTCTCATGCATTATCTAGGTATTATACCATGTTGTCCCAATTTGATCAAAAAATCTTTAGCTTGAAAACAATAAAAGAGTTGTATGCTACTGATGTGGATTTTAAAGATGCTTTTGAAAATTTTAAAGTTGGAAGAACATGGAATAAATATGTGCTTAATGATGGCCTTCTTTATCGTGCTAAAAGCTATGCGTTCCAGCTAGCTCTGCATGTTTGTTATTTTTTGCCGGAGGCGCATGGAGGAGATTTGATGGAACATTTTAGGGTGAAGAAATCGGTGGATGTGCTGGACAACCATTTCTTTTAGCCCAAGATGTGTGCGTGATGTTGCGCGCTACGTGTCTCGTTGCTCCACTTGCAACAAATTTGAGTGTCGTTTGAATCGACTTGGTCTTTATATGCCTCTTTCTATTTCTAGGGTTTCTTGGGATGATATCTCTATAGGTTTCGTTTTGGGACTACCTCGAGAAAAGAGGCAGAGGGGTAGCATATTTGTGGTTGTGGATCATTTTTTGAAAATAGCGTACTTCGTACCATGTCACAGGAGTGATGATGCTTTACATATAGCTTATTTATTTTTCAACGAAGTTGTACGTCTACATGGATTGCCCTGCTGCTTGGAGCAAGAGCCGTCCTTCTGTGGATTGGGATATGATATCTTCACGCCAAAACATCTGCTGCAGCAAAACAGAGTAGCAAGCATGAGCTTGCTCTGTTTCAAGAAGGCAGAGTAGCGTTGGGCGTTGTTATGCCGTGGGGACACGGATGGGCAGCTGTGTGCTGCACAGCTTCGGGTTTCTTCTGCTGGCTCACCTAAGGGCTCGTTTGACTTTACACAATTTACGTGGGTTGGGAGGGATTGAGATGAAATTTTAATTAAATTTCGTCTTAATCCCTTCCAAACTATATGGGTTAGGGTGAATTTATGTGCAGCCAAAGACTAAGTGAGAGTCTGTTCGGCATCCAGCTATCTGTTAAGCCTACTCTTATGCGGCTGCGCTCGAGCGGAGCCCACAACCCCTACAGACCATGGCTTTTGTAGGTTTGGCGACATGACCCAGCTAGCAAATGGTTACGTAAAGAAAAAGAAAAAGTCAATTCTACCTCCTGAGCTATCGTTATAGTTTGGTTTTTTTTATTGAACTCTAAAATCAAACATCTTACCTCTAAACTCTTAAAACCGTTTACATATTCTCTGCTCTGGTTTGGAGTGGTTTTGTCTTTTTTTTTTGTTAAAAAGGTCAGTAAATATTTGATAGGTTTTTAAACCATAGAACATGACTCTAACCTTTAAAACTTCCAAAACAAAGTTCCTAGAGATCGATTGGGATACGACGAATCTAAATAAAATATTTAGCTTTATGAAAATGAAAACACATCCAGAAAGATCTAGAAAAATTCCCAAAATATTTTTTCCTTGTATAAACATGTTTTAAAAATTTTGCTCAGCAAAAATATAAAATGCAACAAGCACAGATGTAACATACATTAATGATAAATGCATTCATACTGGTTGTGTTTTTTTGTTGTGAAAAGTTTTCAAAACAAGTTTGCATATCAATTACAATGTTTTCGGAATTTTATAGATTTTTGATACTTCCATTTTTGTAGAGCTAATCTATTTTTAAAGAATCTAGGATATTTTCAGAACTCTAAATAGTTTATTTGGATTTTTCGTGTCTCAATATATATCTAGAATTTTTTCTTCATATTTTTAAAAGCTTAAAGACATTTTCCATTGTTTAAAAACCTTATCAAGGTTTCTAGATGTGTCGACGCTCTTTGTGTTCCTAGGGAATGGGAAAGAGCCTTTTACATGTATGCCATTAAGAAATTTGTAATTACACAGAAGCCATTAAAAAAGGTGACCGCACACAGGTGTCACTGCTCTAAACTTCTTTGCTTTACATGCCATTCCGTCCTTGGTCTGTCTCATTTTCGCCGTTTGGTAGGCCTTACAGGTGGGACCGGCCAGGGAAATTGTCCGTGTTGCCCTTGGACGGTGGAGACCGTGTAGAATACGATTGACCGCCACCGGTCCCTCACTCTCCCCATCTCGCTCGATTGACCGCCGCGCAGGGATGGACATGGACATGGCCACGGCCACGGCGCGCCTGCTGCTCAAGCTCAAGAGCTGCCGTCACACAGCACAGGCACACGCCGATAGTGCTCCTCAAGCCTGCCACTTGTTCTGAATCTGATACTACAGCTACAGGTGGTGTTGCCATTGGTGGTGGTCAGAAAACCCCCGTCTTGCTTGGTCTGCCGAAGCTCCACATGGATGCCAACATGAGCGTGCTTCTTCAGGAGGTCAAGGACAGGGTTCAGAGAGAGCTCACAGTACTCACTGCCGGTCACAGTCCTTTCGCGCTTTCAGAAGCGATCGCAAGCGCAACGCCGCCACAACCACAACACATGCATCTCCAGAGGCTTACATTCTGACGAAGAGCCAAACCGTGTCACCAGCCCATGAAGAATCGATGACGACGTCGGATGCATCTCTTTCAGTACTCCGGCCAGGCGTCGGCGGCGTTCCTGACGACGGCCAGAGCTTCAGAAGCGAGTGCCTGACCCTGACGAAGCACAAGGACGACGACGCTGTGCCGTCACCACGGCTGCTGTTCCGGTCCTTCTCTGCACCAGAATCAGGGTTCTCCTTCTCCTCCCTTGGCAGCAGGCTAGCCCAGCGGGCGGAGAGTCTGTGGCCGGAGCAGCCAGCGGCGGTTTTCGGCGGTGGCCACCGGGGCTAGCTCAGCGGCCCGAGAGTCGACGGGAGATGTCTGTTAGCAGCGCACAAAGTTGCTTCGCTTAAACACAAGGCGTCTCTTGCAGAGATCCATCCTGCTAATGGAGATGTCCGTCTGCGCAGCGTCACCTCCATCTCATGAAACTTTCAACCTGTTCAAGGTTGCACAGGCAAGTAGATATATCTACTAACAGTAAATATCAGCATCAAATTACTTATTACTTTATTTACTTGCTGCTACTGTAATATGAATGATGTATGTTTCAGCAAGGGAAAATGGACTGACTGAAATTCTGTTGCTTTTCGCTTGCTGCTATTATGTTAGGCAAATCTCAGCGAGCTGCCTCCGAGCCCAGTGTCCCCATTGGAGGTTGCAGCGGGCCACAGTTCCCGCCATTTCTTCAGCGATTTGCACTTCACCTTGTCAGGTAATGAATGTACATGTATATATATGACAGGCTTAGTAGCTTCAATGTAGCAACAAAACCACAAGCAATCCTCTGATTAATTAGTTTCTGTTTTTTAACATGATATAGTCTCCTATATGCAGAGCTGAGTCCAAAATTCCTGTCAGAATTCGAGGCACCTGCCACTGCCAGTGAATCATCATTCAGGACAGACATCACCGACGTCGAAGCAGCGTGCAGCCGAGACTACATAACAGAGGTTCTAATCGCCGCCGGCTTATACGACGACGACGACGGACCGTCGTCGGCCAATGCTAGGGTGGACTCGATGGCGAGGCCGATGCCCATCTGCGACGACGTCTTCGAGGACATGTACTACTACCGCGGCGACTACATCGTCGGCGGCGGCAGGTACGATGGAACTGCCGGAGGAACAACTGCGGCAACGGATCACAGGATGCTGTTCGACCTTGCTAACGAGGCATTGCAGAGCCTGGTGGTAGAGAGCTCGAGAGGTGGTTCGTCGTCGCTGCGTCAATGGGTCGTTGACAGCACGGGGGTGGCGCAAGGGAAGAAGGTCGTAGATGAAGTGTGGCAGCAGGTCAGTGCGTGATCTCGCCATCTCGGTTGTTGAAACCTACATGCAGGAACATATTCTAACTTTATACAAGAAAAAATGGCTGCAGCTTTGTTAATTTGTTTCGAATGACTTTAGGTGCAAGCTCTGAGGAATAATCCACAGGCGCAGGAAATGCAGACGATAGATGGCATGGCGGCGTATGAGGTCCGAAGATCCGTGTGGGCGGAGGTGCTGTATGAGGACGTTTATGTTGCTGGGAGGAAGATTGAGCGTGTCATCTTCGCCGTTGCTGCCTCCGGAAGACATTGCATCTTTCTTCCTGAGGGCATGCTGGTCTTTTTCCTCCTCCGTTACCCAACGTTAGCGTAGGACAAGGACGAAATGGCATGTAAGACAAAGAAGTTTAGAGCGGTGGCATATGTGTGCAGTCACTCTTTTAATGGCTTCTGTATAATTACAAACTTTCTTAATAACATACATGTAAAAGGCTCAACGGGAAACTCCTCGTCGCAAAGACACCAAGAATGTCTCATTGTGCGAAGCTTTCCCACCCCAATGGTACCGAGGAAGCCCTCTTCGCTCAGAACGAGGGAGCAATGGTGAAGCCGGAAGATCTCGTGCGAAGGCTACAATGTCGTGAAGGTCGCAAGCAGAATTCATGGTCGCGAGAACTTGGGCGAGGCATCAAAGGATCAATCAGCCGAAGGCTGGTGCCAGAGAGGCCACTGCCCGATAATCAAACTTGACTTTGACTCGGTGTGGCGAAATGGCTTGTGATGCCCCCGCAATTATAGAAATATTGTTGACATCTTGAGTTCCGTCCCATCTCGTCAAAGTAGATCAAAAGCACTCTGATCTACTGCCACTTCTCCGAGTACTCACTCCGTCCCAAAATAGATGTCATTCTCACATTCTGAGAAGTCAAACATTTTTAACTTTGATTAAATATATATATATATATATATATATATATATATATATATATATATATTTATAATACTTAATTAGTATTATTAGGGTAGATCGTTGAATACACTTTCATAATAAACTTATTTGGAGATATAAATGTTGCACGTATTTTGTGCAAACCTAGTTAAAGTTGAGAAAGTTCGACCTGTATATATCCCATAACGACTTCTATTTTGGAACGGAGGGAGTAGCTTTTATTCCCCACACAGCTCCCTATGTGTTTACTCTTTGGCCTCACAAGTCATGAGACATGGCTCTAAGAAGAGCCACTACAATTTGTGTAACATGTAAATTAAATGCATACTAAACATATACGGAGGTATTTAAAAAAAAGAAAAAACTATATATTGATAAAAATATATCTGTGATCGATGAGTTTATCACAATTGACGAGAGACAATAGAGTATCTTATATATATTGTGTTAGGAAATGAACAAAAAGAAAGAAACATGCAAATTAAAATAAATAATTTTTATTAGTAGTAGGTATTAAGCATTAGCATCTAATACTTATGCATGAGATTCTAGCTCGTGCAGTAGATTGATGGACTAGTATTTTTAAATTAACAAAAATCCCAATTCCCAAATGACATGTAGCACCTAAATAAAAGAAATGTTTGAGCTTAATTCTCATGCTAATTTGCTTAAGTATATCTGTACGGACACACTCCATTCTTCAATCTGAAACCATGCAGAATTTATGCCATTCCCTTCGCTGCTGGACGTGTCGATGTGTCGCCTCAATCGATAGCTCAATACATGTTCAGCCACCAACGAACTGGATCTGAGGAAAGTAAAAACCAACAAGATATTTAGGAGTGATAGCATGTTGCCGCGTCCCAAAGGACCCCAAGAAAGCCACAAAAAAAATACGTTAAAACAAAAGAAGCCACAAAAAACCATACCTCTTGTGCGTGAAATCTGGGAACAGTATCTAGCCTTCAGCCAGCGAATTCATTCCCTTCGCTGGAAACAATTCTTCGCGTAAAGTTTTTCTCATTTGATATGATAGTAAACTTTCTAATGTGGCTAATCTTCATAAGTTCTTCCTCGCATTCATTTGCCAACTCTATAAGCTCAACTGCCGTATTTACCAAATGTAATTCATCAAGGATCGCAAGATACTTGAGGCCATGAGGGAGGCGCTTGAGTTCTAGGCACTCCACAAATCATAGCTTAGCAAGGCTTCCCAGTGCATCTTTTTCTATTTCAACTCGGTTGAGCTGTGGAGCACACCACACTCGTAATTCTTTCAGTCTTGGGAATGACTGCGAAGGAAAGCATAATGTCTGTTCATCATAAGCCTTGACAAGGGTAATTAAGCATAAACTACGCAACACCATGAGGGTAGGAAATGAATTTTCATCAAGTTTGGAGGACATCAGATAGAGTTCAGTGAGATTGTTAAGGTGCAACCAAGATGACAAAATATGAGGCATTCGTTTCTTTTTGAGCTTCCCTGCCATCCAAGTTTGCAAAGACTTTCTGGTAAACAGAGTTCTTCCAGTGGCAATACCTCATTTTCGTTTGACATAGTAGTAATTGACAAACTGACAAGATTGCTCATCTTCAGGAGAGCATTCCTCAAGATTAATGAGTGTTCACATGTAACATCGTCAACTGAAAATGTCCGTAACTCTATCAACGCTGCAACATCACATAGAGTCTCTGAGGTAGCTTTAACATTTTGCAGAGCATGCAGTCCTGTCAAGTTCTTTATGCCCCTAGGCATCTTCACTCATGATTACGCGAGAAAGATCCTTCAGTGACCTTTACAGTTGCATATAGGTATCTAAGCTTTATCAGTTTAACACTTTAACTACATCATTTGGTAAAGATAGCAGACAAGTAAACCATGTATCCAGTACTTCTAAGTTTGCCAATCTTCCAATGGCCTCTGGCAGAACCTCCATTTTGGTATTTCAAAGACCCAAGAAACGCAGATTAAACAAGCTAAAGATCTCATTAGGCAGCACCTTGATTTCAGTACCTTGCAGATCCAATGTTGACAACAAAACTGAAGATGAAAGGATTGGCCTGAGCCGATCAATATCAACAAACCTTGTAAAAACATGTATTTGGCGAAGATGTGTCGCACTGGATAGATTTAACAGTTCAATATTGGTGCTCTGTATTGACAGTCTACGTGTTGGGTGTACCAAAAAAGTCCAATTGCCCTCATAAACTTTACCAAAGCATTCTTTCTCGGCTTTTTCAATGGCAATATGGCGGATGACGTCATGCATTCGGCAACATTTTACTCGTCCAAACTCATTGTTCATCACAACTTGTAGTAGGCTTCGGTTCACAAGATCATTCAAGTAGCCCTCTGCCACTTGTTCCAGTGTTTTATTTTCCTTTTTCTTGATGAATCCAGAAGTAATCCAATGCCTAATTAACCTCCTCCTCTTAAGTTTATAATCCTCAGGAAATAGTGCACAATGCAAGAAACAATTCTTCAGTTCATATGGAAGATCCTCCCAGCTGACTTTCAGAATTGTTTCAACACCAGGGATTGTGTTTCTAACCCACTACAACTCTTAACTCGTCGAACAAAATTTTCCATTCAGTGTATGTTGGGGGTTTACAGGATAGCAGGCGGCCTAAGCATGCAATAGCAATAGGCAAACCTTCACACTTTTGTAAGAACTTTGTGGCCAAATCCGATAACTCCGGAGGACACCTTTTATCATCATTATCCCAAAAGGCTAACTTGCAAAATAGCATAAAAGATTGATGGCCTTGTAGCGGTTTCAGCTCAATTGCACAGTTACTACTTGCCAAAGATGCAACTTCAGATAATCTTGATGTAAGAACAAATCGGCTAGTACAATTAGCCGGGAATACAGGCATGATATTGTTTATCCACAGCTCTTTTTCCCAGACATCATCCAATACCAAGATAAACCTTTTACCTTCAAGATGTCTACGGATGGCATAAACTAATCTTCTCATATCCATAAAGCTAGAATCAACTGGCACGTTGAACTCTGTACAAATTTTCTTCAGCAAGTTCTTGGACACAGTTACCCATGCAGAAGCATCAAAATCTAATTTCACACTCTTATAGACATGGTCAACTAAAGTAGTTTTGCCTACTCCAGCCATCCCCCACACTGTGCTGATTTTGGTGTTCCTTTCACTAGTAGAGAACAGACCTTTGATCCTCGACCAAAATGGGCTCTAGTCCCGGAATTTTTTGCCCCCGGGACTAGAAATACCTTTAGTCCCGGTTGGAGGCTCCAACCGGAACTAAAGGTCCCTGCCCAACGGCTACTGCGCCAGACAGAGGTGGCAGGGACCTTTAGTCCCGGTTGGAGCCACCAACCGGGACTAAAGGTATACTTTTACTCCCGGTTGGTGGCTCCAACCGGGAGTAAAGGTCTACTCCCGGGCCGTGGCTGCGCCCGGGGTTGGAAAGTTACCTTTAGTCCCGGTTGGATCCATCAACCGGGACTAAATGTTCTCCCTTTATAAATCGGCCGTCTCCTCCTTCCTCCCGGCCCCGAGCCCGAGCTCAGCACATTTTGAAGCTCACTGCAGTAGTGTTCTTGCTTCCTCCCTCCCTCCATTGTTCCTCCATCCATTCTTGGATTCCTCCGTCGATTTCTTCGATTCCTCCGTCGATTCTTCAATTGTAAAGGTTACCAATCTCATACTCTCATTTTTTACCATTATCTTATGCCGTTTTGTTCACTATATATATTTATGGTTCTTTATTGTGGTTTTTTTCATTTATAAGCAATTTGAGCTCAAAATCACTTCAAGCTTGTATATTTACATGAAAGAAGGTTAAAGTATATATAAATATAAAGTTAGAAAATAGTTAGAAAATTATAGCAAATCCTTACTAGTTGAACTTGCGGACCGTGTTCAGGTCGGCGAGGATGTTCTCTACCGAGCGGTAACGGACGTCAAGGAGGAGCTTTGATTCTACGAGGGAGAGCGACAACGGTCGTGGAAGACCGTGTTCCCTTCCTTGTAGAATCGGAGCTCTTCCTTGACCAAGTACGGTGTCGTTCGGTGGAGAAATGCTCGCCGAGCTGATCATGTAAGCAAGGTCAATTAGTACGGATGGTTATTTATTCACATGTCCCGATATCGTCGTAGTAGTCTGTCAATCACCGTACCTAAACGTAGTATATATAAATATAAAGTTAGAAAATAGTTAGAAAATTATAGCAAATCCTTACTAGTTGAACTTGCGGACCGTGTTCAGGTCGGCGAGGATGTTCTCTGCCGAGCGGTAACGGACGTCAAGGAGGAGCTTTGATTCTACGAGGGAGAGCGACAACGGTCGTGGAAGACCGTGTTCCCTTCCTCGTAGAATCGGAGCTCTTCCTTGACCAAGTACGGTGCCGTCCGGTGGAGACATGCTCGCCGAGCTGATCACGTAAGCAAGGTCAACTAGTACGGATGGTTATTTATTCACATGTCCCGATATCGTCGCAGTAGTATGTCAATCACCGTACCTAAACGTAGTAGTCTGTTATGTGTGTACATTCCCATTCTTCTGTTAATTTGCGGAAATATCATATGAATTACTTACCTGCCGCAGTAAAAGACGAGAACACAATGACCATTAAAAATATCATTGTTTAGAGATCTAGATAATTTTATAGTTTGTTAATTTTATTTGTTTATAAAAGGAGAAATTTATAGTGTATTAAAAAATGAGTATAGAGAGTAGATGGCAACTGCTTCCGGGTCCTCGGCCTCTCATGGGTTTCCAAAGCGACTTAGGCCGGGCCTTCCTCTCATTCCATGCGGCAAGTGTCGTGATGAGACGAAGATTGTGATGGAGTACCGAGTGAAGAAGGAGGGTCCCAACAAAGATCGTATCTTCTACAAGTGTCCGGATCGCAATGTGAGTTATTTTATCGTATTTAATGATTATGGTTAGTTTATACCTATTTTCATGATGGTTGTGATTAAAGTTCTAATTTTTTGTTTTAATTTCAGTGGGATGGCAGTGGACGATGTTCAGGCTTCTACTGGGAGGAAGAGTATGTTGAACTCGTGCAAAAATATCTTGCACAACAGGCAGATACGGCGGCTAATGAGGCAGTGATCCAGCCGAAGAAGCCCAAAGATGTTGCACAATCGGGGGATCTGTCTGTTTTAGTTGAGATTGGTCGCGAAATCCTTGTGCTCCTGAAATGTATTTTAGCTTTAGTTCTTTTAGTGGTAGTTGGGATTGTCTACATTGTAGCGATGCTTTCATAAATTTATATCTTTTGTGGTGGCACGCATGTTGTATAAATAATTAATTATGATCTAGGTTTTAATATGATATTTATGTCATGTAATGTAGATGAGCCGTTATTGGATGTATAATGCTGATCGCCGCTCCCAAGAGTTCATTGACGGCGTGCATTCTTTGTTACGTGCGGCCGAGGCAAACAAACGCGACGGTTTCATGTGCTGCCCATGTGCCATATGTAAGAATACGGTGGAATATCCTTGCTCAAGGACTCTTCATTCACACTTGTTCAAGTCGGGTTTCATGCCAAACTATATTTGTTGGGCAAAGCACGGAGAAACCGGTGTTGTAATGGAAGAAGGTGAAGAAGAACAATGGGACGACAATGATATTATTCCTGATGGTGCGTGCTTCAATGATACTGCAATGGGAGAAGCTGAAGAAGAGGTAGCCGCAGAAGATGAGCCGGCTGATGATCTTTGTCAGGTCATTCGTGATGCACAAAGAGAATGTGAAAGTGAAAAGGAGAAGATCAAGTTCGAGCGGATGCTAGAAGATCACAAGAAATTGTTGTACCCAACTTGTGATGCAGGGCAGAAAAAATTGGGAACCACACTAGAATTGCTGCAATGGAAGGCAAAGAATGGTGTATCTGACAAGGGATTTGGAGAGTTACTAAAAATCCAAAAGAAGATGCTTCCGAAGTACAATGAATTGCCCGCCACTACCTACGAAGCAAAACAAGTTGTCTGTCCTATGGGGCTAGAAATAGAGAAGATACATGCATGTCCTAATGACTGCATCCTATACCGTGGCAAAGAGTACGAGAAATTGGATGCATGCCCGGTATGCCATGCGTCGTGGTATAAGATCAGGCGAGATGACCCTGGTGATGTTGAGGGCGAACGTCCGCGTAAGAAAATCCCTGCCAAGGTTATGTGGTATGCTCCTATAATACCACGCTTGAAACGTCTGTTCAGAAACAAAGAACATGCAAAATTGTTACGATGGCACAAAGAAGACCGTAAGGTAGACAATATGTTGAGACACCCTGCTGATGGGTCCCAGTGGAGAGCAATCGACAGAGAATTCCCGGAGTTTGCAAATGACGCAAGAAACTTAAGGTTTGCTTTAAGTACAGATGGTATCAATCCTTTTGGAGAGCAGAACAGTAGTCATAGCACTTGGCCTGTTACTCTAAGTATCTACAACATTCCTCCTTGGTTATGCATGAAGCGGAAGTTCATTATGATGCCTGTGCTCATCCAAGGCCCGAAGCAACCTGGCAATGACATCGATGTGTACCTGAGACCGCTTATTGACGAACTTCTCATTTTGTGGAATAAAGAAGGTGTACGTGTGTGGGATGAGTACAAACAGGAACACTTTGATCTGCGAGCATTGTTGTTCGTAACAATCAATGATTGGCCTGCTCTAAGTAATCTTTCAGGACAGTCAAACAAGGGATATAATGCATGCACACACTGCTTCGGTGATATTAGAGGTGTATTCTTGAAAAAATGTCGAAAGGTCGTGTACCTTGGCCATCGTCGATTTCTTCCTGCAAATCACCCCGTAAGAAAGAAAGGTAAGCATTTTAAAGGGAAGGCAGACCACCTGACCAAGCCTCGCAACCGAACCGGTGAGGATGTACTCGATATGGTCAATGATGTGAAAGTCGTCTTTGGAAAAGGACATGGAAGCCAACCTATTCCGAAAGACGCTAACGGTCACGCACCCATGTGGAAGAAAAAGTCCATATTTTGGGACCTACCCTATTGGCAAGTCCTGGAGGTCCATAGCTCGATCGACGTGATGCACCTGACGAAGAATCTTTGTGTGAACCTGCTAGGCTTTATGGGTGTGTATGGAAAGCCTAAGGACACATTTGAAGCACGACAGGACCTGCGTTGTTTGAGAGAAAGAGACAACCTGCATCCAGAGAAGACAGATGATGGACGCCATTACTTACGTCCTGCTAGCTACACTCTAAGCAAAGAGGAGAAGGAAATCATGTTTGAATGCTTAAACAACATCAAGGTACCATCTGGATTCTCCTCGAATATAAAGGGTATTATAAATGTGCCAGAGAAGAAATTCTGTAACTTAAAGTCCCATGACTGTCACGTTCTCATGACGCAATTACTTCCAGTTGCATTAAGAGGAATTCTACCTCCAAATGTACGTCTAGCCACCGTAAAGCTATGTGCATTCCTCAATGCAATTTCTCAGAAGGCAATTGATCCAACTGATCTAGCTAAACTACAGAATGATGTGGTTCAATGTCTCGTCAGCTTTGAGTTAGTGTTCCCTCCTTCCTTCTTTGATATTATGACACACCTCCTAGTTCACCTAGTCAAGGAGATTTTCACTCTCGGTCCTGTGTTCCTACACAACATGTTCCCCTTAGAGAGATTCATGGGAGTCCTGAAGAAATATGTTCACAACCGTGCTCGCCCAGAAGGAAGCATCGCCAAGGGCTATGGAACAGAAGAGGTCATTGAGTTCTGTGTTGACTTTATTCCCGACCTTGACTCGATTGGTGTTCCTGAATCGAGACATGAGGGGAGACTAAGCGGAAAGGGGACACTAGGGAGAAAAACATATATTGGTACGGATGATGATTATTTCAATAAAGCGCACTACACAGTTCTATAGAACTCCTCTTTGGTAGATCCGTATATTGAGACACACAAGGATCTCTTATGATCCGAGTTTCCAGGGAAGACTGAAGCTTGGATTACGCATAAGCACATGGAAACTTTCGGCGGTTGGTTGCGAAAAAAATGTCAAGGTGATGAGAGCATCCATGAGCAACTGTATTTATTGGCTATGCAACCATCATGGCATATCGTCACATACAAAGGGTACGAGATAAATGGGAACATATTCTACACAGTAGCCCAAGATAAAAGGAGTACCAACCAAAACAGTGGTGTCCGCATAGATGCCACAGACCCGAATGGGAATAAGCAGACATATTATGGACGCATAGATGAAATATGGGAACTAGAATATGCACCTACTTTGAAGATCCCATTGTTCAAGTGCCAATGGGTCAAGGTGACCGGAGGCGGGGTAACAGTAGACAACGAGTATGGAATGACAACAGTAGACCTTAGTAATATTGGGTACAAAGACGAACCATTCGTCCTTGCCAAGGATGTGAATCAGGTGTTCTATGTCAATGATATGTCTACCAAACCAAAAAGAGGGAAAAACGATAATGACTCAACCAAAGAGCCAAAGCGCCACATAGTTCTTTCAGGGAAAAGAGTCATCGTGGGAATTGAGGACAAGTCGGACATGTCAGAAGAATATGAAAAGGATGATCGAATTCCGCCCTTCAAAGTGAACAAAGACCCTAGCATCTTGGTAAATGATGAGGACACTCCATGGTTACGAAGCGATCATAACCAAGGGACATACGTAAAGAAGAAGTTCACTGCTGTGCCCACTTGATGATATAGTGATTTAATATAGTGTGTGTTTGAGATATTATGTAATAATTGTGAATTCAGATGTTTATTATGTCATGTTTCAAATTAAATCAATGTTTGATTTGGTGGGATTTCTCTCTCAAAAAGGTAAATTAGGATACTGAGTGATGAAAAATTAAAATATTAACGTTAAAATGATGTGAAAACAAATTTTCTGTCCAAAACCAATAATTTTAATAATTTTAATTAAACACTACATTTTTGCATTAACGAAATAATAAATATTAGTTACATTATGTTTTATAATTCTAACAAAAAATAAAAAAAGTTAGGTTATCGATTTTTCCTATGTGCAATAAACAAAAATAAAATTCATATTTTTAACAAAATAATTTTATGCCTTTTATTTAATTTACTATGTATTTAATAAAAACTATTGCATTTCTATTGTATTTAACAAGACTATTGCTTAAAACAGGCGGGAAACGAAACTGCAGGCCACCTTTACTCCCGGGTGGGAAGCCCACCCGGGAGTAAAGGTGGGCTGCAGTTTCGTGGCCCGCCAAAAAAAGCCTTTACTCCCGGTGCGTGTTACCAACCGGGAGTAAAGGTATACCTTTACTCCCGGTTGGTAACACGCACCGGGAGTAAAGGAACCTTTACTCCCGGTTGGTAATACGCACCGGGAGTAAAGGGTTTTTACTCCCGGTTGGTGGCTGGCACCGGGAGTAATTCTCTCTGCTATATAACCTCCAGCGCCTGGCAGATCGATCCGCTCGTCTTCTTCCTCGTCGAACACCGCCGCCCTCTTCTTCCTCGCGCCGCGTCCGTTCGCCTTCCGTGACACCGGCGCCGCCGTCTTCTTCCTCGTGCGGCCTCCACCGCGCGCGCCCGTGCCCCTCCTCCGCGCTTGCCCGTGGCCCTCCACCGCGCCCTCCTCCGCGCCCGAGGCCCTCCACCGCGCGTTGCCCCACCGCGCCGGCCCGAGGCCCTCCAGTACACTGCCGAGCTTGATCGAGGTGATATATTCATCGATCTCTTTGTACATTCGTCCGAGCCCTCCACTGCCGAGTTATAGATCACGTCGAAAACTACAACTTTGGTGTAAGCCATGTCAACGGTCGAGGTCGATTGAAAATTCCAAATTTTGAATCACAAAATCTAGAAACTAAAAATGAATATTTGGAACTCTAAATGATTTTAAATAAAAACATATCTTAAGGCAAGTTTTGAATATTTGGATATTATATGGATAAATTAGCAAGTTTAATTAGAGTGTCAAAAACTGCATTTTATGGTACAAAAATACATTTTAAGATCACTGGGACCTGAACTCATGACAAGTATAATTAAGGATCACCAATGAAATTACTTTAGAAATTAATTAGATCGATGTAAATCCATGGCTTGTATAATAAACACGCTATATATTATTTGGAAACAACGCTACGAACCATCCGCTAATGATCCAGCCCATCAACCGCCATATATTCATCACTATATGATATGCCATTATTTCAAGATGCAGTTTCAATAGAAGAATTTTTTCTATCTTCATAGATCAATGTTTGTTAACAAAATTTTATCCAAATATATTCATGTAGGGTCTTTTTTTTGAAGGATTTGTTGTAGGATATATAATGGTCAAATAGGAACTCAATTTTGATACCCAGTTTGTAAACTAAGCGTTTTTGAGTTTATCAAAAATATCACATGTGATGATGTTAGCAGTTTTTATTGGACTTGCATGCATGGCTACAGACAAATGAAGGAAAACTTCAATGTTTCTTCATTTGTGAACTTTGAATATACAGATATAATATATTAATGTTGCTAAAGTAATATGAGCATTACATATTTTTTTCCGGGAAGACTATCTTCAAACTTTATATCATAGCATCAGAGATCGCCTGTAGAAGAAGAAAATAAATTCTTATCATTTCGGAAATAGTAATGGTTATATGAGCAATAAGACACATATACTTACATTTCATAATGACTTATACTTACATTATTAACATAGAATTTTCTCATATGATGAATGACTACATGGTTCACATGGTACATAGGATCACAACATCACGCACCGACACCGCCCCGGCCCGCCTCACGTCGTCGTCGTCGTCAGCACGCCGGCCCGCCTCACGTCATCGTCGTCAGCACACCGGCCACCGCGCCGACACGTATATATACGTCATTTGTATTCATATGCATTTCGTCCATGCGTTTCTATGTATACGGCGGAGCACCGCCGCCCTCGTTCACCCATGTGTACAGACATATATACGGCGGAGTGGAGCACCGCCACTCTTGTCACACCGCCCTTTCTCGTGCCCTAATTCGCCCTAGTACCGACGTAGTTCGTCCTAGTGTGGCGAATTGCGTCCGTGATCGAGGGGCAAGATTTAATAATGCATATTGTTTGTAGATTTTACGCATGTAATAAGCAAAGATTTGACGTACTATATATTGGTTTTGTTTTTTGAAGCTAGATGGCCGACCCGAGAAATATGGATGAGGAGGAGTTGATGATGAATTTGATCAACACTGGCACTCAAGTTGCCAGCGATGATGGTGCTAAAAATAACGTGCAAGAGGATGTAGATGACGGGAGTCAGTACTTAGCTCTTGAACAAAATGAGCAACAACATATTGGCCAAGTATATATTTTTTATTATTAGCTATATATATATATTATCATATGTCTTATGTGTGCTCATGATATTAAAAATAATGTTTATGTTTTGTAGCCCTCTGGATCGACATCAACAACTACAACGAAGAGTAAAAATGTTCGAGGTCCCAAAAAGCCATTGGAGGGTCGCTTCATCATCTCGGAGTTCAATGTGGATACAGGAGAACCGGGGGGGCCGAATAAAATGAAATTTGTGCACCACTGTGGTTACCTTGTACGGGACCGGCTCCCGATTAGTACCCGTGAATGGAAGAAGAAGACCAATGCTCCTCATATCAGTTTTGTCTCCGATCGTGACAAGACGTTAATTTGGAATGATGTCTTGGTACATTTCACGCTCCAAACAGATGATTATGATGATATAATAGATGGTGATGAATTGAAGGAGCGAGTTAGGGATTGGGCAATGAAGAAGATGGCCACCCAGTTTCAGACTTGGAAGAAACACCTATACACGACGTATGTCAAGAAGAACATAGCACCAGATTTTACTGTCCCAGGCCCGATCTCAAAGCAGAGGCCCTATTGGGATGAGTTTGTACAGTACAAGACTTCGGAAGAGGGTGTGAGTCGGGTGATAAAGAACCAACGTAATGCCCAACAGAAGACATACCACCATACCTTGGGATCAGGTGGCTACCCGACTGCCATTAAGAAGTGGAACAAAATGGAAGCAGACCTTCTTGCCAAGGGTATCAGACCAGAATCACTCGAGTGGGGAGAACGTGCAAAGAATTGGTTTTTCGCTCATGGGGGAACACTAGACCAGGAGACAGGGAAGTGCGTTTTTGGCGCAAGACTGCAAGAAGCAGCAGAAAGATTGTTTTATGCTCAGAGAGCTACTGCTAGTGGTGCGTTCAGGCCCAACAGAGAGAAGGATGAGCTGACATACGCCATCGGGACTATTGAACATGGTGGCCGAACTAGAGGCAAAGGAAGTGTCTCGTGGGAGCATGGATTCCCTCAGGACAGACCTTCCTACAGAAGTCGCCAGAGAAAGAAGGAAGAAGAGGCACAACGGCTCCAGAGGTTGGAGGAAGCGGTGCGTGAAGCACAGGAGCGGGAAAAAAACCTTGAAGCGAGAATGCAGGAGGAAATCAAAAGGCAAGTGCAAATAGCAGTGAGTGCAAGCAAGCAGGCATCAGAGCCAGGAATCAACATTAGCCAATCTGTTCAGTTGAAAAGCAGCTGCGCTTCCACGGAGATACCAAATCAAGGGGACACAGGACTGCGCTTCCCTGTGGATGACGTCACTGAACCTTGTACAACGTGTGAGCTACACATTCCGAAGGAGAATTCCACAATCAAGGTGGCTATCGGTCTTGTTAATCCTATCGACCGAACCAAGACACCAAGGATTCATGGGAATATAATCCAAGAAGGATATGCTACCATCTCGGTAGATAAAGCTGAAAAAGGTTTTAGTGATTTGCCTCTTGACATTCCTGGAGGTGATGGCGAGAAGACTCTAGGAGAAGCGGAGAAGACATTCATTCTATGGCGCAAGCGCTACATCATCATTCCAGGGATGTCGGCTCCACCTCCTCCTGAACTACCTCACCATAGGTACGTGCGGATGAAAACACTACATCATTAATTTGTATTGGCTTAAATAATTAACAATCTGCTCATAATAATATGTCATTCCTTTTTTTTGTAGCAGATCCTCCCCCAACCTAAATCCAATTGTTCAATCGCCAGATCATCATAGTGCTCTGTACGATGACATTGTGTTGGAAGACGAGGCTGCATCCACACCCTCTCCAAGGAGGTCTCCAACGCCGCAGCCGCCACCTCCAAGGAGGTCTCCAACGCCGCTGCCAACACCTCCAAGGAGGTCTCCAACGCCTCCCCCGCCCCCGCCTACCAAGAAGCCTAGCAAGAGGCCAGCCCCTCAAACGAAGAACTAGTCCCCGCCTGCAAAGAAAGCCACCGTGAAACCAAGGGCTATTCCCAAAATAATATCTGAAGAGAAGGAAGAAGGTACTGATGCATATAAAAAAGACATGTCTAGATTCTATGACAAACTTAAAATGAATCAAGAAGCAAGGAGAAACCCAGAGAAACCGTACTTCTTCGTAGCTCCGGATATTTTAAGAAAAAAGGTGACTTCTTACCAGCAACAACAGCGGGAATCTCGTAAGCCGTCCAAATCAACGTTATCAGACTATGACCGCACTCTCACCAAGTCAATTGAGGCGGCACAGAAAAAGAAGCGGGCAGGGAAAGGAGTTGCCCAACTCGGACAACAAGCGCACCAATCAATCCCCCCGCTAGTTGTTGGTAATGAATATGGTTCGAATTTAGGATTAATGCATCAGGCAAACATACCTCCGGATGTCGATTTGGATCACCTTGGTGAATTTCTTGATGAGACTGGTCTCGACCTTTACCAGATGTTTGGTGATGGAAACATTGAGAGTGCGGCGGAGGTTGATATTTGGAAGAAAAAATTTGTACTAGGCCAGAGTCTATACAACCCTCAAGCCTTATCTGATCTGGGGACGCAAATGTACCTGCTAAACAAGTGGTACATGCAGGCGTCTACCAGTGGAGACTTCTGCGTTGGTGTCAGAATTAGAGACGAACATTGGTTCCGTGGCGATGATGTTATGTATGTTGACTTTGCAGAATTTCATCAACTATGCCACCTGACCTCTCTGGACAAAGTTATCATTAGCTGCTATTGCCTGTAAGTAATAATTCTTTCGATCTATTATTAAACTCATCATATGTTTGTATATGCATATAAATTATCCTAACAAGTACTATATATATGCAGATTTACAATGACAGAGCTCAGAAAGGAAGGCTGCAATGAAATTGGTTTTGTTGATCCCCATATAGTATTCAAAGACCCAATTACTCTAATGACTAATTGGAAGTCTGAGTCAGAGAGTAACATCATGAACTTCTTAGTGAACCAACGCCACAAGAAGGATATACTCTTTCCCTATAACTTCAAGTGAGTGTTAATCATGTCGATCATAGCCTTAATGGCTCATATGTTGATTCTAGTTAATTAATGAGTGTTATGCGTTATATCCTATAAACACATGCAGCAATCACTGGATATTGATGGACATCGATCTGGTGAAAAGTCACTTGATAATCTATGACTCGATGAGAAAACCACAACAAGACTACCAAGATATGATAGATATTATCCAGAGGTAATTTCGGGATCTCTAGCAACTATATATACACACAAATATGATGATTAACTATATCTGATGACGTGGCAAATTTTTTATTGGGCAGTGTTTGGAAAACCTTTATTGAGAAGCAACACATGGAAAAATGCAAAGCGCCACTGAATGTAATCCCATTGAAAGTAAGTTCCCTGAATCGCATCATCTTTATTAATTAAACATATAGCTTTCACCGGATCACCAGATTGGATGACAAATCTTTTTCTCGTAAAGTGGTGTCTGAGGCAGGAACAGGGGAACAACTACTGTGGTTACTATGTTTGCAAGTTTATCAAGGTGCTCTCCCAAAGAACTCCTACAGAGAGACTCAAAGTACGTTAAAAATACACTATATATTCATTTAATTATTATTATTGATTGTGTTACTATGTCTTTATATATATATATGTACATATATTAATTTATTTTCCTTTAATTCAAACCTGTAGACTCGATGATTGGAGGAAAAGGTCATACGGCAAGACCAAATCAAAGCAATTCAAGAGTCTATAGCCGGATTTTTTAATGAGCAGGTCATCGATTCCAAGGGCGAGTTCTACTTCGACCCAACACTGCCATTGAAGCCAAGCTAGAGGATGAGAAGAAACTTGTTATGTCACAACAACTATAATGCAATCTTTTGTAATATATGCACATGAAATAATATAATGTAAAATACACATATGCATATATATATATATATATATATATATATATATATATTTCTATGCTTGAATTGTGTGATTTAATACGTTCATTGTGCTTGAACCGAAACATACTATATGCGCGTATAAATGTATAATTAGCAGCGTACAATACGACTTCGAAAACCTATTTTGAAAAGAAAACAAAAAAATGAAAAGAAAAGAAAAAAGAAAAAAAACCTTTAGTCCCGGTTCGTATTACCAACCGGGACTAAAGGTGCCGGCCATCGTGGCATGTCAGGAGGCACCTTTAGTCCCGGTTGGTGTTACCCACCGGGACTAAAGGTCCTCCTTTAGTCTCGGTTCCTGACCCGGGACTAAAGGACCCCCCCTTTAGTCCCGGATGCTTGCTCCCGGGTGGGGAACCGGGACTAGAGGGGGTTCCCCACCGGGAGTAAAGCTCGGTTCTCTACCAGTGTTTGTTCCAAATCATGGACTAGCCACTCCATGAGCTTCGCTGCATCATCTTCAATACCCACTAGTTCCTCTTCCCTTGCAAAACACGAAGCTTGATTGGTATCTTCCCTTGCAAAATGATGGGCGCTTCCAGTATGTCTCCCCATTATAGGAGTTACATAACGGTCCCTCCTTTTCACAGTGTCTTCAAGCTCGATATTGATATCACAAAGTTGGCGAGATAGGCGGCGCCAAACCTTGACTTGTTTTACCTTCTTCTTTATCCTGGCTGCAAATCCTCCATGTTTATTGCCATGAAGCTTGTACATGAACTCGTCAACAACATCCTCTATCCGGAAAGATAGTTCCCGGATAGTCTTGATGAAGATGCCCATGGTCTCATCAGTATCCATGAATTTCTCTGACTCACGCAAGTAGGTCTTCATGCTCTCCAACTCCCTCAAAGCTCTGCAGATCTCGCCAAAAAGACCCTTGAGGGCAGAGGCATCCTTGTAAAGCAGGGATGCACCATAGGTTGCTGCTTCTTTCGCCACGGCTGCACCTAGCTTGCCAATCAGTGCCCCGACAACAGCCTCAGCCATGGTGGTTGCGTTGCGTGCGCTTGCTTGAGTTCTTAGAGTGATAAAGTGTAAGCAAGACCGTGACCACCAAAGCTAAACCTGACAAACCAACTAAATATTCAGAGTTTGTTTCAGGTAATCAATGGAAACTTTATTTGGAACTAACATTGAACAAACCGTGAGCTGCAATGGTGTACCTGAACATTGGGTAAGCTAGAAAACAAGCATGTAGTGCGGATCTGGCCTTGCTCTAGCCACTGTCAACCTCGTCGTCAGAGTTGGAGGAGTTGCATTCTGTGAGCAACGATGCTGCAAGGCCCTGCCAAGAACAGTGACAAAAGAATCAACTACCAACAAGGGATACGGAGCCCTGTTCGCTTGAACTGCTTTTCCGTCCAACAAATCGCGTTTTTCTTTCACAACAAATCAGCATAGCATCAACATAAGCCAAAATTCCATGATAAGCGAACATGGTTTCTCGCAGCTTCATGGAAAGAAGGACGTGCCAATAAAAATATATATAATGCACTGTATCTGACTTTGAGTCTTTGACAAAGCAAAGTCAGAAATGAAGATTGCTGACTTCACGAGCCCCAAGTGAGTGGACCTTGATCGTCGCGATGTACCAGCTGGACTCCACCTTGCTTGCTGCATAGCTTATTACTGTGACCGATTGAAGTTGGTACCATACTCCGTACGTCCATGGTCCATAACACGTTGATCTCTAGAAAACAACTGCGCGTAACCGCGACATTATCCGTTTTTTTATAATGGGAAAATATCCAGCTTCATCCTCTAAAAAAAAAGGAATCGGATCATCTTATTACAAGACTCACGTCATAACGACCGGAACGAGTTTGCATAACAAAAGTCAACTCATAACTCAATTCTTGACATAAAAGGCAATCCAAATAAGACCTTGTTTAAATTTAGGGGGTAAAGTTTTGAGGTGTCACATCGGTGGTCGCATGGGGTGTTCGGATACTAATAAAAAAATAAATTATAGAATTCGTCAGTAATCCGCAGGACGAATTTATTAAGCATAATTAATCCATCATTAGCACATGTGTTACTCTAGCACCACATTGTCAAATCGTGGACTAATTAGGTTTAAAAGATTCGTGTCGCAAATTAGTCGCAAACTGTGCAATTAATTATTTTTAGTATATATTTAATACTCTATGCATGTGTCAAACATTCGATGGGATATAGAGTAAATTTTAGAGTGAGGAACTAAACAAGGCCTAACACGAAAAAACACATACAAATTCCCTAGCTGGCGGCACGCCTGTAATATCATTTTATTCTGCTCCTCAGATAGTTGCAATTGGACCCAAGATCGAAGCCAATGTGTTCCCTTGAAGAGGACATGCTACATAAGAGCATTTGGTCGACATTTGTCAAATATAACTTCGTTCCTGGTTAGCCAAATAAACCAACAAATCATGGATGATCTTGTCAATAAAAAGGATCGAAAAGATTTACCCCTGGTGGGATACCTATCATCAAAATAGTTTTGGACATTCAGAGGTGGACTAAGACCTTGCACCATATGAACTGCTCTCCACAGGAACTTAACACTCGAAGAAAGAGGTGGTGGATGGTTTCTGGCTTACTACAAAAGCAGCAAGTCGTGTCACCGTTCCAACACACTTGCCGAGCTTGTCCATGGGCCATGCCCAAGGTCCAATGGTGGCCGGTCATGGGCAAGTCGAGACTCCTCGCCCTTGGATCAAGGGCAGGGAGTGTTGTCCCTGTCTGAACAGAGACATTAGGGAGGGAAGAAGATGGGAGATCGAGGGATGACATGTGGGCGTGCACATAGGAGGGAGTGGGGAAGAAGATGAGGGAGAGATGACATATGGGCCCCACATGCCCGGTGCACAATTAGCAGCCACGTAGACAACTTATCGCAAACAATAGTAATTCGGACCTCGCTTGATTTGCAAGTTTGGGGATTTAGACTATAGTTTTGGAAGTTAGGGACCTCGATGGCACTATCGTGCAAGTTTAGATATCTACTACGTCCAGTTCAGCAAGTTTGAGTATCTAGATATGCAATGTTGTAAGTTTAGGACCTAGGTGGCAAAGCCGTGCAAGTTAGATACTAGACCAAACATGTCAGACCCACATGAGCGTTAATTAAGTCTGCATGTCACGTCAGCGTATGGAGCGGGTTGAAACCCGTTTGGACCAGTACTAAAGGCCGGGACAAGTTTAGGGACCTAGAAATAAAAAAATGGGACCTATCTAAAGTTTAGGGACCGCCAACATATTTTACTCTTACATTTTCTGAATTTTTAAATAATGTCAGATGGAAACCAAAGTTGTAGCAAAGTCTTTATTTTGAATTCACTTAAAAATTTAAATATGTATTACAATATTGACTAAATTGAATATTAAAAGGGCTGTATCAATTATTTAGTTACAAGTAACTTTGAGATGTAGTGCCTAAGGAAGCAACAAGTGAGGGCGAGGTCTTAAGTTCCAACCCCACAACCGAATACGTATGAAGAATTGCATGGCTTGTGACTTGCCATAGTGAGGCTATTGGGTGGGCTTCTCTTTGTTTTTTTTGCTGTTTTTTGGCCCATTTTGCAAATTCTAAAAATCAATTTATAAAGACGTTTGAGATTGAGTTTGCCTCTAAAATCAATTTCTTGAGCCGGGTAGCCTCTGTAGCTCGCATCTAGAAATCATTCTAGAGGTGGCTGGAACAACCACATCTACGAATTATCTACAGCCGCCTTTAAAAATGCTAGTTGTAGCAGTGATAGTCGGCGCGTTCGCGTTATGGTTACATTTGTGGAGAAAACAAAGCTTTTTATCATGTGCATGGGTCATCTATCGAGCGGCAAATTAAAAACAAAGCTCGGATCGTAGAAACTAAGTGGTGAATGTGTCATTGTCACAACGAACATATTGGTACAAATATTTAAATCATATTGTGGTAGGGATGTGCTCACATGAAGTGGCAAAAAAGGACGTTATTTGAATATGTACTATGTATTTTGATTATACTAAGAGCATCTCCAAAAAACTTTGTAAGGTAGTGTTTGGTTGTGAGACAATGTGGAGTAGGATGGTCCTGTCTCTGGTTCGTAGAACGGGACGACTCTATTTTCTGTTTGGTTGGGGAGAGATGGGACCAACCCATTTTCTGTTTGGTGTAAAGACATCAAAAGTGGAACCAGCCACTTATGGGTGGGGCCCATTTATCAATTTTTTATGTTTTTTCTTTTCCTTTCTCTTCTCCTTGTCTCTTTCTTCCCCAGCTACCCAACACAACAAAGCGCTCGCACTACGGAGCCGTTTCTTCCATTGGCGAGCCTGTCCGCGCGTCGCCTCGCGCCTCATCCGCCGCACACTGCCGCACGCCAGCGAGCTCGGCCGCGCGTTGCCCCCTTCTCCTCTGTCGGCGAGCCTGGCCGTGCGCCGCCCGACGCCTCCTTTGCGCATGGCGCCTCCTCCGCGCGGCGGCAGGGCAGGACCTAGAGCTCGCATGAGTGAAATGGCGGCAGGGCCGGACCCAGAGGTTGCACGGCGGTGGTATGCTGGACCCCAAGCTCGCACGGCTCTCCCTTCTTCCTCAACGCCGATAACCTCTCCCCTTCTTGCTCACACTACTCCTGTTGGGCCACCCATCCCACCTGGGGATGACTCTGTCTGCTCAAAAAAGAGGGACGTAGAGTCACAGAATCTTCAAGAAATATCCCAAGTGAGATGTCCTTGACTCCAGGAGTTTGTGAACCAAACACCACGAAAAATAGGTCCATACAATCCTCACTCTGGAAATCCTCCCAACCAAATTTTCTATATCTTTCCGCTGTCCAACAGCTTTTTTATATCTTGTGTGCACTCTAGAGAGCCATTCTCATTTTCTATCTTTGGCTAGCAAGAAATCTAGAATAGAAGATGACTATATTTGAATAACTAGATAAAGAAGTTGTTGGAGTGTATTTTTTCATAAAATCTCTATTCCTAGTAATTAGCACTAGTATAGAAAAGGTTTTTACTCACGGTCAAAAATGATCTTCAGAAATGGTTACATAAAAATGATCTTCATAAAATATTTAGTCAAAAATGATTTTTTTTCTTCATAAAATCTATATTCCTATAGAAAAGATATAGAGAGTCTCTTAGAGTTGCTCTAACACCAAACACCAGTGATACATATACTCCTTCCGATCGAAATTAATTTTATGTCACTTTAGCATTGTTTAAGTAAAAACTTTTTTATTTTCATGCCATTTATAAAAAATGCATTGACATTGTGTACAATATCAAATTGACTATACATGTAATATCTCTTTGTAGTTCAGTTCATTTGAACTTTTATATGTTAACATATTTTTCACTGAGGTTTTCCAAAATTTAAAAAGTGATTGAAGGAACAAGCAGATAATTTATTCCGTGACTCTATATATCGAAGTCGTGCTGCCTGCCAAATATAAGAGCAATGCATGCAGACCATGCAAAATCATTGATGGTGGTCTGGTGGAACACACCTACTTCTATATAAATTATTTATGAAGTTATAGATTTAATAATATGACTTGTGATGAAACATGGGTGAAGATTATATATTAAGTTGTACTATAGGGGTTAAACAGTCTGATAACCACACAATAATTTCATGATGCCACTTTCCTAATTGGTTTACGTTTCATTGTGCAAATCATTTGGAATCTTAGTGACTTTGAAAACTAAGTTTAGTTCGTGAGTCATCATATTTGTACTCTCATATCAGTTGTTGAGAGAAAAATGGTTTAAGAATTCGAATGACGAATGCCATGAAACTGACGGATATGCAGTCGTTACTGTTGCTTGTGTTCCGAGCAAAACAATACTGTATATTGCTGGATATATAGGAAACTGATCGTAGCCTTTCTTTTGGCGAATGAAAGGCTCTTTCATTTTCAGCCTTTTGACGCGGCATTGCTACGGGGTGATGATGAGTGCATCTAGTCTCATCAGCCTTTCATGGCCTTAATAACGGCCGTCAGATTGTTGAACGACGTGCCATCGTTGCCGATGCTCCTGGATGCAACCTTCTGCAACTCCAACGCCCTAGACACGGTCGCCGGATCGTTCAGCAGGTTCTCTATGCGCGCAGCGATGTGCTCGCTCGTCACCAGGCCGCCGGTGGCGTCCTTCACCAGACGCAGGCCGGTCTTCCACACGTCGCAGATGTAGCTCTCGTTGATGAACTGGTCAGCGAAGTACGGCCAGGTCAGGAACGGCAGCCCGTTCCTAACCCCCTCCATCACCGAGTTCCACCCGCAGTGCGACACGAAGCAGGCGACGGCGGGGTGGGCGAGAACCCTGTGCTGAGGTGACCATGTCACAACCTTGCCCGTTTTCTCGACGGTTTCGAGGAAACCGTCAGGGAAATTGGCGGTATTGGCCAGGCCAGGACGGACAACCCAAAGGAATGGTCTCCCTGACAGCTCCAGCCCACGAGCGAGCACATGAAATTGTTCCTCGTCAAGCACAGCGATGCTACCGAAGGCCACGTAGACAACTGACCTGTCGGGTTGTGCGTCCAGCCACGACAGGCAGCTGTAGTCCTCTGCCCAGAAATTCCCGACGGGCTTTCCCTGACGGAGACCTGTCGGCAATGGCCCGATGGGGAGGATGCTGCGGTGCAGGGACAGGATGCCTTCCTCGAGCTCCTTGGCCGTGTTGCACAGCAGGAGGTCGACAGTGCCCTGCCCTAGCGCCTTGAGGATGTTGTTGAGGCACCGGAATATCTGCTTCTGCGCCTCCTCCGTGCCGGCGGCGTTCCATGCGAGCGGTGCCAGGTTCATCTGCAGGTCGCCTACCGGGGGTATCTGTTTGCCCGTCGGTAAACCTGCAACACCAGAGGATTTAATTAGCTTGGATCTGCTACCAATAATTTTGAACAAATCAAAAATCTTATTAATGTTTCTATACATAGTTCCTACCATCCTTGTCGAGCATGCCATCAGCGATCAGCTCCGGCAAGTCTAACCCTGCGGCCATCACCGCAGCGCACGACGGCCAGAGCGTCGCCGTGCGCATGCCAGCCTTCTTGGCGACGCCGAGCACCCACGCCAGGCCGTAGTCAACGACCATGCAGCGAAACTGGCCGTTTTGGATCATGTGCTCGACGGCCGCCGGCAGGGAGCTCATCAGCGCGCTGGTTAGCGTGCCGAGGTCGTTACGGTCGCCGTCCGATGGGAAGCCGTCGGAGACGGAGACAAAGCGCACCTGGCCTGATTCAGGTGGTGGCGCTCCATCATCTTGTCCTGCTGCCACCAGCTCTGGCGACGCGGCTACGAGCTGGCCGTGGATGTGGTCCGTGTTGACGAAAGTGACGGCGAAGCCATGGTCGGCGAAGCGGTGCGCGAGCTCGAGCAGTGGAAGGACGTGGCCCTGCGCCGGGTAGGGGATGAACATAGCGTGGGTTGAACAAGGCATGCTTGAGTTATGAAGTGAAGAACTAGTATATATCTACTGCTGAATTGTTGGTACGTACGCAGTAGTCTACACGTACTGGTGCCTTCCCTCACTAGTGTATTTAAGGAAGTGCTAACTCGTACTGCTCATCAGTACTGGACCTGGTTGCAAAAAATATATCCTTTTTCTTTTCTATAGGTAATGAATATGAAATGGAGATCGGATGGTACAGACTAGAACTTTGTTTACTTATTAAAAAAAAGAGATGGAGGTGATCCTCCAAATTAAGAGCAGCTGGCTCTCTTTTTTATTTCAGACATGCCGGACGGCGGTGATGCTGACTGACGTACGTCACTAATCATATGCTTGTTTTAAATTAATTATTCAACTACGTACCGCTACTGAAAAATGTTTTTACGCGGCTGAAATAACATTTCATGTATGGCGGGCACAATCTCTCATCTAACAAAATACCTATAGAAATGGAAAATTTGAACAGCCAGCCACGCAATCTTAATTTGAAAACAGATTTCTAGAGGTGAGTTGTCATGACAATACATGATGGGTGGAAATATATATATTTTTAGAGGATACTGATAAGAAAATAGTCTTTACAAATTGATTTTCAGACGTACCTAGGTTAAGACCACCTCAAAAATTGGTTTCAGAATTGAAAGTTTCCATAAATTATTAATAATTATTTCCCACTGTAGTTTTTTGAAACATTTGTTTCCCCCTATATATTGTATATCACATATCTATATCTATATCTCTTATAAAGCTAATCCCCACCACTACCGGAAACAACAGATTTGCCGAGTGCATTCTATCGGGCGCTCGGCAAACAAGATCTTTGCCGAGTGCTGAAACAACACACTCGACAAAATAATGGCACTCGGCAAACAAACTCTTTGCCGAGTGCTGAAAAAAACACCCAGCAAACTAGAAAAAAATATTCGGCAAAATAGAGACACTCGGCAACAAACCGCCACATGGACATCCGTCAGTTAGTGTGCCGACCGTTAGGAGTTTGCCGAGTGTCCGTTAGTGGCACTCGGCAAAGAAGTAAGTTTGCCGAGTGTTTTTTTGCACTCGGCAAAGGAATAAGTTTGCCGAGTATTTTTTTTTGGCACTCGGCAAATAAATAAGTTTTTTTCTCTTCTGACCTTGAAACTTTTTCTACTCTCCACATACAACATGTGTTACTCCATGTTAAGATTTGATATATTTCTGGATCTGTTTGCTATATTTAATTAATTTATTATATTTCAAGGATTTTTTGGTATAAGCCAAATTTGAACTGCAAGTGATTCAAATAATAGAATAAAATGAGTAGAAAAATGATATTCATATTATTGAGTCCAGTGTGAGGCCTTATCCGGGAAATGAAAAGAAATTTCAAACATCTCGTTCAGGAAACACGACCACGAACGTGTGGCCGAATGGTTTTTAAATTCTAAAAAAAGCAAACGAAGTCTGAAAATCATGAGATTTGTCAAGACCTCATGATATCATACGTGGAGGCTGTGGTAAAAAATTGACAAGATTTTGCACAATCTGTCGTGTACGAGATATTTACAAACCGAAGTATCTCAGAAGAAGAATCGTAGCGTTGAGAATGATTCGGTAAGATTTGGAGTCAAAGTGAATGGTCGAATTGGGGTTTGACTTCAAAACTTTTTGTATAGGCAATAGAGAACATAGATTGATTCATATGTAATTTTGGTAATTTTTTGGATCTGTTTGACAATTTTAATTTATTAAGTGCAATTATAGAATTTTAATTGATATAAATTGAATTTGAGCTATAACTACATAAAATAATAAGTTTTTTTCTCTTCTGACCTTGAAACTTTTTCTACTCTCCACATACAACATATGTTACTCCATGTTAAGATTTGGTATATTTCTGGATCTGTTTGCTATATTTAATTAATTTATTGCATTTCAAGAAATTTTTTGGTATAAGTCAAATTTGAACCGCAAGTGATTCAAATAATAGAATAAAATGAGTAGAAAAATGATATTCATGTTATTGAGTCCAGTGTGAGGCCTTACCCGGGAAATAAAAAGAAATTTCGAACATCTTGTTCAGTAAACACGACCACGAATGTGTGGCCGAATGATTTTTAAATTCTAAAAAAACAAATGAAATATGAAAATCATGAAATTTGTCCAGATCTCATGATATCATACATGGAGGCTGTGGTAAAAAATTAAGAATGTTTCGCACAATCTATCATGTACGATGTTTACAAATCGAAGTATCTTAGAAGAAGAATCGTAGCGTTGAGAAGGATTCGATAAGATTTGGAGTCAAAGTAACGGTCGAATTGGGGTTTGACTTCAACACTTTTTGTATAGGCAATAGAGAACAAAGATTGTTTCATGTGAAATTTTGGTAAATTTTTAGATCCGTTTGATAATTTTAATTTATTAAGTGCAATTATATAATTTTAATTGATATAAATTGAATTTGAGCTATAACTGCATAAAATAATAGAATAATATTTCTAGAAAAATTAAATATATATTGTTGAGTGAATTTGCGAAGTTATTTTCAAAGTACATCAGAACAAATTAAGGAAAACACGTATGGAAAAGAAGGAAAAATGGAAAAAAAAGTTTGCCGAGTGCCCCTGATTTGGCACTCGACAAACCTGGGTTTGCCGAGTGTAAAACCTGGGAGACTCGGCAAACCATTTCATCGGGCCCCACATATGCGCAGAAGTTTAGGGTTTGAAAATGAAAAAAACCAAAACAGGTTTGCCGAGTGCCCGCGATCTAGCACTCGGCAAACTTCCCTCATAACAACCCTCGGCCGCACACAAACGCACACACTCACACACACAGCCGTGCCCGCACATACACGCCATGCCGCCGCTGTCCCATGCCCGCCACGCCACGCCCTCCCGTGCCTGCGCCACGCCACGCCGCCGCCGTCCCACGCTATGCCTCGTGCCCCTGGCCGTCGCCCCATGCCCCCAGCCACCGCCGGCCTCCCTTGCCCCACCGTCGCTCCCCGGTCCTCCCTACGTCGCTCCTTGCCCCGCCCTGCCGCCACCGTCCGCTACGCCTGCGATCCCTACGCCCGAGACCGTGAAGCCACCGGGCGACCTCGCCAAGCCGCTGCCGCCATCAGACGGGGCACTGTCGGACGCGACAAGGCGCCTGCGACCCCTACGCCCGTGACCACGAAGCCATCGGACGACCGAGGATGACCACGCAAAGCCGCTGCCGCCGTCGAACGGGCCACTACCAGACGCGACGCGGCACCTACGGTCCCTGCGCCTGCGACCGCAAAGCCGTCGGACGACCTCACCCAGCCGCCGCCACTGCGACGCCTCAGTTCCTCAGCCACGACCAGCGGGGGCCAGCGCAACAGCGACGTTGCCATCACCTGCTGTGAGGTATGTGATTACTATTCTTAATTCTATGATTCGGGGGCCAACTTTGCCACCAAGTATTCATGCAGAACCAAAGCCCATTGCCATCCATCTCCCCCACCAATGATTTCTTTCTCTTTCGCACTGATAACAGATGAATAAAGCTCAAACTCTGAATTTTTGTCCGAACTCTGAAATTTTATTGCAACTTGATAGTTTAGACACTTGTTAGATAGGTCTTTAACCCATTAAAGTCTTCATTGTTGGGATAACTACCAGGAGTCCAGGATTGCACCTAAAACTGATAACTGAAATTGACCTGAAACTGAGAACTGAAGTTAACCTAAAACTAAGAATTGAATCTACTCTATGGTTGTCTGATCTGCACCCACGTCATTGCAAGTTTTTTTTTAATTTTTTATTTACCGATTTCCCAATTTTTTATATTGCAACATGTTCAAAGCTTGTATTCTTTGGAAGGTTTTATGTTTGTGAGTAAATATGCTAATGTACCTAACCATACACCCAAAATAGAAAAATGACATGATTTTTAAATATTTGTTTTAGTGAACTACAGAACCATATATCAAATTCAATTAGCAGATGGGGCAAATAACACATTTACAGCTCACCATAGTTCATCCATGCTGCTCCAAATTCCTACCTGTATGTGTTCAGATCTACTCTAAAATCAGGTATTGTGATCCAGCCAATGCAGTTGGTGTTTTGAGCACCATAATATAAGCATAATTATGATCTAGCTAATCCAGATCATGATGATTATTTCTAATACATGTATGATCCATGCTGATTGATTTACTATTTGTCATACCATGTTATTTTCTAAGTGTGTTTTGTTTATTTTGCATCTATTTCGATGTATTATCTGTGCTAATTGGTTTACTCTTTTTAATTGCAGGTGATTAAATAATGGTGGACAGTATGAAGAGGATAACGTCGCTTTACTCAAAAGAGACAGCAACGTGTAAAGGGTCCAATGTAGCTATAGGGGCCAATGCAGCTGAGGGTCCAGGAAGAGACCTTGGGGTAGACCCAGGGGTCAAGGAAAGGGTGGAGGTAAGATGAGGCCACCGTCGCCTGTACCTTCGTCGCCATCTGAGTTACCTTCCGTTCACTCATCCTCTGAGGAGGAGGAGGTACAGGTGGAGGAGGAGACAGGGGTGGAGGAGGAGACAGGGGGTACCTATTCCTCTACTTCATCGCGTGTGTGGTTGTGAGATCCCTCGACTCTCCAAAGGCGACCGATACCTCTTGAGAGACGCCCACTGATTCTACCTGATGGAGACAAGTAAGTAACTTTAGATGTTATCACTATTTTTCGTTTGATATGTTCTAAATTACAATAGAAACTAATAATTTATCTTAATCACTTGGGCAAGGGTTGGAGGAAAGTCAGTGGGGGTGATCACGCACGCCATGTGAATGGCATCCTTGGTCTTTTGATCAAGGAAAAGTTCCCTGGCCTGGTGCAGTTCTATGGAACTATCGAGTCGGTCTACACGTGGGCCCACTATGCCGTCGTCCCTGACGCCCCTGATCGGGATGGCAGGGTATTCGCCAACAAGGCGCAGCGTGTCAAGGTCGAGCTTTGGGTAAGTCTTTCTCGCACTACATTGCTCAATACATCGCATTGATTGGACATTCTTGAAATAATGATTGGATACATTGCGTCTATATGCAGGATTTCTTTAGATGCGAGGAGGGATACGAGGCCAAGGCGGATGCTGTGGCTGACAAAGCCACCAAGAAACTAGTCAAGTACATGCACTACGAGGCACGCATCCAGGCCGTGATCCAATACCACGCGGAAATTCTTAGAGTGAGGGTCCCTAAAAGTGTGGCAAGAACCATGAGGCTAACCCCGAAACAATACCTGAAGGTAAATATAGAACATTAATACTTATTTTTTCTAAGATTAATTACGCTTAATTTCATCTTCTAATATGTCATATACTTGATGATGTAGGTGCCTCCATGGTGGTGCGCCTACGATCTGCAGTGCTGGGCCCGGATGGTGGACAGGTGGTGCGACCCCGCGTGGGAGGAGAATCACAATGCTTGCTGGGAGCGGCGTTTGCTGATGTCGGATGCACCACACCATCAAGGCAACCTCAACCTCTCAGAATACGCGGCTAGATGGGTACGGAATTTCATTTCTTTATTCTAACGTTCAATTCTGCATAATTTCTAATCATATTGCTTTTTTTTGCAGTCGTCGGCACATGGTGGCGAGCCTTGCTCCCAGTTCATGGCATATGCTTTGGCCCACAAGGGCAAGGCGACGGCCGATGTCGCCTACAACCCGGAGGACCTGCCCTCGGCGTACAACAACGAGTCCGTCCACAACTGCCTCAATGGATACACATCGATGGCAAGGACCGTCCATGGCCTAGAGTACGATCCGAGCGCCCATGACCTTGATGGAGAAGTGGTCATGAGGGCGGGAGGAGGCAAAAAGCATGGCCGATTCTGGATTGGCGATGACACAATCGACGCAGCCAGTACTCCCACTCTCTCCTAGATTAGAGCACGGAGCACTAGTTCTAGCCCAGTGATATGCCCACGGCCGGACTCTTCACAGTTCCAGATGAACGCACTCTAGGTTATTTCTATTTTATTCATCGTTTATTGATTTTTACATACTTTTGCATTGCATTGTAACATTAGGATGAAATGTTGTAGGCTCAGCTAGAACAAGAAACGAGGCGCCGGGAGGAGCTAGAGGCGAAGATGGAGGCAAACCGACAAAGGATGGAGGCAGAGCGACAGAGGATGGAGGTAGAGCGGCTGTAGATGTTTGAATATATGAGGGGTGTTTATGCTGCAATCGGTCAACCTCCGCCACCAATGCCAGTCCCTCCTCCTCAACCTGCTCCAAATACTATTTCAGGCACTATGAGTCACTTCACAACCTTATAATCACCGTTTCTAGTTTATGCAGAATCAATATTTTCTCCTTTGTGATGTGCGTATGTTTATAGTATCTAATTTCTAGTTTATTTCTAGTTTGTAGTTAACCTTGTAATCACTGTTTCGTTCTCAATCACTGTAACTTAGCTACTTTTAGTTTTCGTAGAATTAATCACTTTTTCCAGTTGCTAGTTTATTTCTAATACTTGTATGTTTCGTTCTCAATCACTGTTAATGATTTATCTCTTCTCCTTTGTGCAGAATCAATCTGCGGCATCGAATGAGCCTTATGACCGACAATGGTCATAGTGGTCATCGTGGTCATAGTTTATTTGCATTCCTGATGAGCCTGGAGAGCGACCGGGAACTATGTACTTGTGATTCTAAAGTTTATTTGCATTTGTGATTGTGAAGTTCATTTGCATCTGTGATGTGGTCGATATATCTATATGAATTGTATGTGATGCCTATTGTGAACTATCTGTGATGGATGTGATGTTTATTTGAATGCGGTACATGGTTGTGACCGAACCAAATAAGCTGGTTATATGTTGCAGCTTTGCTGAGTGTTACACTCGGCAAAAAGGTTATTTGCCGAGTGCCATGAAAAATACACTTGGCAAATCGGACATGTGGCAAAAATCTGTGCATTCCGGGGCTAAAATGGCTTCATTGTCGAGTGTCAGCACCTGGACACTCAGCAAAGAGACCAAAAGCTAGGTCTGGAATGGCCATTCTTTGCCGAGTGTCCAGGATGTGACACTCGGCAAACATGGATTATTTGCCGAGTATCTGGCCGGGACACTCGGCAAACATGCATTATTTGCCGAGTGTCATAGGTGGGGCCCTCGGCAAACAAGGTCATGTTTGCTGAGTACCGAGGCCGTTAGACACTCGGCAAACATGCCATGACCGTCTCCGCGCCGTCACATTACTTTTTTTTGCCGAGCATTGGTTTCAGCACTCGGTAATGTCTTTGCTGAGTGCCTGATAAAAAACACTCGGCAAATAAACTTTTGCCATCACTGTGTATGCCGTGTACTGTTTGTCGAGTGTAATACTCAGCAAAGCCTTTGCCGAGTGTTTTTTGGGCTTCGCCGTGTGCCTTGGACACATGGCAAAGATCCTATTTCCGGTAGTGCACGACATGTTCTATCTCAGCATGCAAGACATCCACGCCACCTTCCACTAATAGTCATGTCATGCCACTAACTTCTAACCCCTTAATGCAAGCTATCCACGTCATCTCAAGTTCTATCTTACCATGCAAGACATTCACATCATCTTTCACTAAAAGCCATGTCATGCCACTAGCTTCCAACCTCTTAATGCAAGCTATCCACATCATCTCAAGTTCTATCTTAACATGCAAGACATTCACATCATCTTCCACTAATAGCCATGTCACGACACTAACTTCCAAACTCTTAATGCAAGTTATCCACGTCATCTCAAGTTCTATCTCAATATACAAGACATCCACATCACGTTCCACTAACTATCCACATCATCTTCCACTAATAATCATGTCATACCACTAACTTTCAACTTTTTAATGCAAGCTATCCATGTCATCTCAAGTTCTATCTCACCATGCAAGACATCCACATCATCTTCCACAAATAGCCATATCATGCCACTAACTTCCAACCTCTTAATGCAAGCTATCCACGTCATCCAAGTTCTATCTTAACATGCAAGACATCCGCATCATCTTCCACTAATAGCCATGTCATGCCACTAATTCTAACCTCTTAATGCAAGCTATCCACATCATCTCAAGTTCTATCACAACATGCAAGACATCCACACACATTCCACTAATAGTCATGTCATGCCACTAACTTCCAACATCTTAATGCAAGCTATCCATGTCATCTCAAGTTCTATCTCAATATGCAAGACATCAACATCACCTTCCACTAACTATCCACATCATCTTTCACTAATAAACATGTCATGCCACTAACTTTCAGCCTCTTAATGCACAAGCTATCCATGTCATCTCTACTTAATTTCATTTAAAATTTTTCACAATCACCACAGCAACGTGCGAAGTATCTTCTAGTAATTATGTAACAAATCTACTTCCATTTGTGTACGCGTAAAAGAAACTATGCCATCTAAGCTACGTATATGCTCTCCACATTCAAAAATAGAAAACCCCTTTTATTTTGCCACGATATTCACATTTATACACTGACCATTCTTTCCTCACAAAATCTATCATTTATAATTACAAAAGTCAGTGAAACATAAAAATCATGTAGGGATATGATGTAGTTTTATAATTTTCATTCTTATAAATCTAATCCCCACGACATGTTCTATCTCAACATGCAAGACATCCACATCATCTTCCACTAATAATCATGTCATACCACTAACTTTCAACCTTTTAATGCAAGCTATCCACGTCATCTCAAGTTCTATCTCACTATGCAAGACATCCACATCATCTTTCACAAATAGCCATATCATGCCACTAACTTTCAACCTCTTAATGCAAGCTATCCACGTCATCTCAAGTTCTATCTTAACATGAAAGACATCCGCATCATCCTCCACTAAAAGCCATGTCATGCCACTAATTCTAACCTCTTAATGCAAGCTATCCACATCATCTCAAGTTCTATCACAACATGCAAGACATCCACATCACATTCCACTAATAGCCATGTCATGCCACTAACTTTCAACATCTTAATGCAAGCTATCCATGTCATCTCAAGTTCTATCTCAATATGTAAGACATCAATATCACTTTCCACTAACTATCAACACCATCTTTCACTAATAGACATGTCATGCCACTAACTTTCAACCTCTTAATGCACAAGCTATCCATGTCATCTCTACTTAATTTCATTTTTATTTTTTCACAATCACCACAGCAACATGCGGAGTATCTTCTAGTAATTATGTAACAAATCTCCTTCCATTTGTGTACGTGTAAAAGAAACTATGCCACCTAAGCTACGTATATGCTCTCCACGTTCAAAAATAGAAAACCCCTTTTATTTTGCCACGATATTCACATTTATACACTAACCATTCTTTTCTCACAAAATATATCATTTATAATTATAAAAGTCAGTGAAACGTAAAAATCATGTAGGGATATGATATAGTTTTATAATTTTCACTCTTATAAATTTAATCCACTAATAGCCATATCATGCCACTAACTTTTAACCTCTTAATGCAAGCTATCCACGTAATCTCAAGTTCTATCTTAACATGCAAGACATCCGCATCATGTTCGACTAATAGCCATGTCATGCCACTAATTCTAACCTCTTAATGCAAGCTATCCACGTCATCTCAAGTTCTATCACAACATGAAAGACATCCACATCACGTTCCACTAACTATCCACATCATCTTTCACTAATAGACATGTCATGCCACTAAACTCTTATAAAGCTAATCCCCACTACATGTTCTATCCCAACGTGCAAGGCATCCACATCATCTTCCACTAATAGTCACATCATGCCACTAACTTCCAACCTTTTAATGCAAGCTATCCACGTCATCTCAAGTTCTATCTCACCATGCAAGACATCCACATCGTCTTCCACTAATAACCATGTCATGCCACTAACTTCCAACCTCTTAATGCAAGCTATCCACATCATCTCAAGTTATATCTTAACATGCAAGACATCCACATCATCTTCCACTAATAGCCATGTCATGCCACTAACTTCCAACCTCTTAATGCAAGCTATCCACGTCATCTCAAGTTCTATCTTAACATGCAAGACATCCACATCATCATCCACTAATAGCCATGTCATGCCACTAATTCTAACCTCTTAATGCAAGCTATCCATGTCATCTCAAGTTCTATCTCACTATGCAAGACATCCACATCATCTTTCACAAATAGCCATATCATGCCACTAACTTTCAACCTCTTAATGCAAGCTATCCACGTCATCTCAAGTTCTATCTTAACATGAAAGACATCCGCATCATCCTCCACTAAAAGCCATGTCATGCCACTAATTCTAACCTCTTAATGCAAGCTATCCACATCATCTCAAGTTCTATCACAACATGCAAGACATCCACATCATCTTCCACTAATAGCCATGTCATGCTACTAACTTCCAACCTCTTAATGCAAGCTATCCATGTTATCTCAAGTTATATCTTAACATGCAAGATATCCACATCATCTTCCACTAATAGCCATGTCATGCCACTAACTTCCAACCTCTTAATGCAAGCTATTCACGTCATCTCAAGTTCTATCACAACATGCAAGACATCCACATCACGTTCCATTAACTATCTACATCATCTTTCACTAATAGACATGTCATGCCACTAATTTTCAACCTCTTAATGCACAAGCTATCCATGTCATCTCTACTTAATTTCATTTTTAATTTTTCACAATCACCGCAGCAACGCGCGGAGTATCTTCTAGTATTTACATAATGGCAACCCAATATACATTGCCGGCTTGCCTGTTTACACCCTCCAAGGTGCCCCCTCTCCCCCTCAAGCAACCATCTGAACATGTAAACAAACAAGAAGGAAACTGGTTATTTTTGTCAAATTCATAACCTAAATAGGCTAGGTTATTTGTCTATGATATTGGCCAAGACTAAGTGGGAGTCACACAAGGCACCTGCTCACCAGCTGACACCACTGCCCCACAAATAGCAATTACAATCGGTTCCAAACCGGCCTTCACTGCTGGATTTCAATCTAGCAGTGGGCAAGTAGGAGTGATGACTCCGATGTTTTGCTGCTGGCTGCTGACTCAATAGTGATGCCCATTTTCCAAAAAAAGAAAAAAAGCAGAAAATGCCGAGCCTCCCGCGTTATTGGACCTTGAGTAGTTGGCCTTGAGCCTTGAGCACCACTTGACCTTCTAGACCAACCTCTTGTAGATGGCCATGTGTCTTTAGCGGCACTGGACCTCTAGCTAGGGCTCGAGCGTTGATGAACCTCGAGCCACAAGCCCCATGCGCCATCGGGCCACTAGCCATCGGTCCTGAGCCCTGTGCGCCGCCAGACCTCGCTTGAGCCACTAGCCTCGCTCCGTAGGGCCTTGAGTCGCGAAGACATGTCGTGCTAGAGCCATTGGCATAAGACCACGCCACGCAGTCGTGCCCTGCCTTGCTACCCACCTTCGTGTCGCTGAGCCCCGGTCACTACTACAAAACTGATTTTCAGCAATGAGAGGCTTTTCTATAGAGGCAACTCAATTTCTGGCTGCCTCTATAGTGGCCTCCAAATCGAGCTGCCTCCAGAAATGCATTTGTAGAGGCGGCTGCTATTTTCAGTTGCCTCTACAAATGTCTCTATTTTTAGAGGCAGCTCTATTTCTAGCCACCTATAGAAATCTATTTCTCAAGGCGGGTCTAATTATAGCCGCTTCTAGAAATCATTTTCTAGAGGCCTCTGGAAATAGAGCCACCTCTAAATATAGGAGTTGCATAGTAAAATTTAAACTTTTAAGCGATCTCGGAGGGAGAAATGATCAAAACAAAAGTAGTATATGTTATGTAACTTTATAGTTGACAACTTTTTCATTTTTAATCATCTATGCAGAGAAAATTACATTTCAATTTCTCATATCTGAAATCAAAATTTTCAAATGACTTCAGATAGAGAAACAACCAAAACCAAAGGTATAGATAACGAAAAGGTATAAAACTTTGCGGTTGACAACCTTTTCATATGAATTCATTTATGGTCCCAAATACTCATTTTAAAATCGGATGAAAATAAAATGAGGAGGACGAATATTCCAAATGGACACAGGTGTCCTATGGGTGGAGTGGTTAGAGAAGGAATGCGCGAGGGCTGAGGTTATAGGTTTGAGCCCCCGTGGTTGCGAAGCATGCGTTTTTTGTGCGAAAAAATCACATGACTTGTGACTTTGTAAGAACCTTATTTATGTATTATGATGTTGTTTTACTTTGTAATCAACTAAGTATTAGATGTCTGTTATAATTGAGATATTCTGCGACTATCGCCCAAAGGCACAAGAGTACAAATAGGAAATTCTAGTCCGTTCCGTCCCCATAGAGTAACCATGGATTTGTGAGTAGAGGCGGCTGGGTCTTTATAGAGGCATCTCAACCGCTTCTGTATTAGTGGGTCTCTACAGAGGCATCTTAACGGCTTCTGTAGTAGTGGATGCGCCGTCGGCCTCGATCTGGACTTTAACCGAGTCTGGCGAGTGGAGGTGAGGAGGAGATATGGTGAGGAAAGCAGTGGGAGATTTGAGGAGGGCGGAGGGGAAGAGATTTATGAGTAGGGAGAGAGAAGAAGAGAGAGAGCGCGCGTTCACAACTGTACAAACTTGAGGGAGTTAATCCAATTGAAGAGAAAAATTCAGGTCTGATATGGTGAAATCACTGTCGGTTGCTGGTAATATGCTGTCGGAATATGCTGTCGGGCTATATTACCAACAGACAGTTGCTTTCGAACTGATACCCTTATCATTGTCAGTTTAAAAGTATCTAGCAGCGTTGGTTTGTATGTAGCAGTGCCGTATGGACAAAAAAAAAAACACTATGCTGAGTAGTTCCAAAATGTTGCCTATGAGTATCAGAACAATTGTGGATTCCGTGCCGGCACGAGAGTATACATATTCTTGGGAATTTGAATGCGTCATGCATGTGTCCAAAGTAAGAGGAAACGGTCTCCGTGATACATATTGCCACACTTTACATTTCTACAAAACCAATAATCAATCTGCCGGCTACAGGTTCTTGAAATTTTTGAACCAATAATCAATCTGCTGGCTACAGGTTCTTGAACTTTACACCCAACTTGCCGGCCCGCAGTAGGGCAAACTTTACTAAATAGAAGCTGTACATGTGAGAAAGATATCTTTCAATTTCCAAAAGGTTGCTGTCTGCGGGTTCCATGCGTCTATCTATAAGAATTGAAGTCTGATCTCATGGGTGTGTGGCTAATTGGATGAACGAGATGATGTACTAGAGCCAGCCGCAGAGATTTGCATCAAAGTCCCACTCCCACTGCACCACCACCACTCGCCGGTGATTTGCCAAGAAAACAGAGCTAGCAAATTAATGCTATAAAGCCAGGACCTTTTCTTTCTGCTGCTTCATATGAGTTAGAACCATTTTAGGACATGCTACTGGTTTTAGATATAAGAATGAGAAACAGAATTTCTGCTGTAGACTACAGACAGTTTACATTGGTGTGATATTCCACAATTTCAATCACTGAACATATTTTTTTAGACAGGAATGCCAAATTCTCTACACCATTATAGGACATTGCCTCTCAGTCTCTCACCTTGGACCTGACACTTCTGAGGCTAGAGGTGGACCTGACAAGCCCACAATTCCAGGAGCACCAAAGCTTGCTGAATTCGTTACGACAAAGTTGTGATCTATGTCAGTTTTGGCACTCATGGTGCTTTCCAAGACTTTTACGACCTCAGACATTTTAGGCCTTCGTTTGCAATCAATCTGCAAGCACCACATTACGAGCTTCATCATCTGAATTTCTTCTTGCTTGTGTGCCTGACTGTCACTACTACTGCACATATCAATCAAATCTACCAACCGATCACTCTTCAACTTCTCTTCCAGTAAGGTAATAAGATGAAAGCTCTTTTAAGACCGAGAATTGTCCAGGTTCTTCCTTCCACTGATGATCTCCATCACCACCACACCAAAGCTATATACATCAGCCTTTTCTGTGATGTGCGACGTCAACCATTCGGGAGCTAAATATCCAGGCGTGCCTCTCATTCTAGTAACCACTTGGCTCTTATCCCGGTTGATGAGCTTGCACAGTCCAAAATCAGAGAGTTTAGCATCGAAGTTGTCGTCTAAGAGGATGTTCTGTGGTTTCACATCCAAGTGAGCAACTCTCTTCATGCACTCCTCGTGAAGATAAGACAGGCCCTTAGCTACATGAGCAATAATCTTGCATCGCGTTTGCCAATCCAGGCAAAGAGTGTCGTCGTCGTCATTGCCGTGCCGGCGAAAGATCCACTGGTTCAAGGATCCTTTGGGCATGTACTCATAAACCAAGAGCCAATGCGATTTCTCTGCACAGAAACCGATTACCCTCACCAGATTGATATGGTGAATGCTACCGATGGTCTGAACCTCTGCCAAGAATTCCCTCTTTCCCTGACCAGCTCTATCCAACCGTTTCACCGCGATTGCTTCCTCTCCAAAACGTCCTCTGAAACAGACCCGAATCCTCCTTCCCCAAGCTTCTCTCTGAACTGATCGGTTGCCTCTTGTAGCTGCTCAAATGTGAACCTTCTGGGCATCTGTGTGGCTTTCTTGACTCTGGAAGTGGCAATTGCGTGTTGATCATCTCAACGGCCCACTGACCACTGCAGTACTGGTGCACACAAGGTTCTTTCACGGAGAGATCTCAGTCCACCTGTGTGGCTTTCTTGACTCTGGAGAAAATATATCAACAAAAAATGTTTCAATTTCTTTTGTAAACTGTTTTCTTGTTGTGCGTTGATATTAGAATCATATTAGGAGTTTAGGACGCACTTGAAAAAAAAGAAAAATCATAGTATCATAGTAATAATTATCAAAAAAATTGTAACATTTAGTTTGGTAGACTCTATTCACCATTTACAATATTAAGCATTGCATCTATTTTGTTCCTAAAAATTACCCACTTATGCCTAAAAAATAATTTAATGTAATCCCTAAATTTATGTATAAATTTCACACCTACGCTGCTATAACATTAATATAAAATAAGCCTCTAAATTTATATCTAAATTACCCACTATACCATTATGAAATATAAGGAACCCCTTAGATTTTTCTATAAATTACCAATTAAAACAACATAAACTAACTCACATCATATTGGCATCTTTAGATTACATAAAAAATATACAACTTTGTGGTTGAGAAAATTTTAATTTGAAACTATTTAGTGTCCTCAAGATATCATTTTAATTTTATTAAAATTTAAAATTCAAAATTTTCAAACAACCTTGTAGTTCTCAATACAATCTACATTTTTGTAGTTGAAAAGTTTTTGGTTTGAATTTAGAGTCCTGAATGCGTGCTTTAAGTTCTTAGCCTTTGAATATTAAAATTCAGAATTTTCAAACAACCTTGAATGTTCACATAGTCAATACCAAAGTTGCAGTGGCTGACCTGATCTACAAGTTTGTTCTTGATAAGTTTTTTATTTAAAGTTATTTAGAGTCTCAAATATTTGTTTTAAATTCACATATTTTTAGATTCTTTTTTTATTTTTTCAAACAATCTTGGACGGAGGCATACCCTACACAAAGTTGTAGTGCTCGACAAGATTCAAAATTTTATAGTTGATTTTTTTTTCATTTGAGTTTATTTAGTAGCCAAAATAAAGAACCACCTAATTTTTTTTGTTTTTTTATTGTCTAAAAATCATTAATAGAGGCAGGCATCTTAACACGTCCGCTCTATTACTCAATTTATAGAGACGAGCATGTCAACTGTCTCTGTAAATAGTCATTAACAGAGACCATTTGTTAGAGGCGGAGGGCTTGTCGGTCCCTAAAAATGTAGAACGCCCCTCTCTGACTAACTGCATTTAGGATTCTAGAAAAGCAAACCAATAAATTGAAGCAGAGAAGAGGTACAACTTGTGGACACTCACTATTGGTTGCACGCTGTGAAAGCTCTTGATGATGGCCAACACCTGCCTGGGTATAAACTTCAATTTTGGCTGTGTTTGTGTTATGCTTGTCCATGAAAAGTTGTTGTGTTATGTTTTTGGCCAAGAAAAGTTATTGGATAACCTTGTTTTTTTTTTTTGCGAATGTGCCTGAGCACGTGTTTCATTAAGTCGAAGAGAAGTTTACAGCGACCTGGCTAACCATCCTAGAGCAGGTGCCAAGTTAGAAGACTATTACATAACATGTTGTAACAGCGACCAAACGACCTACGACACCAAAAAAGATAACTACCGACAGCAATAAACACGACCTATGACCAAACCATCGCAAGGCAAACTACACCTACAGCCGAACCCAACAACAACACAAGCGACCTCAGGCGACACCGTGGAGTTTAAGGCGCCGGAGACAAAGGTAGTGTCTGTCGAACACTGTGCAGTGTAGTGACCAACGGACACCTCCTCAATAGGGCATGAAACACTGATGCCACATCTAAGAAAGCAATCAAATCTTGGCAGAGTTGAACTTCGGCGACCGAAAGTGTCATGACCCGATCATGACATGTTGTTAATCATACGCATCATGATCATCATATGCATTTTAGTCTCAACTTAAAAATCAACTAGAGCAAAAACTGAACTAAGTCTGCACACTGGTAGTCCTGACGGAGAGTCCGCCCAGTCCAGCGGTGAGTCCATCGAGCCACAGCACAGCCTGATAGAGTTCAGTCTCTATTAGTAAAAGTCGACACCCAGCGGAGAGTCTGTCAGTCCATCCCATGCAGAGTTTGTGAGGTGTCACTGAAGGGTCAAGATAGCAGATTAGGGGTGAATAGTTATTTCTAAAATTAATCGCACCAACTAACCGAAACTATCGGTCGAACTAATACTACACCTCTCTATATAGATTTTTTTTAAATTTTAACACTTTTTCAAACTTAATTTTAAATCTAACACTCTTGGTTTTTTTAAAACTAACACTTTTGGCCGCGCCTATTGCCCTGGCGTGGCCAAATGCCTGTGCCTAGCTTCAATGACCTTTGTGTCCGTTTGAATATAAAATTTGGCGGTGATTTCACACTAAAGGGGAGGTTTGATACTGGGAAGACTAGGGCACACTATGTTCTCATGCCCTTGCGCGACCCTGCTCACTGGTCCCGCTACACTAGGGTTCTCCAAGGTTCCAATGTGCCCATGGCTGAGGTGGTGGTGGAGAATAGATACAGGATGTATGGTGTTAAGAACGGCCCGTCCATTGATGGTTTTGGAGGCAATGAAAAAAAATTAGGGGTCAAAGGGGAAGCAACTCAGGATAACATGGATTTGGACGGTCAGTTGACGCAGGAGCAGTTTCATTCAACTGCAGTAGGCTGTATAAGCAATGGCTTCGATGTGAATGAGTTCAAACGGGAAGAGGGGGAGCAGGAGGAGGAGGACAGGATCGGTGATGTAGTTAGCAGTGATTCAGACGATTCTGATGATGACCAAGGAGGTACAGATGCTATGGCAACAACGGCTGATGCCATGCCAGTACCAGTATATACTATACCATTACCAGTACCAACTGAGGTTTTGCAAGGTGTCCATGCTCAGGGTAGACTAGTCACAGATTTGGCTGCAGATGATATCCCCTATGATTCATGGGCCAGAATTAGCGAAGCGCAGCAGTATGTTCCATCACCACCTTACACAGCGACTGAGCTTGAGCAACTAAGGTCCAAGAACATACCTTTCAGGGGCGTTCTGAACTATAGGGATGTCAGCATGACGGATATGACAGTTTATGATACTGGTCTCCAGATGTGTAAGAATTCATTGTATAACCATGAGACAAAAACCCTTAGGAAGGGGATGATATTCAACACAATGTCAGAGATGAAACTCTTCCTTCAGGACTATGCTGTGTACCACCATAGACCATACACCGTCACTCATTCGGACTAGGAGTTGAGGTACCACTTGATATGCAAAAACGGTTGTCTGTGGAGGTTAAATGCACGAAGGAGACAGAGTGATGGCAAGTGGAGGATAACTAAAGTTGTTGAAACCCACACTTGCCTAGACAATAGGGGGAAGGAAAATCATCAGCAGCTCACTGCACGTTACCTTGCCTGTCGTATATTGGGGCTTGTTGATGACAATAACGACATCTCGGTGTCTTCTTTACAACAGTCCATATCTGGATTCGTTAGGTACGATGTGACGTACGGAAAGGCTTGGCATGCTAAGCAAATTGCTCTGGCAATTCGATGGGGTACTTGGGAGGAAGCGTACAATAGGGTGCCCCGCATCTTATGTGCAATGTATTATTACAACCCTGGCTTGAAATGGTTTGTGGACACTGGAGGGATGTTTTTTTGGGACCCATTGAGGCATGTCCTCTATCGTGTGTTCTGGTCGTTTACGCAAACGGAACATGCATTCCAGTTTTGTCGACCAGTCGTACTTGTTGATGGCATTCCTGACAGGAAAGTACAGGGGCACCTTGATGATGGCTGCTGCTGTTGATCCTAAGGACCAGATAGTACCCGTGGCATTTGCTTTGGCAAAGGGAGAGAACAATGAATCGTGGTCATGGTTCATGTGACTTCTACGTGTGCAAGTGCTTGGCCCAACTCGCACTATATGTTTGATCTCCGACCGTCACGCAGGGCTTCTTAATGCTGCAGCTGAGCATATAGATGGGTTCCCGCCTCTAGTACATAGATGGTGCATGAGACACTTTGCCGCTAATTTCTGGCAGCGTCAGCGGAAGCAGGAGGTATGTGACAAGGTAAAGGCTCTATGTTGTGTACGTACAAAGCACTAGTTCAAGGAGACAAAGAGAGAACTAGACCAGATGGAACAGAAGACTCAGTGGGCGTTAGCATATGACAAGGGGGTTTAAAGTATGGCATCATGACCACTAACTCCTCGGAGTCCTTCAACCGTGTATTCACCGGAGTTCGATCGTTGCCTGTGTCTGGAATTGTTAAGTTCTCCTTTCATAAGTGCAACGAATATTTTGTGAAGAGGTGGGAGCTTGCGCAGAGGAATATAGCTGAGCAGGGGCATTTTGGAAAGACCGAAGCTGAATATTTGAAGGAGCCCGAGGAATTGGCCAAGCAGCACACCGCCGAGCCATATGGACCCCGCCGCCATATCTTTAGTGTACGGGGCAAGGGTGGCACAAGCCTGGGCGGCGAACGTTATGGTGGCTGAAACTACCGAGTTGATCTTGAAAAGGTAGAGTGCAGTTGCAACGTCCCTCAGATCATGCATGCCCCTTGCTCTCATATGATCACGGCCTATAGGGTTCGCGGGTACAACTATGAGGATCTGCCATATATGTCACCCTTGTATCTCTGTTTGAACACCGTTAGTATTTGGGAGATGAGCTTTGAGCCATACCTTGACCCAACACAATGGCCACCTTATAATGGTTATGACTACGTGCCGCATCCGGATCTAATGAAGGTAGGGAAGGGTAGGAGGAAGAAGAAGTGACTGAAGGGGGACATGGACGCTATGAGAGGGTACGGTGAAGACATGTACGACGGGGGAGACTTCAACGAGACCCGTGGCAGGAATCTTTGCTCCGTTTGCAAACAATCTGGCCACAAGGCTAGCCGGCATAGAAGACAGCAGGTGATTTCATATTGTGTTCGTATTGCATAACAAGTAGTTCAAATTTTCCAATGCTACATAATGTTAATCTGAAAATTGTTAATTTGAATACTCCAACCCTTTGTTTATCATTTTGTAATAGGATGGCCCCTCCCACGCCGCACTAGCTGATCCCCCTTCTTGATGTGGAGTACGACGACCCCCTTCTTGTATCGGACGACGAGGTTCATTACGTCGTGAGACTTAGTTCATTATGTCGAACGAATATTGTCATCGAAAACTTGTAGACTCATAAACCAATGAAAAGTTGTATGGCAACTTATCATCCATTTATTTGCTTCATGTTCATTTTGTACAGCACTAGTAGTTTTGTACAGCACCTCCGCCTATAAGCCCACCTCCGCTTGTAGTTCTGTAGTTTTGTACAGCACAGATGCGCCGTGGGCTATGGCGCGACAAATGATTACGTTCGTTTTAGAAATTTTGAACGCATGATACAAACATATGTGATCACTTAAGATCGATCATGGGTAATCCGAGTACATGATACATGGGTACAATACATCAGTAGTTCAAATGGAATATAAGACAACACAATAGAATTTCTACTACATGGCTACATTGATAATTAATAAAGCATGGAACTAACAGACGGCGCGATCAAAAACCCTCAGTCAGAAACATACTGAGTAAGCAACTCATCGTCCGAGTACCAATCCTCAACCACAACCCTGTTGCTATGGCTAGGCTCACCTGCGTTGCTCTGACCTGCCTGTCACCTGTAGTAAGCGGCCTCCGCTTCATCTGCGGCTGCTGCGGCCTGAGTGAAGAACGCGTCGTCATCCTCCTCCGCCTGTAAGCCCACCTCTGCTAGAGCGATGAGCTTGCTCAGTCTGTCAGTGTCGTCCTCATCCTCCTTCACCTGCAAGCCCGCTTCTGCTAGAGCAATGAGCTCACTCAGTCTGCCAGTGTTGTCCTCATCCTCCTCCGCCTGCAAGCCCGCCTCTGCTACAGTAATTAGCTCACTAAGTCTGGCAGTGTCGTCCTCATCCTCGTCCCCCTCATTAGACAACACAATTAGTGATTAAACGGTGCGACCAGCTCGCTTTCTGTACTCATCTAACTTCTTTTCCTCGTACCTTGCATGAGCCACCTCTGTAGCAAGTTCCTCGCTGTATCTAATCCCTTCATGTATAAAATGTAATCTATTAGCAACGTGATTATATTATATTTATAATCAGGCAATGAAAATAGGCGTTCAAGCACTCACTGGCACATAATGCAGCAACATGCTCGTTCAAGACCTGCATCTGTACTCTTGTCTCCTCCCTTGCCTCCTTCCTTGCCCTCTCCTCCTCTAACGTCATCCGTCTCTCCAATCCCCATTTGTTAAGCCCAACATCGATCGGGTTACAAATACCGCGCTGTCTAGCAAACTCACGCATCTTTTCTTTGTGATGTTTAACAAATAGGTTGATGTAGTCAGGTCCATATCCCCTCTTCCTTGCAATTAGTTGCCACTTCTTCAGTTCATCCAAGAACTTAGCTTGACCATCGTAATGTTCCCACCTGCATTTCCTAGTGCTCTATTCAAAAGAAATATTATATCATATATGTCTTAGCAAAAGAAACAAAATACGGTTTCATGTTTACCACAAAAATAGCGAACCTCTTCGTACTCAACCATATGGCCGCAATAATGGCCTATTCCAAGCTCCGAAGGGACTAGGCCATAGTTAGAATTAACACCACATTCGCACTTGACTGGTGGTGCTTTGTAAATTAACCTTTCTTTCTTCTTTTGTTTTGCTTTTGGAGGTTCTTCGGGCCATTTGTTCTTAGGACCATACAACCACTCCTTGAAATGACACTTCGCCATTGAATACACCTAAATAACGTGACATTAGTACATGACACATATAGCTCAACATTTCAACACATACACTTTGCACTTACTTCATGCTTGTTTGGACACACAAACTCCAATGTATTGTCAGGGTTTATCACGGCTCGATCTTCACAATGGCACAGAGGAGGTTCCTTGAGTCATCTAACTATGGCTAAGTGCTTCTCCTTAGCCGTCATTGGAGGGGGGTTAGGGGGAGGTGGAACCCACCGCTCGAAGTGCTCTCATGGATGTCGCCCTCTCCACCAATCGTCGAAAAGGAGGTACCTGGGGTCAAACTTGTCTACACCGTCGATCCACTAAAAGAAAAAGCACCTCTCATGGGCCTACACAACAAAAACTCAACAAAATATTAGTAACCTAGTAATACAAATGAAGAAGAAAAATATACGGAAACAATTACTTACATTAAAACGACTACACGTGTAGAAGCAATGAGCCGCTGTGTCCGGATGTCTCGATTGAAACACGTCGTCCGGACGACCACAATCACAATTAGGGACATGGAGTTCAGGAGGGACGGGGGCATCTTTGCTAGACTCGTCGGGGTACATTTATCTAGGACGACCCTATTTTCGCCATAACTGCTCCCGAAAGATGTCTTCCATCTAATAAAACGGTTCAAATTAAACACCAAGCAAATTAATGTAAAATGTAATCATTTGCAATGCAACTAAAATATTATAAACAAGAATTATAGCAACAAAAATATACATGGCAAACATACTTCTAACTAAATAATTAACCTTAACATTGACAAAATCATACTAATATCTTCACCATAGTTCCCAAACATAATTTTCCTGCTAACCTTAACTCCCATTCATAATATCCTATCCACCATTCAAACGAAAATAAAATGTGCGTCATTACCTTGAACTAGGACGAGGAGGGAGGGAGGTGGCTGGGGAATGGAAGGGAAGGGAGGGAGGCGGCAATGGAGGGCCGGGCTACCGCCGTTCATGGCACGGTGGCCGGCGTGCTTGGCGATGGGCGGGAGCAGGAGCGACGCCTAGGCCGCTTTGCCGCTCGGGCAACGGGACTGGCCGCGGCGGAGGTTATACCTGGCTCTACCGCGCCATGGATCAGGGCGCGGCACTGCCATGCCAAGATCGGTGGCGCGGCAGAGCCCTACCATGTCAGCGGCCAGCGCTTCTGGTCGCCGCCACGTTAGCCCTCTACCGCGCCACCATGCATGGCGTGGCACAGGCATTTGGCCACGCCAGGGCAATAGGCGCGGCCAAAAGTGTTAGTTTTTAAAAAAACCGAGAGTGTTAGATTTAAAATCAAGTTCGAAAAAGTGTTAAAATTAAAAAAATTTCTCTATGTAAGTTCCCAAGCACCTTATAAAAGATCCTAATTAAGCAACTAAGGTGCCAGGCTAGCTAAAGCTCATCTAACCAATTCTAGAAGCAAGGTCACACAAACTCATGCAACTAGTACTTCAAGCACCAGGAGAGCTACACAAACTAGTAAGCAAAAGCACAAAGCTCCTAAGCTCACTAGCAATGCTCAATAACAAGGCTACACAAGCCAAATTAGAGAGCTCAAATTACTTAGCTACACAAACTATGCAATACGACTAACAAGGCTACTCAAGCCAATTAGTCACGCAAGGGATCTACTTCTTTGCTACACAAGCAAGAAGGTAACTAGCGAGCTACACAAGCTAATTAATTACAAGAACAACCACACAAGCATAAAATATACAAAAGTAAATACAAGCTTGTGTATGGGAATGCAAACCAACGGGAAGAACAAGGATGACATGGTGATTTTTCTCCCGAAGTTCACATGTTTGCCAACACGCTAGTCCCCACTATATTGACCGCTCACTTGGTGGTTCGGCGAGCTAATAGGCATTTCACAAGCCTAGCCCACACGTTGGGCGCCACAAGAACCTACCCACAAGTGAGGATAACTTAATAACACGCTCAACTAGAGTTGCTCTTCATGATCCTCACAGGACGGGCACAATACCGCTCATAATCCTTCTCCGAAGCACCGCACAATCTTCTTGTGTGCTTCGACGGAGCCACAAGCCTCCAAGCCATCTAGGAGGTGGCAACCTTCAAGAGTAACATGCACCACTAGCTTGCAACACAACCACCTAGTGCCACTCGATGCAATCTCACAAAGCAACGCACTAGAGATCACTCACTCACAATCGATTTGCACTCTTGCAAGCACAAGTGAGTTAGAGGGCTCCCAAGCATACCTACACAAGCCACCAAGGCTCAAGGGTACTTAGCAACCAGCTCAAGGCCGACCAATGCTTGGTTATATAGCCCCCAAAAGAATAGAGCCATTATACCCCTTCATTGGGCTGACTGCGCGTCGACCGGACGCGCCAACAGTAACGACTGGACGCATTCGGTCGCTAGATGGACGCCACATGTCCTCTCTGTTCGAAGCCGACCGTTGCTCCCCAATGGCTACTTCAATGCGTGCGCTCACAACAGTCGGATTAGACACGCCAGGCCAACTGATAGGACACGCAAAGCCTCAGCGTCCAGTCCGTTCCATAGAGCTCCTAGACCCGGCAATTCTTGACCGGACATGTCCGGTCGCCTTGACCGGACTCTCACCAGCGTCCGATCACCACTACGCCATGAAGCCCAACAGCGACACGAGCGCGTCCGGTTGCGCCCTATGCTAGCATCCGACCGCAACCGCACTCACTCACCCGAGGTGCCACGTGACTGATCGGACTCGTGAGCCAGCATTCGGTCACTGCGTGGCCAGAATCCGGTCACGCCTTTGTCAACTGACCAGACTCGCCAGCCAGAGTCCGATCGCTGCAACAGTAGCATCCGGTCAACCTGCGCTACTGCCCCTACGCCTAGGGTTTGCTACCGGACATGTTCGGTTGCTCCAAAGACAGCGTCTAGTCACTGCAGTGACCCTATTCCTTCTCCTTTTTACCTAAAGTTTCTTCTCCTTTACAAGTGTGCCAACACCACCAAGTGATCCACCACCTTGTGCTTGTGTGTTAGCATTTTCTAAATATCTTTCCATGCCACTCAATCCTATCACATCGTAATGTTAGATCGCTCAAGTGGCACTAGATGACTGATATGCAAACAAGTTCGCCCCTCTTGATAGTATGGCCATCTATCCTAAATCCGGTCATAAACTTCTCTACACACCTATGACCTAGAGCATGGGCATCTCCTTCCTCGCCTTCCACGAGTGCGGGCTCAGGTACCCCGTGCATTGGTTCATGCGTAGTCTCCTCAACAAGTGGGGCCTAGAGTTGCAGCACCTCAACCCAACTAGGGTGCTGGACATCACTGGCTTCATCAGTGTCTGCGAGGCCTTCCTTGGGATGGAGCCGCATGTGGATCTATTCCTACAAGTCTTCATTGGGCGAGCCCTGTCCGAGGGGAAACTATCTAGAACCGCATCGGTTGGGGGGTTTGCCCTACAGAAGAGGCTGAAGCCATCGGTCTGCTACCCCACGTACTCCCCTAGTGACTCCAACCGGGGGTGGCATGGCAAGTGGTTCTATATAAGGAACCCGATGGAGGTGCTGTTCTTGATGTTTACCGGGGGGAGGCCGGAGAAGAGGGAAAGTTGGACGTGGGGTCCTTCTTGTCAACAGAAAAGCTAGCGATCATCGAGCTAGAGCTTCAGAAGCTTGTGCGGAATGGCCTCGACGGGTTGTGGGTCTTCCACACCTTCTTCCACCGTTGGGTTGCCCCGCTGGGGGAAAGGACGCGGCTGATGTAGGGAATACTCTGGCCCGATGGATCCCGACCACGCATCACCGGAGGAGTTGTCGAAAGATGAAGTCTGGAGTTATCTTGGTCGGGCACTACAGTTGAGGGATGAAGACTCCCTCGAAGGGACACTCAGACCCCTTTATGCCATGAAGCTATTCTATTTGGTATGCTTTTTTCCTATGACCTTTTCCTTCTTGTTTTGATGTGTTGATTGATTTTGAGTTGTCCGTTTTGAAGGGACTCATGGGCTATAAATCCTGGCCGCATCTTTTGAGAGGGCCAAAAGGCGCGGTTCGGCAAGCCACTTAGAGGGAGGCCACGCTTGCCAAGAAAAAGAAGAAAACTGAGAAGGTTCGGAGGAGGTTTGATAAGGAGGATATCAACCGGCGAGAGCCAGAGCAACATGGAGGCAGAGCTCGAGTCAGAGGAGCCCATGGAGATGCGTGTTGACGCAAGTTCCTCGGAGGACGAGGGATATAGGGGCACTGCCATGACCTTAGTGGAGCATCGTGAGCCCGCGGCTATGCCCATCGGCGGCGGGCGTGGTACAGAGACATGCGACGACATTCCTGAGTCGAGGAAGCATGCCGTGAGTGAAGATGCTGCCCTCGAATGAGAGGCAAAGCGAGCACGGTCATCGTGCCCTTCGGAGGCGCCGTCGGCTTCTCAGCCCCCTGCTCCTAGTGTGATGGAGCACGCTGATCGATCGAGGAGCGCGATCATTCGGTCATTCCCTCAGGGTCACCGCGCGTGCAAGGCCCTCAACGGGGAGATGCCCCACCGATTGCTCTAGTGGTCTCACCGTGAGCTAGTGGCCATGACCGTTCGTGAGTCAAACAGGGACCGACCATGCCGTCCCTACCCTTGGTTGATCTGAGGGGGAACGGACTGCGACCCCCGAGCGATCCTCTTCTGGTCAGCTCATCATCAATCAGTCAGGGTTTCAAGGTTCTTCCACTTTTGTCTGGATATGTATTCATGCTTCCCTTTGCCCTCATAGTTGAGTTTTTGGGTGTGACTAACCTATGTTTGTGCCTTCTCTTGCAGTGGCCATGCTCCTACTAGTATGGAGATCTCCCCACCTCTCGTGTGAGAAGAGTGGAGGTCCAGCCTATAGTGGGTCACGACGAGTGGAGGGGGAAGTAGGTTGGCGGTGGCGCGACCTTCCTTAATGTGGGTCGTTTCTTCTCGACCGGTCATGAGTACGGCAGCAGCGGCAGTGGTGGCGGTGATGGCAACAATCCCCATGGTGTCGACAGAGGGATGGGTCAGGGGTGACTCTTGTGGTCCCTCCCCCACTAGTTGCGGAGGAGGAGAGGAGGGAAGCTAGGCTCCCTATCTCACCCAGTGGAGGAGCACACGGTTTGCCCTCCTAGTTAGAGCTAGAGGGGGCCAAAGGAGCCATGGCTAGGCTAGAGGTAGAGTAGCCACCAGTGAGCCATGGAGTCCTAGTGGTGGACACCCCCTTCGACGGTGAGGAATACACCGGGGTGGAGCCGCCAGCCATCTCGCTGTCCCGAGAGTTGGTGATGATCCGATCATCGCTTGATACTACGATTGCTAGATCTTCCGGTGGGTCAGGGGCGACCCGTGAGCTAGTGTGACCTTGCTCCGACGAGCTAAGAAAGGCCGATTTGTTGTTCATGATGAGGAGGAGGTGAAGCTTTGGCACCTGCTCAGGGAGAGAGGACTGTCGATGGAGTCTAATCTTGCCTTTACCAAGGGGAAGCTCAAGGAGGCCTTGGAGAGGGTTGAGCTCATCCATCAGGCCATGACTGTCGACCTGCCACGCATTGTAGAAGTAAGTTTTCTATGTTCCTGGTGTTGCTTTTGATTCCTGGCATTTAAACGGTTGTCTCAGCATGCCTGCTTCTTGTCTCGCATGACCTAGAGATGATGTCGATCCATAAGTCATGGTTTCTTTGGGAAGAACACAGTCAGATGGAGCAAGAAGCAGTGGCGTTGCGGTGGGTTGACAAGCTCAAGCACAAGCTAGAGTCCACCCACCATGAGTCCCAAGACGGCCAAGGCGATGGGAGCCCGGGTGGCGGAGCTACGTGCGGTCGAGCAGGCAACTGTTGCCGAGCATAAACTTCACATGGCAAAGGCCCACTTGGCAGAGATCGAGGCGGCGCTCAGGAAGTCCCTAGAGTCTCTAGAAGCGAAGCAGAAGGCCTAGTCAGACGCCGAGCGGGAGGTCATGGTGCTTTGGGGACAGATGCTTGGGGCAGAGGAGTTGAACACTCGGCTGCTCGAGAGGGTGATCCAGCAAGAGGAAGGGCTTTCCATTCTTGAAAGCACCTGCCTCAGTACATACCTGTTCTACCCTCGGTTGATGCCTTGAATTTTTCTTTCCCTTGCTCCTGAATTTGTTGTCCGTTTCTAGAACTGGGTGGAAAGATTGGCTCTCTGGAGCAAGAGCTGGAGACAGTCAAAGTGGTGGTCAGTTGGAGCATGGGGGCGCTAGCTCAGTCCCTTGAGGAGCGATGCGCTCTTGAGGTTGAGCTTGACCAGCTTTGCAACATTGCACAGGTGGTGGTCTCCAAGGTGTTCAGATCAGGACCAAGCACCAGTACGCCTGCATCTAGCTAGCGGAGGTCCCGAATGAAGCTTGGGCGCTCATCTCTGATGTCATGTTCTACGGGACATCGAGGGTGCTGACCTTGGTGGCGACCCACTACCCTGATCTGAACTCCACGGCCATCTGCAGAGTATATGCCGACAGGTGGAGCGCAGATGAGATCCATGCCCTAGGGAAAGTTTGGTGCCGCACCATAGGTGGTCGCTGAGCAGGTCAGTGTGCAGTGGGTGATGGAGGCTCGCCGTTCGGCCATGGCCGCATATGTCCAGCCTGCAGAGGCAGCAGAGGCTGGGTCAGAGGCGAGCATCGCCCCACCCCCAACCGAGAAGAACATCGTCCTGACTGTAGCCAAGCCGAGCGCCGTCATCCCGACCACAACTGAGCTGTCTTCTTCCTCGCCAACCGCACCGTCAATTGACGTAGCTAGGGGCCACAATAGAGTTAGATTAGAAATAGTCAGTTTATGTAAAAGATGAATTCGTGGGGGAGCTCTTGTGTGAATAGTTTTACATTCATGAATATTTTAAGTTCATTTTGTGATGAAATCACTCATGAGGGGAAGCTTGTCATGTTCACCCTTGTTTTTATCCTTGCGTAGCTTTGTTTTTTGACCTTTCTTTTTCAGACCTACCTATTGACTCGTAGGGTGCAACCTTAAGAACCCTAGTGTGGCCCATGAGGCTCAGCTACTTGTAACCATAGGTCGTGGTGGGGTGTGATCGGTCAGGAGGCTAAAGCGCAAGTTATGTAGGGTAATCAAACAAACGGGATGCGCTTTCGTTTGGGCAATGCCCTTTTGTTTGGGAGAAAAGTGTTACTACATGATAGTAAAAAGGGGGTGGTATCGCACCCACATGGAGTCCCCTAAGCGACCTAGGCTGAGAGTGCTCGGGCTAGGGCGCTTAGGAGTAAGCATTGAATAGAAATAAATGGTAAGACCAAGCTTTAGGGAAAGAAACGACATAACTGTTTGATGTTCCATGTGTTGGTGAGAACATTGCTGTTATCGTCCTTCAGCCAGTAGGCACCCGGTCAGATCACCTCGGGCACTGCGTATGGTCCTTCCCATGGTGGAGAGAGCTTATGTTTGTCCTTAGTTGACTGGGTCCTCTAGAGTACGAGATCACCGACCTCGAGGATCCTCCCCCTAATTTTGCTTTCATGGTACCTGTGGAGAATTTGTTGGTAACGAGCGGAGCAGATGACGGTCATCTCACGAACCTCCTCAAGCAGGTCGACCATGTCTTGCTGAGCCTCCGTGGCTCGGTCTCGGTCGAAGGCCTTTACTCTTGGGGCACCGTGATCGAGGTCGGATCGCAACACTGCTTTGGCTCTGTATTCAAGAAGAAAGGGGTGAACCCCGTGGACCAGTTTGGGGTCGATCTTAGGCTCCAGAGGATCGCTGGGACCTCTACAACCCATCTCTCGGTATACTTTTTGGGTCGGTCAAAGATGCGAGGCTTGAGTCCTTGGAGGACCATACCATTGGCCCGCTTGACCTGACCATTAGTACGCGTGTGTCCGACCAAGACCCAATCGATCCTGATGTCATATCCATCACAGAAGTCCAGGAACTTCTTCCCTATGAAGTTTGTTCCATGGTCAGTGATGATACAGTTAGGGACACCAAACCGATAGATGATGTCGAGGAAGAACTTGACCACCTCTTCTGAGTGGATATTGGTGATGGGCTTTGCCTCTATCCACTTGGTGAACTTGTCCACCACCACGAGTATGTGAGTGAAGCCACCCGGGGCCTTTTTGAGGGGTCTGACCATGTCGAGGCCCCAGACCACGAATGGCCAGGTGATGGGGATGGTCTGAAGCTCCTGCACCGGCAGGTGAGTTTGTCGAGCATAGAACTGGCATCCTTCACACCTATGGACCACCTCCTCTACATCTCACAGTGTAGTGGGCCAGTAAAAACCTTGGCGAAAGGCTTTCCCGACCAGCGACCTTGGGGCCGTGTGATGTCCATAGATTATGGCATGGACTTCGAGGAGAAGCTATTTCCCCTGGTCGGTTAGGATGCACTTCATGAGCACTCCCAACGGACTTCGCTTCTAAAGTTCATTACTAATGGCGACGAATGTCTTGGTGCATCGAGCGATTCATCGCGCTTTAGTCCTTTCTAGTGGGATGACCTCCTCGAGGAGGTAGGTGAGCGGTGGTGCTCTCCAGTCGGTCGAATCAAGTGCCATCACGGCGATGTCGCCGGGCGACATTGCCATGGAGGCCCCAAGGTCGGAGCCCCCGAGCGCTCGGTTAGGGTTGGGGCATGTCGGGGGGTTGGAGCCACTGAGTGCCAGATTGGTGTTGGAGCGCGTCTGGGTTGGATCCTCTCGGATGCAGGCAGATGCCTCGTGGAGGTCATTTACAAAGACCCCATATGTGGACTGTTTCCATCTGGCCGCCAATTTTGTGAGGAACTCTACAGCATCGTTGTACTTTCGAGGGACATGATGCAGTTCGATCCCTCGGAACTTATCCTCGAGCTTGCGCATCTCCTGGAAATACGCCGCTATGAGAGGGCTCTTGCAGGAGGACTCCTTCATGACTTGGTCGACGACCAACTCTGAGTCGCCATGGACATACAGTCGTGTGGCACCGAGCTCGACGGTGATGCATAGTCCATTGATGAGGGCCTCGTACTCCATGGCATTGTTCGAGGCTGAAAGATGGAGACGGATCATGTAGCAGAGCCTGCTCCCATCCAGGGAGATTAGAACCATTCCAGGCCTCGAGCCAGGTGCCATGATCGACCCATCGAAGTACATTGTCCTGTACTCATGGGTGACGTCCGGTGTCAGGAGCTAGACTTCCATCCATTCGGTGGTGAAGTCGGTAAGAGCTTGAGACTTAATAGCGGTGCGGGGGACATACCTGATGTCGTGGCCCATGAGCTTGAGAGCCCACTTGGAGATTTGGCCGGTGGCATTGTGGTTATGGACGACCTCTCCGAGTGGGTACAAGGTGACGACTATGACCTCATGGTCGGTGAAGTAGTGCAGGAGCTTCCGGGTAGCCATCATCATGGCGTACAGAAGCTTGTAAACCTGGGGTAAGCGAATTTTGGCATCGGTGAGTACCTCACCGACGAAGTACACCGGTCATTGGACCTTCAGAGGGTGTCCTGGCTCCTCCCTCTCGACAATGAGGGTGCTGCTCACAACGTGGTTGCTTGCCGCAATGTAGAGGAGGAGGGATTCTCCCCGTTCTAGAGCGACGAGGATTAGGGCCGACATTAGTGATGCTTTAAGGCTTTCCAAAGCCTACTATGCCTCCTTTGTCCAGATGAATGTGTCTGTCTTCTTGAGAAGTTTGTAGAGAGGCATCGCCCATTCACCTAGTTGGGAGATGAAACGGCTCAGGGTGGCCAAACAGTCGGTGAGCCTCTGTATGCCCTTGATGTTGCGTATAGGGCCCATGTTGGAGATGGTTGTGATTTTTTTGGGGTTGGCTTTGATGCCGCGCTTGGACATGATGTATCTGAGTAGCTTTCCCTTTGGAACCCTGAAAACACATTTTTCAGGATTTAATTTGACGTTGAACCTTCGGAGGTTCGCGAATGTGGTGGCCAAGTTTGCGATCAGGTCGCTAGCTTGAGCCATTTTCACCACTATGTCATCTACATAGATGGTAATTGTTGGTTTTGGCCGCTCGACTTGGTTAGGTTGGTCGGGTGGGTTGATTTGGTCGGCAAAGCATCACTGCATGCACCATTGATAGGTGGCACCAGCGTTCTTTGGACCAAAAGACATATGGGGTGATGAATGAAGTCGTGACCTGGTCGGACTCTTTCATCACGATCTGGTGGTAGCCTGAGTAGGCATCTAGGAAGGAGAGGATTTCGCACCCTGAGTTGGAGTCGACTATCTGATCTATGTGTGGTAAAGGGAAGTGGTCCTTTGATCATGCCTTGTTGAGGCTAGTATAGTCAAGACACATTCTCCATTTCCCATTCTTCTTTTTCACAAGAACAGGATTAGCTAGCCAGTCAGAGTGGTATACCTCTTTGAGGAATCCGGCTACCAAAAGTTTGGCGATCTCCTCACCTATGGCCCTACGCCTCTCATCGTCAAAGCAATGCAGATGTTGCTGGGTGGGCTTTGAGCCTAGGATGACGCGTAGTGCATGCTCAGTGACCTCCCTCAGTATGCCCGGCATGTTAGAAGGCTTCCACGTGAAGACATCGTAATTTGCACGTAGGAAGTCGGCGAGCTCACTTTCCTATTTGGCTAGGAGCTTGGTCCTGATCTACACCTTCTTGGTTGGGTTGCTAGGGTTGATCTCCACCGCCTTGGTTTCCTTGGTTGGATGGAAGGTGCCTGAGGAGGTCTGCCCATTGTGGTCGAGGACTGCTGGAGTTATCAAATTCCTAAGCTTCGGGAGCTCGGTGGAGTTGATGACGGTAGTGGCGAGCTCATAATGCTTGTAGTCGCATGTGTAGTCGTGGGAGAAGGTGCTACCTACGATGATGATGTTGTTCGGCCCCGGCATCATTAGCTTGAAGTAGGTGTAGTTGGGGATCGCCATGAACTTGGCGTAGCATGGTCACCACAAGATGGTGTGGTAGGACCCTAGAAAGTCCACTACCTCAAAGGTGAGGACCTCCGAGCGGAAGTTGGCATAGTCGCCAAACGTGACGGGTAGGTCGATCTGCCCGAGTGGGTATGCCTACGTCCCCGGGATCACGCCATGGAAGGGAGTGCTCACTGGGCGGAGCTTCGACCGGGGGATGCGCATGGCATCGAGGGTGTCAACATAGAGAATGTTGAGGCCACTGCCTCCGTCCATCAGCACCTTGGTGAGGCGCTTCTTGTGGATGATGGGGTCGATGATGAGTGGGTAGCGACCTGGTCGGGCAACATGGGAAGGATGGTCTCTCTGATCAAAAGTGATCGAGGAGTTCAACCAGCTAAGGAAAGAGGGGATGCCGACTTGGCGGCGCATGCCTCTCTGTAGTGTACCTTGTGCTAGCGCTTGGAGTGGATGGCGTTAGATCCCCCAAAGATCATGAGGCATTCCTTGGGGTCGGGGAAGCCGTCTTCATCCTTGCCCGCCGTGCCTCCTTTCTTGGCCTCCTCCTCCTTGCCTTTCCCTTCCTTTGGCTTAGCGGCTTGCCGCATGAAGCGCTTGAGGAGCTCGCAATCCTTGTAGAGGTGTTTGATGCAATAGGCGTGGTTGGTGCATGGACTCTCCATGAGCTTGTCAAAGTGGTCAGGCTGGCCCTACTGGGGCTGCTTGCCCACGCGATCGGCCACGGTGACCAAAGCTGGGTTGGCTGGTTGGCGCTGATCCTTCTTGTTCTTGTTGCACTTTTGTGTGGAGGGGCACTCGCCTTGGTCCTCGCGCTTGGCCTTGCCCCTGTCCCGATAGCCGCTGAAGACCACCCTGACCGCCTCCTTGCTGGAGGTGTGGTTCATGGTGATGTTGAGCAGGTCATGGGTGGTATGGGGCTTCACATAGCCGAGCTTGTGGATCAGGGACTTGTAGGTTGTCCCAGAGACGAACGCACTTACGATGTCCGCATCGACGATATCAGGAAGGGAGTTGCACTGCTTTGAGAACCTACGGATGTAATCCTACAAGGACTCATTGGACTCCTGTTGGCAGCTCTTGAGGTCCTAGGAATTCCTAGGATGGACATACATCCCTTAGAAATTTCTGATGAAGACCCTCTTGAGATCCGCCCAATCATGGATGCTATTGGGAGGAAGGAATTCGAGCCATGCTCGAACTTGATCCCCCACACAGATGGGGAGGTACTGGATGATGAAGTAGTCATCATCCACTCCTCCGGCTCGGGAGGCGAGCCAGAAGTCTTTGAGCCATATACCGGGGTTCCTCTCCCTGGTGTACCTAGCGATGTTGGTGGGTGGTTGGAAGCGCTATGGGAATGGCGCTTTCTCAATGCGGCGACCAAAGGCCCGTGGCCCCGAGCCATCTGGGCTAGGGCTCTGGTCATTTGGTTGGTCACCATGCCTAGGGTGCATGTCCTCACACTCCTCAATGGTTAGGCTGGGGCCCGCACCACCAGCTCTCACCGCCATTCGATGGACGTCATCATCGTGCCGGCCGTGGCATTGATTGTTGATGATGCTACGAGCATCACGGTTCGGCCTAAGCCATTTGCTCATAGGTGGTACCTACAAACAATCATCCACTTTTTGATGGTACACAAACTAGTTTGGGTCCTCTCAAGTTAGGAGCAACATACTTCGGCATTGCCTTAATATGGATAGCGGGATGTTTTGCAATAGCAACCAATGAGGTACCATTACCATCCTTTCTAAGCATATTATTATCAATAATTGAAATAGGCTTAGAAGTGTTACCTAGGGGACATGAATTTGCCATGTGTCCCCTTTCCCGGTATGAGTAGCACATTCTCTTTAATTGAGCCTTTTCTTCCTTGCTCATGTGTTGCTCCTCATTGCCTTGCCTCTTTTGATTAGCTTGAGCCTTCTTTTCAAGCTTGGTAGGACACCTCAAGGTAAAGTGTCCCATATCTCCACATGTATAGCACTTGATGTGAGCCAAATCTCTCTTCTCATGTTGATCTTTGCTCATCATCTTGGCATCTTGATTAGGAGTTGGATGCCTTGCTCTTCCGCCTCTTCTTGTCTTCTTCTTCATCTTCCCCATGTCACCACCATCTTCATGGTTGACTTGAATTTGATCTTGGGGCTTGATTTCTTGCTCAACTTGTGGCTTTGGTTGAGACTCTTCTTTATGCTTCACCAATTTCTTGGTTGGACACATTGTGGTGAGATGTCCCCAAGCACGGCACTTGAAGCATTTGACATGCTTGAGCCTTTCTTCTTCTTTCTTCAACTTGAGCTTTTCTTCATTAGGGCAACCATTTACAAGATGTCCCACTTTATGGCATTTGAAGCACATGAAATGAGATAACTTCTCTTTTTCTTGCTTCTTCATCTTTCTTTCTCTTTTTCTTTCACCCTTTGTCATGCTCTTGTTGAAGCCAATTCCACCCTTGTCACCATAGCTTCTTTGATTCTTCAACATATGCTCAAAGGTGACTTTTGAGTTGTAGCACCTCTCTAACTTGTTGTTTAAATTCTTTACTTCACTTTTGATCTCATTGTTCTCCTTCAAAAGGTTAGGCTCACAAGACAAAGAAGTGGAACTAGCATCTATATGAGAAGAACATGGCATATCTAATAAATCATCACAAGAGGTGGATACATGCTTCTTGCCTACATCACAAGAGTTAGCAACACTGTGTGATTGATCATTTGACCCATGTGATGAGCTCTCATTATTTTTAAGTTTCTTTGAAAATACTTTAATGAGAGAACCATATTTTTCAATTAATTCTTCATGAGATACAAGAAGTTTCTCATGAGTCAATTTTAGCTCATCATGTGAACCTTTAAGAACATCAAGTAAGTGCTTATGTTCTTCACATGAATTCTTTAAAAATGAGTTTTCATTTTCCAATTTCATTGTTTTAGCTTTCTCATTTTCTAAAGACATGGTCATGCTAGCAAGTCTACTAATAAGCTCAACATATGAATCAACATGCTCAATCACCTTAGCATTAGATACCTTTTTGTCACCTTGTGACATGAAGCAATGTGATGGAGTGGATGGGCTTATAGTAGCAATATCATCTGAACATGAATCATCACTATCAACCTTGTCAAGTGAACTTGTGGTAGATCGATCATCATCATCACTTGACGATGAGGTGGAGCAATCTTCCACAATCACCAAGTTGTGATCATGCTCAACATCCTCATGTGCCTCCTCCTTGAGCTCATCCTCCTTGAACTTGTGATCATCCCATGTGGAGGAATCACCGAAGGTATGTTTGATGGACTCCCACATCTCATGGGCAGTTCCCTTGTGATTCACCTTGTCAAACAACTCAAAGCTCAAAGCATTCATTAGATAACAATAAGCATTTGCATCAAGTTCAAAGAGAACCTTTTGAGCTTTGGGTAGATTTCTATGGTCCAAGACATGAGTGAGACCACTAGTGACAATCAACTAAAACTTAGGACCCTTTGCACGAAAGTGAGCAAGCATATGGTGTTTCCACTGTGCAAAGTGTGTGCCATAAAAAATGTGTGTGTCACAATCATCTAACCCATAAGTCGCCATCCTCTTAGGTCGGTGAAGACCATAAACGAGAGACCTTGGCTTTGATACCACGTGAAGGGTCAAGATGGCAGACTAGAGGGGGGTGAATAGTTCTTTCTAAAATTTATCACATCGGCTAATCGAAACAAATGCAGAATTAAAACTATCGGTCTAGCCAAGACTACACCCCTCTGTCTAAGTTCTCAAGCACCTTATAAAAGATCCTAATTAAGCAACTAAGGTACTAGGCTAGCTAGATCTCACCTAACCAATTCTAGAAGCAAGGTCACACAAACCTATGCAACTAGTACTTCAAGCACCGGGAGAGCTCCTACACAAACTAGTAAGCAAAAGCACAAAGCTCCTAAGCTCACTAGCAATGCTCAATAACAAGGCTACATTGCACAAGCCAAATTAGAGAGCTCAAATTACTTAGCTACGCAAACTAAGCAATGTGACTAACAAGGCTACTCAAGCCAATTAGTCATGCAAGGGATCTACTTCTATGCTACACAAGCAAGAAGGTAACTAGAAAGCTACAGAAGCTAATTAATTACATGAGCAACCACACAAGCACAAAATATATGAAAGTAAATACAAGCTTGTGTATGGGGAATGCAAACCAATGGGAAGAACAAGGATGACACGGTGATTTTTCTCCCGAGGTTCATGTGTTTGCCAACACGCTAGTCCCCGTTGTGTCGACCGCTCACTTGGTGTTCGGCGAGCTAATAGGCATTTCACAAGCCTAGACCACACGTTGGGCGCTGCAAGAACCTACCCACAAGTGAGGGTAACTCAATGACATGCTCAACTAGAGTTCCTCTTCGTGATCCCCACGGGGCGAGCACAATACCCCTCACAATCCTACTCTGAAGCACCGCACAATCTTCTTGCGTGCTTCAACGGAGCCACAAGCCTCCAAGCCATCTAGGAGGTGGCAACCTCCAAGAGTCACAACTACCACTAGCTTGCAACACGACCACCTAGTGCCACTCGATGCAATCTCACAAAGCAACGCACTAGAGATCACTCACTCGCAATCGATTCGCACTCTTGCAAGGACAAGTGAGTTAGAGGGCTGCCAACCATTCCTACACAAGCCACCAAGGCTCAAGGGTGCTTAGCAACCAACCCATGGCTGACCAATGCTTGGTTATATAGCCCCCAAAAGAATAGAGCCATTATACCCCTTCATTGGGCTGACTGCACGTCGACCAAACGAGCCAACAGTAACGACTGGACACGTCCGTTCGATAGATGGATGCCACGTGTCCCCTCCGTTCGAAGCCAACCATTGCTCCCCCAATGGCTGCTTCAACGCGTGCGCTCACAATAGCCAGACTGGATGCGCTAGGACAGCTGACAGGACGTGCAAAGCCTTAGCGCCCGGTCTAGTCCAGAGAGCTCCCAAAGCTGACAATTCTTGACCGGACACGTTCGATCGCCTTGACTGGACTCTCACCAGCATCCAATCACCACTGCGCCATGAAGCCTAATAGTGACACAAGCATGTCCGATCGCGCCCTATGCCAGCGTCTGGCCACAGCCGCACTCGCTCACCCGAGGCGCTGTGTGACTGAACGGACTCGTGACCAGCTTTCGATCGCTGCGTGGCCAGTCTGGTCATGCCTTTGTCAACTGACCGGACTCGCTAGCCAGAGCCTGATCACTGCAACAATAGTGTCTGGTCAACTTGCGCTGCTACCCCCTCACCTAGGGTTTGCTACACGACATGTCTGGTCGCTTCGGCGACAGCGTCCGGTCACTGTAGTGACCCTATTCCTTCTCCTTTACACCTCAAGTTTCTTCTCCTTTGTAAGTGTGCCAACACCACCAAAGTGATCCACCACCTTGTCCATGTGTGTTAGCATTTTCCAAACATTTTTCAAAGCATTTTAACTTGCTCTTTCCACACCACTCGATGCTAGCATATCACAATGTTAGATCGCTCATGTGGCACTAGATGACCAATATGCAAACAAGTTTGCCCCTCTTGATAGTATGGCCATCTATCCTAAACCTGGTCATAAACTTATCTACAAACCTATGACCGGTGAAATGAAATGCCCTATAGGTTATACCTTTGCCTTGCGCATTCCATTCTATCTCCTCTACTGTAGATGCAACACATGCACCAACACGATCAACAAATGATATGATCCACTTCATATCATCATGTGACCTTATTGGTTCATCGATCTTGACCTCACTTGCTCTTCACCGTTGCCTTTGTTCATCGATGCCAAGTCTTGCTCAAGCTTCACCACCATATGGTCCATCGCTTCAAAGCCTCTGACTTTCCCTTCACACTTGCAACCGGTCCATCAAGCCAAGTCTTGTCTTGATCTTCTCCACCTAGTCACATAACTCAATGTCATGTCTCATATGCAATGAGCTCCTTCATCACATATTTACTTGTGGACTAATCTCTTGTGTATCTCACATAAACACATATTAGTCCACCTAGGTTGTCACTCAATTACCAAAACCAAACAAGGACCTTTCAGTCACTTTGTAAACCCTTTTGGCCCCACACCACTCCACAACTGTCTGACTCATGGATGACCAACACTGATGCCACCCTTAGCTCACTCACTCACTCTCACTCTCACACTCCCTCTCTCTCTCTCTCTCTAGTTCATCTCTCTCTACACTCTCTCACACTCAAGCACGGAGAAGGAGGAGAAAGGAGAAGGGAAGGAGGGATTGGAGCTTGCTGCAACTGATGATGGCCATGGAGGAGACCTAGGAGCCGAGCACCACAAGGGGTAGGGGTTGGAAGAGGGAGGAGCCCTCTAATCCTCACCATTTGGAGCAAGGAGGAGGAGGAGTGAAGCAAGGAGCAAGAACTCAAGCCACCAAGGGGATATTTAGCTTCTCCATCACTTTGAGAAGCTTGTGATCTTTTGCAACTTTTGGTATGATCCAAATCGAGCTAAACCCTAGTTTCATTTCACATGAGCACAAAACCTAGGAAATATCGATTTGAGACCTAGATTTTGTTTGCACACCTTATAGCTAGAGCCACCTAGCTTGAAATGCTCCTTAGTACACTAGAAACCTACCCTATTGATGGTTTACACATGCAAGTTCCCTAGAACAAGTTTTAGATTTCGAGTTGCAAGCATCAGCATTGCCAGTCACCTGGCGGAGTGTCTGTCACAACTGTGACTGATAGTCTACACTAGGTCAGCACCTGATTATAAGCTGGTGGAGTGTCCATGCTCACCGCTGGAGCATCCGCCAAATTATAAATAATGTGTTTACGAAACTCAAGAGTAGCCAGTTCCTAACGGAGTCTATCAGAAGTGGTAGAGTATCCACCAGTCCCCACAAATCTAGACAGAGAGAAGTACCCTATAGACCTGGTCCGATGGATGGTCCGTCACTCACGACGAAACATTCTGTCAGTCACACTAGAGCACTTAGAGTACTAGAGGTATAGACTTGTCCCAATGGAGTGTCCACAATAACCTATGGAGTGTCCATTAGTTAATAAACCAGAAACCTGAGAGCACCCAGTTGATGACAAAAGGTCCGTGACTCCTACCGGAGGGTCTGTCAGTTCGAGGTTGTCCAGTTTCACTAAGTCCCAGTTCCAACGGACCGTCCGAGCTTTCCACCGGAGCGTCCATCAGTCCACACTGACAGCACATAAACACAAAACCTTGAACACTTAATACATGAGATCTAAGCATAACCAATTAATGTTAATGCATCACATATCATGTCATTTATTTTATGCATTGTACTCATCGAGCATCATGCATGTGTAGGTGACGAAGTTCCGGAGGAGGTAGTTGGTGAAAAGCACTAAGAGGTCGAGTTCATCGATGATCCATCTGAGACCGCTCAGGGTAGGCCCCTATGCATCCCTATGCTTTGCTAAATGCATAATGAACTATGGTTATCTATTGCATTGTTATGTTACAATATGACTAGTTCAACCAAGAGTTTCCTACTTGAGCTATCATGCCTTGACGATGCCACACCACTCAAACGTTGATTGTTTTACTTTCTTAATTCAAGCTTATCATGCTTAGATGGTAGAAGTTGAGTCAATGATGGGTTTCTCATTACTTGTGCGATATATGAATTGCTTGTCCACTAAGCAACATTCATGAATTATGATCCAAACTTGACCTAATGATGAGTTAATGTTGTTAAAAGGTCAGCGAGGGTGGGTCATGGCAAGATGGGTGATGATCTTGAATGACAAAGCTCGCTTATCGATTAAGGACCGTGTATCCATGGTAGTAGGTCATGAACATAAAATTGTACAAACCACTTGTCACAAATGGGGGTGACAAGCCAAGTATCTAATTGCAACCGGTTTATCTGTGGATTCGAGGTGAAGGTGGCGCTAGGTAGATGCAAGGCGTTACCTGGGAACCTGTCTAACCATTCATGGACATCCTTGGCCGGGTTGACAAAAGGTTAAGACATCGAGGTATCCCTTATGTACTGACGGGTCGAATGGGTGATATCCCTTGTCTTTGGTGGTGTTAATGTGTACCCCTCTGTAGAGTTTCTTTGAAAGCCTATAAGTTCTATACTTCTAGATATGGACTAGAGTTGGATTGGAATCAGGACTCATATAACACCCTAAAATTTGCCTATTTTGAAATAGAGCTAAAATGATTTATTTATGAATTTTTGTGCATATGAAATATTGGAAAATTAAAATTTTCATTAATTTAAAATTCATCATAAGGTTTAGCAATTGGTTGTGCATACATGTTGGTGCATAAAGTTTATCATGATGAGTGGTGTTGATCCAAAACTCCAAAGTAATTTGGAATGTTTTTGAAAAGGGTTTGAAAATGGCTTTGAAATAAAAGAAAAGAAAGAAAAGAAAATTAGAAAATAAAAGTATTTTTAAAGTTGTAAAGTTTATCTTGGAAAGCCTAACAAAGTTGTCCATTTTTATTTGAATAGGGAAGTATATTTGAAACTATACTTGAATTTGATTTGAATTTAACCTGGGATTTGAAAACTAGAAATAGAAAAAGATTTTTATTTGAAAATCTTCTTTTCTTCCTTTTCAGCCTAGCCCCAGGAATCGGCTTGGCCCTTTCTTTTTTTCCCTCCTCGGCTCTGACCTACTTGTCGGCCCAGCCTCCTCCTCCTCCTCCCACGCACTAGCCCGCTCGTGGCCCACTCCACTCCTTACCCTTCCTCCTGCGCGCGCCCTTCTTCTCCTTTCCCTTTTCTCCCACGCAATCGGCCCGCTCGGTGGCCCGCTGCTCCATGCCCTTCCTTAGCACCGCGCGTGCCTGCTCATCACGCGGCCTAGATTGGCGCCCGACCTATTTTGGCCTTCCCCACATGCCCACACCCATAGCGCCACGTCGTCTGCTCCCTTCTCCCTCTTGCTGCATAGCTAGCCCCACTCGTCAGCACCCTTCCTTTCCTTTCTTCTCCCCGGCACCCTTTTCTTTCTTGCTCCCGGTGATGGCGCACCACCTACGGCAAGCCACCGGTCCACCGCACCCGCATGGAAGGCGACCGAATCCGCCGCCTCCTGCTCCCCTTCTTTCAACCACGCCTCGCCCGACCTTTAAAACCTGAGCCCGACACCCTCTTTCTCCCTTTTTCCTCTGTTCACGCCTGAGCTTGCCACCGCCGCACCGTAGCCCCGCTGCTCCGGTGCCTAATCGCCATCGCCTACATGTCTCAGAGATCTGCCAAGACCCGCAGTGCCGTAGGTACCCTCAATTCCTCGATTTGGCCTTCAATTGCTCAGATTTCTCCTCACCCGCACCCTTCTCTCTCTCCAGTTCGCCACCGCCATCGACGACTTGCCCCCTCAAAACTGTACCGCACACCGCGCTTACTTCTTCTCGACTCGCGGTGAGCTCCTCTATCCCCCCATGTCTTCCGGTCATCAAATAGCACCATGGAATGCTGTAGCGTAGAATATCAGTCTCTACCGTGGGACGGCACCCGGACGGGTTCCCCCGCCTCGGTTTGCAGTCCAGCGTGTTCGCGAGAGCTTATAGATCGATTAGGTGTCCTCTGTTTGTCTCGGGATGGCCACAATCGCCGAAACCGTGGACACTGGCGAGCTTTTTGCCACCGCCCATGGCTGGCCGCCGCGCCAGGCACTGTAGCCACAGGCCGGCTCTCCCCTTCTCCCTCGTGATCTAATCAGCGCCGTTCGATCATGATCCGACGGTCCAGAATCCCCGATATCCCTTCGTGTGGCTAAATTTCATAAGAGCCCATCAATTTCTTCAAAATAGAACCCATGGTCCATTACGTATTTATCAGTTTATGCTTTCTTCTTTTAAAAGCGTATTTTGCTCGGTTGGTTCCAAAAATACGTTTTTAGTTAATTATAGTTTTGCCATTCGATTTATTTAGGCTATAACTTTTGTATTTTAACTCCGATTTGACCCGTTCGAATTGCATTAGGACCATATTTGCGTTCTCTACATGTTTATATTACTATTAGGCATGTTTTCAATATTTAAAATTTATGGGTAGATTTAATCTATTATTTAACTAAAGGAAAACTTGTTTAAATCATGACTTATTCATTTTAACTCTGAAATAGTCCGTTTAAGTTGCGTTAGATTCATAACGACGAGATCTATGAATTAGTAATAGTGTTTACTATATTACTATTTCAGAAAAATCATGGTTTAAATCATATCTTGATTAATGATTATGCAACTGGATTTTATAAATAAAATATGATTTGTTTTACTTTAGTTTTATAATTCAAATCTAAAATTGACTTAATTTAATCTATATTATTTATAAAATATCTTTTATATATGAATTCACATAGTTAACATAAATGAAGCCTATAGCTTTCTTTTCCACGTATAAAGCAAATCTCTCGGTAGTTGTATCATTTCAACCGTAGATCCGATTAGCGTGCTTCTCGCGACTGTGTGTTCGTAGCGATGCGTAGAATCATGTTTCAAACACTTTTACTTATTTTTCTATGATTGGTGTATTGTTATAATATTGCTATGTATGTATGTTATGCATGTCTGTTTGGATGCTTGTGTGGTGTTCTATGATTACGTCCAGTCGATGAGATAGACGTGGTGGTCAAGAAGAAGAAGAAGAACGTTGAAGATTAAAGCTTACCGAAAGATCGGTGTTTTAAGGCAAGTATAGCATGGGACCATCCTTGTTACCTATTCATCTTAATCACTTAATTCATATTACATGTGTCTACCTTGTTGCCAATAAGGATATCCTACATATTTGATATCTTGTACCTTGATACCTTTGGGATATTGCATTGGGTAGTTTTTGCTAGTGCTTAACCAAAACCATGATATTTTAACTTGACTAACGGTATATGCAATAAACATTAAACTTGACTTTTTAGCAACATGGAAACAGGGGGCTAGAGTGTTTAGCTACTTTCTAAATGCTTCAGATTCTTCTCCCTAAGGACTTATCTATAAGTGATCATCCGGAACTTACAATACAACTGTGAGAGCTATATGGCTCTGGCTTTAGCTTAGTACGAGGACCTTTTCTAGCTTGTTAGTGGTTACCTTTATGGCACAAGAGGGGGGCACTAGTTGGTATGTTTCCTTACTTGCTAGGGTGTGTGTACTGTGTCGCGTGCCCACGTGTGCCACTCCTAGAGGGGGGCCACATATGGCTAGACGACTGAAACCTTAGCGGCCCTAACTTGTTAGACGAACCTTTGCAAGGCTTCATAGTGAACCCTGTCGACCTTCCTTGGTAGTGAGTCAAGAAGCTGATCACCTCGGGCGAAAGGGTAAATCATGACTTACAGTGAAAGTGTACAACCTCTGTAGAGTGTAAAACTGTTATAACAGCCGTGCTCATGGATACAAGCGGCCTTGGAACCCTTATGGAATAGAGATGATCACTAATGGTTAATTGTTATAATGATAATTTGTTTAAGCTATTCATTAATCATGTTTACCTGATCATGTGCTTATGGGAATGGTAAATTCATTGCTACACAATTGCTTAAAAAGATGACCTAATAAAAGCTAATCGTAGTAAACTAGTGTCAACCTTTTTGAACCTCATAAACCCCATGTTATTTTGCTGAGTACGATATGTACTTACGCTTGCTTTACTTTTCTATACTTTGGATAAAAATCCTGGATGGGTACCAGATTGCTACTCTGGAGGAGTTAGGCTTGTGGTCAACCAGTCAGTTGTCCCTGCGGATTTGGAGTCTTTGCCAGAAGATCAGAGTTGTCTTCCCGCTGTCTATACTCTGAGGTTATATTTCTTATACTAATACGTTATGTAATAAGTATTGTCTTCTAATATTACCCTTATTTTGTGGCTATATGTGAGATTTGACTTTCTGGGCTCACATATAGTGTGTATCTGGTTTTATCTTTAAAACCAGGTGCTACAACTCATGGGAGATCGAGTTCCAAATGCTAATTGCTTTAATCATTTACCTATGCTATGCGCACAATTGCTAAGTCTATAGATCACATTTACTATTCTTGTATAAATGCTTTCCGTAAAACCAACTTTATTCCTTGCTACTATCCAAATGCATGATCCTTTTTTATTATATTGGGTAAGTCATGCGGAGTATAATTGAGTACTCACCTTGTGTTAACTTGAGCTTTGCAGGTAGTGCAGTTCCTATGCATGGCTTTTTCTATGCTCTAGAGTCTTAGCTAGATCAGGAGTGGTAGAGAGGCCAAGCCTCATAGATGTGTGGACGTGGCACATCCACACATGTGTATCTTTTAAAACTATGTTGAAAGACTTCCATGCTAGACTCTGATGGTTAGATATAATGACTGAACTTGGTTGTGTTATGAACTAAGTTTGTTAACGCTTGTAAACTTAAGTACTTGGATTTGTAATACGTTCTAGTTGTGGTTGTGATGTATTCTCCCTCTTTGGCTTGATCCTAGATGAAAGGTTGGCAATTGTTAGTACATCATATGGGAGGTGTACCGGGATAACAGATTAAGTGAGTTATCCAATTTAGTAGTCAATGGAAGACTATCATCTTGGGTTCTCATTTAAAAGGGCATTGATCCAGATAGAAAGCGACCTGCTTTCTTGTGCAGTGTGGAGGCGAAATACGATCTCCATGGCAATCTCCACCTGAATCTAATAGTGTCCCATCATTGCTAGTGTTGTCGATAACAAGGGAGTGGTATCCACGATAGATTGATGGTGGCAACAACTGCTCTTCGCGAGCAAGGTCGAGACAGGGGCAATCATCATGGGAACCTCAACTCCTTGAGATCTGGATACAGAAGGAGGCCACTACCACTTACCCTAACGTCCACAATGGCAGTAGGTGGAGGAGAGGTAGTGAAGCGCCCCTAGTCATCCAGGAACTCAAATGTGATACAATACTAGTTCCAGGAGGCTAGTACCGCATTTATTACATCAAATAAGTCTTAATGCAGCAGTCTCGTCATGCGTGGGCAATGAAGGCATGCCACAATGATAAGTAACCACAACATAAGTCCAGCAGACCTAGAAACAAAAGGAATCACTACTAAACATCTAACAAGTCCCAAAGCCATAGGCTAGCTAGGTGCAGACACGACCTTACTCGAGCGTAGCTTTAGGAACAAAGTTTGGATCTTCCTCTGTACAACAAAGCAAGGGTGAGTACAAGCTACTCAACAAATCCAACCTTACCATACAGAAGGGGATAACAGGACATGCATATGAATAAATCAAGGATAAGGCATAGTTTTATTTGCATAAAGCTATCTTTCTAACACGTGTAGGGTTTCATTTTATAAATGCCTTTCCAAAAGACATATTTTCCATATATAAGAGTAATTCTAAAAATGGGATTTGACACAATTTTAAGTGCTGCTGAACACTCTGTTCCCACAACACATGGCCGACAACCATTTATTTCCAAAATCAAACACACGCTCTTGTTTCCACTCATCCCAACCTATCTAGTTGTTGAAACCAAACCATAAACCGTCCAAGACCGCGGACACAACTATCTAGATAGATTATACACTCGACAGAGGTTGTACACTTTCACCACAAGTAGGATACTATAACTTAACACCATCATGCAAGCACAGATCCATCAGAGCCATTACCCTCCATAGCTGAATACTGGCGCTCACCACGGGCACACTAAGGCAACATCATAATACAATAATTTACAGAGCTCGTTACATCTCATACAATTTCTCAAATTCCACATACATCTCTTAGTGTCCTGTTGCACAACTGCCTCCAAGTGATTGCCATCCCAACTAGGGGGATTTAGACTAGGCCTCACCACATACAAGGTCGAGTGGTTGTACGATAAAATGAGTTAGATGAGATGAATCATCAACTCAGTCCTTAATCGAGACAAGACGGATATCTTCATGCTTAACCACAAAAGGTACAAGCCACAACACCATGGCATCCCAAAAAAGGAACACCGATCCGCCCCATCTCTAGGGTAATCACCATCTATAATTTGTTCATTAACCCTTTCACAATATCCACAACTTATCCTCACAACGCACACGATTTTCCATTTAAAATCATTGTATTGGAGAAACATCCAAGATGGGTAACAAAGTCCTAAGCATACTAAATAATGATATTTCGTCATGTCATAGTATAACAATGGTCCTTAAGTTTGAACAAGGCAATCATCAGCTCATTGTTGGTGTTTCGAGTAAACACCAACGAGTAAATTTCTAATATTGCACGTCTAGCTCGGATGGTGCGCTAAGAGGACACGAGGTTCATACTGGTTCGGGCAGAATGTCCCTACATCTAGTTTGTTGCTGCTGCTCATGTTACTAGCACTGAAAAGTTCATAGTAGGGGTTACAAACGGGTGAGAGAAGGAGAGGTCCCAAGTCTCTGGTGGAAAGAATGAATGGGTGCCGAGAGCTCAGTCGCTGCTCGGCTATCTGTTTGAGGTTTGATGCTAGTCGTTTTGATGCGTTCCTCTTAGTGGGGTGCCCTGCTTTCCCTTTTATAGGACAAGGGAAAGTGCGGGTTACAGCGGGAGAAAAGAGGAGAACGAGAGGGAGAGGAAGCCCTTTAGGGTCACCGGACCTTTCTTTTCCTTTGCGCGTGTCCTGCTCACATGACAGGTGGTGATAGGGATAGCTCCACATCGAACGCCTGTCCGCCAATGATGCCATGCCCTAGCATTATCAGCGGGTTGTGATGTCCCACTCCGCCCTCGCGGGCGGTGCGGTGAATCAGCGTGCTGATTAGCGGCCATACAGGGAGTAGGCAGCATAGTGACCATGCGTCCATCATTGTGGGCGATGTGAGTTCCCTAGAATGACATGTCACTGGGAGGCGGAGCCAGCCCTCAAACGTCAGGCGAGGTGGAGCCAGCCCTCAGATGTTGGGTGAGGCAGAGCCCGCCCTTAGAGGTTGGGCGATTCGAAGCCCACGGCCTTGGTGTCGGGCGAGGCGGAGTCCGCTCCTAGAGGTTGGGCAAGGTAGATCGCACGACCTTGGGGTCAGCAGAGGCGGAGCCTGTGGCCAGAGGTCGAGCGAGGTAGAGCCCACTGCCTCGGTGTCGGTGGGAGCTGTAGTCACACCCTTGACTGCCTAGATGGATTAACGTATAATGACCATTAGCCCCTCCTCTTTGGGTATAGATTGGTCCCCAACAGTAGCACCCGAGCCTTCGGAGGAGTAGAATACTCCTTCAGAGGCTTTTTTGAACGGGAGGACTTTGAGGGCTCATGGCGTAACCTGGGAACGGTGGTTCCCTTTCGTCAAGACCAGACCCTTCATGGGTATGGCCATGAGATTTGGTTGGTTAGAAAAGGTCTTCCCTGATTGGGGCCCCGTGTCCCATTCATGGGGATCTGGCTAGGGCCAGCTGGTGACTGACTCAAGATTGTCAGCAGTCAATCCATATAGTTCTCAAGTTCGTTCGACCGGTCCTGAGGGCTCTTTGCCTTCCTTAGGGAAAAACCATGGATCATATCTTGCTGAGACTCGAATGTGGGATAGGATGCCCACAATGCTTGTGCGCCTAGGTGCTGGTCTCTAGCGGACCCATCCCTTTCTACTTCCTTACCCTGAAGGTGCCTAGAGCAGTTGTTGAACCCATCGATGGGACGATCTTTGAGCTCCTAGGCCTAGGTGGGCCATAGAGGTGTTTTTAGATCCGAATTCCTCGCACTTGTGATGATTCGTGACCCCTCCGGAGAGGTGAAACATCCAGTGAGTTTTTTGAGGGAACAAATAGAGATTGCGTTCGCATATCCTGTGGCATGACGTTGTGGCAGATCATGGTAGGCGCGGAGATCTAGGCAGGCGGTTGGTTTCCTCACGCCCGTCACCCCTATAAAACCAAAGGGTTCGCCCTTAGGTTTCATACCTTGCCTTCTTGCCTTCACATCTGTAACCGCCGCTGCCAATCGCCTAGGCTTCCTGCATCCGCATCCCCGCCACGGTTGAGCTCACATCCACCCACCCCCATCTTCCAATGGATCTGTGGTGCCGCTCTGACATCACCTTCCAGCACATGGAGGGCCTCGTCTGTCATGGCCTTCTCCACGCGTGGACCTTGGCCGAGGAGTGGCTGCTGCCGGCGAGGAGGATCTACCATCGCCGCCCAACGGTTACATGGTGTCATTCATGCACTTCCATGAGCGCAGATTTGCTACCCATGCCCATAGATTTCTTTGGGGGCTGTTGCATGTCGGTGTTTTGAGTAAACACCAATGAGTAAATTTGTATTATTGCATGCCCGACTCGGATGGTGTGCTAAAAAGACACAAGGTTTATACTGCTCTAGGCAGAATGTCCCTATGTCTAGTTTGTGGCTGTTGCATGTGTTATTTGCACTGAAAAGTTCATAGTAGGGGGTACAAATGGGCGAGAGAGGGATAGATCCCAAGTCTCTGATTGAAAGGTTGAAAGGGCATTGAGAGATTGGTTGCTGCTAAGCTATGTGTGATGAGATGCGTGGTGAGTTGAATTGATTCCCCCTTTAGTGGGGTGCCTTGCCTTCCCTTTATAGACAAAGGGGGAGCAGGGATTACAGATGGGAGAAAGAAGAAAAACCAGAGGCAAAGAAGGTCCTTCGAAGGTGCCAAGTCTTCCTTTTCCTCTAAGCCAGCCGTGTTGACATAGAAGACGGTGCTAGGGATAACTCCATGATGGGAGTCTGTCATTGATGATGCCACGCTCTAACTTGATCAGCAAGTGGTCACATCCCATCCCGCCCCGGTGGGCGGCGCGACGGGCCGGGGTGTTGATCCGCAACCCCACGGGGAGTGGATGGTGTAGTGACTGCACGTCCGTCATTGTAGAGGACATGAGTCTCCTCTTGGACCATAGTGGTTCTCATGTGGTTCCATCAGGATCCGCGCCCAAGGTCCAACGACGGTGCCCACAACACTGTAAAACAAATGTCGGTGCCCACAACACTGTTTAGGCTCGGACATGCCCGAGAGGGCCTTAAAGCGCCTATCTTATCATATCCTGTCGATGCTTTCCTATAGGCATGCAGGGCATGGTGTAGGGTATGGTCCTCATTATTGCGGTTGACTTGAGTGTATGGCCTTATCTGCGTGCATAGTTATGATGGAGCTGCGCATAGTCATCGAACTAGGCGGAGCCAGCCCCTAGACGTCGAGCAATGCAGAGTCTGCCCCTAGATGTCGGGTGAGGTGGAGCCAGCCCCTGAATGTTGGGCGAGGCGGAGACGGCCCCCGGACGTCAGGTGAGGCGGAGTCTGCCCCCAAACATCGGATGAAGCCATCGGGCGAGGTAGAGTCTGCTCCCAGACATCGGGCGAGGCTGAGCCAGCCCTCGGACATCGGGTGACGCAGAGTCTGCTCCCAGACATCGGGTGATGCGGACTAGCCCTCGGGGGTCGGGCAAGGCAGAGCCCATGGTATCGGTGGATGGACAAGGTGTAGTCATGTTCTTGCCTGTTCAGAAGCATCAATGTTTAATGGTTATTAGGTCCTCCACTTTGGGTACCCTAGTATTCGGTCCTCGACAGTAGCCCCCAAGCCCTCAGGTGATTTGGATAGAATCACCCAGGGGGTGATTTGACTTGCCAGAGGGTGCGCGTGAGCGCACCCGATGGGTGTAGCCCCCGATCCCCGGGTGATTCAGACAGAATCGCTCAGGGGGTGATTCATCATGCCAGATGGTGTGTGCGAGCGCACCCGTCGAGTGTAGCCCCCGAGCCCCTAGGTGATTCGGACAGAATCGCCCCAGGGTTGATTTGTCTTGCCAGAGGGTGCGCGCAAGCGCACCCGTCCGGTATAGCCCTCGGGTGACTCAAAAATAATTGCCTGGCGGTGATTCGGACCCTTCGCATGTATGGCTATGGGATTTGATGGTTTGTTGACCGGATAGCTTAAATGGGGCCCCGGTATCCCGTTCTCGAGGACCCATCCAGGGTCAGCTCGGTTGAGACTCGATCATGGGTTGAGACTCCCGTAAAGCTTGTAAGCCTAGGTTTTAGCCGATCGGGGGCCCATCCTTTATCATAAGGGTGCTAGGGATGGTTGTCAAAACCATTGATGGGCCAGCCCTCGAACTCCTAGGCCTAGTCGGGCCAGAGGAATGCTTTTTGACCTATATCTTTTCGCTGGTAAACAGTTCTGGTCTGCCTAGGAAGGCAAAACGTCCAGCGTGATTTTGGAGGGAAAGGATAGGGATTGGGGGCACATATCCCGCGTAGTGATGTGGTGGTGAATTGTGGTAGGCATGGAGATCTAGGCGGATAGTTGCCTTCCTCGCATCCATCGCCCCTATAAAACCAAAGGGTTCGCCCCTAGGGTTTTGTACATTGCATCCTTGCCTTTGCATGTACGACCTCCACCGCCGCCAATCACCTAAGCCTCCCGCATCTGCATCTCAGCCGCCGTCAAGTTTGCATCCACCCACCCCAATCGTTCAATGGAGCCATGGTGCAAATCCGATATCACCCTTTAGCGCCTGGAGGGCCTCATTCGCCATGGCCTTCTTTGCGCGTGGACTGTCGCTGAGGAGTGACGGCTGCTCGGCGGTGAGGATGCGCCATCACCGCCCAACGGGTATGTCATATCGTTCGCTCACTTCCACAATCGGGGATTCACCTCCCCCACTCACAAGTTTCTTCGACGCTTGCTGCGCTACTTCAAGGTGGAGTTGCAGCATCTAAATCCCAACGAGATCCAACACATTGCAGCATTCATCGCCCTATGTGATGGGTTCCTAGGGATTAGTCCCCACTTTGACCTGTGGTGGTACTTCTTCACCGCCACACTCCTAAAGAAGTGTGAACGGAAGCAGGAGCTGAACATGCCGATGGGATGTGTCGACATCTACTATTCAACAGCTAGGTCAGCGAGTACCCACCGATGCATCCATCGACCTCCAAAAAGGGGTGGCATTCGCATTGGTTCTATGTCAAGAATGACGCAGCCGCCCCCTTGCTAGAGTTCACCGGGCGCCTCATCAAAGAGGTCTTGGAATCATGGAGGAGGTGGGGAGTCCCGAAAAAATACAAGAAGAAAATCCAGGACCATCTCGCCACCATCCAAATTCTGAAGGAGAGGGGCATGAAGGGGTTAGGGATCATCGATGCTTATCACGCACGGAGGGTGGCACCGCTGATGAGGCGCGTGCTTCCCCTGCACATGATGGCACCCAGGGCATCACTTGACGGGATGGTGCTAGCTGAGGGAGCACTCTCCTCCTTTGAAGTGGCACAACGCATCAAGGGGGCAATGGAGCCTTCGTGGGACGATGCCGGTGCTGTTCTTGATTTTGTATATCTGGTGCTGGGGCATCCCCCAATGAGGCCGGAATCGAGATACGTCATTTTTGTAAGTTTTCTTTCCTTGTGCCTCTTTTTTAATCAAACTCCTGACCTCTTGATGCTAATTTGAGATAGGGGGACTAGCTAAAGAAGCTTGTCCTTACGGATCTTCTGGCTACGCTACTAAAGGATCTGGCCATGACGGTGGCCAACCATGCCGTGGCCGAGCGGTAGTGGAAGGGGAAGGAGGACGAGAGGAGGAAGAAGCAGCAGAAGCTGAGTGCGTGGGAGCATGGGGAGGAAACCGACAGTGATGAAGATGACAACGAGGAAGAAGAAGAAGAGGTAGTTACTGACACCGAGTGGGAGGACCTAGAGAGCGAGGATACAATGACAGGTATCCCCTCATCCATGCAGGGACCCTTCCCGTTTCATGTGGGAGGGAGTGAGTCCGTGAGGACGGCAAAGGCAGGCCCTCAGAACAAGTAGGGGTGGGCGGATTAGCCGCCGTGCCTGATGTGTTAGCAAAGGGGAGCGGCCCCGCCACCGTGCCTTTAGAGTTAGCGGGGGCGGGTAGATCCGCCGCTGTGCCGGAGGTGCTAGCGGGGGCGGGCGGATCTGCCGCCACACCCGAGGTGCCGAGGGAGGGGGATGGCTCCGCCACCGTGCCCCCGAGTGCAAGGGAGGTGAGCCCCTTAGCCCAGGAGTAGGGGGTAGGCTCCAAACGACCCTGTCCCAAGGAGGCGGAGCAAGGACCTGGGGGTTCATCCCCCAAACGTATCATGCACCCAACGACACCGATATAAGTCATTGGCTTCTCTGTTTTTCACTATTTTCGCTTGACTCATGCCTTCTATTTCTTGCAGCGTGCTGAGATAGGGCCACTTTTTGGTGCTAACACCTAAGAAGAGTGTCACCATCTAGGCAAGACGTCAGCCATCACCCGACATCGCTCTTGCCTCGGGCGGGAGCGAGGCCGACATCATAGCCTCATCGGCCGATCAGGCACCACCCATGGTGGAGCCCATGCCCTCAGTAGGACAAATGGTCATCGAGGCTGAGGGAACGCCCTCGGCGGTCACCAAGCAACCAACGACGGAGGTGATTCTACTGCCTATGCCGGAGTGCATGGAGCTACCGCTTGTGCTTGTGGTGCCGACCTCTGTGGGCATGACATCGTCGGTCGAGGCACCTCCATCGCAGATGGAGGCAGTAGCAACTGTGATGGGCCAGGCATAGCCGGATGCAGCCGCAGTGGTGCCCGAGGATGTGTCACGATCCATGCCACTGACGGCCTAGGTGACAATGCCTGACATGGGCCGGATGAATGGGGACACGACCGAAGGGACCCCGAATGTGATGGAGGTGGTGGAGAGGACCAACGGGGGGTCGCCTTTGGCCCTAACATCGGTGGGTAGCCGCTCACCCGCCCATGGTGAGTTGCTGCTCCAATGGATGGATCCCTAAGACCCAACAAAGATACTCTTCTCACTCGACAATGTTACTGAGAGCATAGAGCAGGAGAGTCTCAACGAATGGATCTCAGCCATTATAGAAGTCATGAACCAGGCCAGGGGCATCCTACATGATGTCATCGTTCCTACTGGCCGAGTATCTTACTTAATCTCCCCTCTCACTTTCTTCTTTCTTCATGTATTTTTGTGTTTTGACATTGATCTTCTTTTCAGTCCCTTATCGCTCGTAGCCAGGAGAAATCCTGGTTCCTCTGTGAGTAGAAGGTGGAATGGGACTGCCTCATCGAAGAGACCTTGCTATGTGGGGATGTGAGCACCTAGCTTGTTGTCGCCCAACAACAGGTGGCCAAGCTAACTCCCTTGGCTGAGGAGGCAGTTGGTCTCTAGTAGCAGGAGGCCGAGGCGCGTCGAGACATGGAGGATGTCGATAAGGCATTCTAGGATTGTCGGTGAGGGCACAGTCAGACGAGGAGGAGGCTGCCTGTGTTCAAAAGGAGTGGGACGAGCTGCTCTAGAGGGATGATGTGGCCCGCCAGTGGGTCCTTGACCTCCTGACCAAGGTGGAGAGGGAGCAGGAGCTCAAGCTGGGAGCCGAGGAGAGGTCTGTGGCCTTGCAGTAGAAGGCAAACCAGGACACCAAGGCGGTTGCCCAGCTGCATAGGGAGCGAGATGAACTATGCCAGACTATGGAGAGGCTCAGCTCAGAGCATGGCGTGGCCCATGAGGAGCGTGGTCAGGCTGTCCGAGAGTGCGACAAGGCGCGGCAGGTGGTCAACTCCCTCTAGGCCGATCTTGGAGCCGCGGTAGCTCTAAGGCTGGAGGCCGAGAGTGTCTCCGCTGGACTGGTCACGGAGCTCGTCGAGGCATGGGGGATCCTTCAGGCGAAGAGTGATGAGCACGATCTCCTACGTGCTGCCGTTGGGGTGGCCTTCGATGACCTAGAGGTGGCATGGCCGGAGGGAACCAGCTCACTTGCGGCCTGTGCTACCATGGATATCACGACATGGGTGCACCAGCTCAAGAGGGAAGCTCTTCACTTCGGGATTACCCAAGCCTTTGCCGTCGCCCGCTCCCACTACACCAAGAGTATCGACTTGGAGACGATGAGCCTTGGCTTTGTGCCTAGCTACAAAGCCTCTGAGCTGGATGAAATAGAGAAGGCGTTGGCTCCTATCACGCAGAACCTGGTAGACAAGGTTGAAGAGATAGTTCTCCCTCGAAGGGGATAGTTAGTTGAATAGGCTGGATGAGCGTTCTTGTAACTTGTGAACAAGTTTCAATCCCTATATATCATGAAAACAATTTTGTAACTTTGTTTTATTTGATTTGCTTGATTGAACTTGGTTTTCTTCCATTTTTTGTGTGAAAGAAAGGCTCACATATTCCGACCCCTCCGTTTGTTAAGATCGTAGGGCTCGAGGCATAAGAGGAAAAAACTTTGAATCACGCTGGTGAGGAAAGATACCGTAGCCGTCGAGGCATAGGTTTCTTGCAGTTCAAACAGGCATGCTTAGTTTATTCGTTTCCGCAAACTCTGCCGCTAGGCTTAATGTGAGGAAGAGGTCTAACACAGCCGCTGTTTTTAGAAAAAAGGGGTATTTATACCTTTATCAGCCCCTGAGTGAGATCCAACCCCTTGTGGTTCCTCGGGTCGAATGTCACTGACGATCGAAGAGAGGATAGTGAAACTACTCTTGTATTCGCAAGTACCCCTTCCTTAGGATTTTAGCTATCGTTCTATGATCATGTGTTAGGTCTCCTTGTAAGTCTGATCTTCCTCGAGCCCCTGCATGTGGTGGGGATTCGGTCAAGGGTCGACTCATTTTTGTGACTGTTGCCCCATCCATGGTTTTCGCAACCAGAGGGGTTGAGTTAACACCACCTGCCTCGATGGCTCGAGTGATGTGCTCGATGAGCTTGCTAGTGGGCATGTTCAAATGGAATCTGGTTCTGTCACCTATGATAGGATCAGCAAAACCCTTAGGGGGCATTCTGTTGCTCCTTAACCCGCCTTCCAACCGATTCCCCCTCAATGGGGATTCTATGGGCTCGGCTAGAGGCTAGGATCAAACAAGAAGGTTTAGACGGCCTTGTCTGCTTCTAAGCGGGTCAGGCATAGGCCGCTGAGGCTCATCTATGATTTTCCCCTAGCTCTTTGTTCGACACGAGGCAGCCTCGGGCCTTCCATGAGCTGACCCTCAAACCTTGGCCTTTCGATCTAGGATCGGGCGGCTTCGAGCCCCCAAGCCCCGTACGGTTCGGTAGGGGTCGGCCGTGATTCGTGTGTCACCTCGTCCTCAGTTTCTGCAACTGGAGGGGCTCAGCTAATGACACTTGCCTCGATGGCTCAAGCGTCGTGCTCGGTGAGCTCACTAATGGGCATGTTCGAGTGGAATCTGGGTCCATCATCCGCTGACAGGGTCGGTAGAGCCCTCATGTGGCATTCCACTATTTCTTAACCCGCCCCCTGGCAGATGCCCGAGCCATTCGATAGGCTCGGGTGGCCCATTTGCCTCTCCTCAATGGAGATTATATGGGTTTAGCTCGAGGTTAGAATCAAACAAGAAAGGTCGAGATGCCCCTGTCCACTTCTGAGCGGGGTTGGGCAAGGCTGTTGGGGCTCATCTCGGTTTTTCTCCCCTAGCTCTGTTTGACATGAGGCAACCTCGAGCCCTTTGTGGTCCGACCTTCGAACCTCGATCTGTCGCCGTTCATATCAAATGAGACGAGTACCACTTCATGACACAACATGAAGCATTGTGATGCAGCCATCGCATGTGCAATGTTTGGATGTACGGGATGATTGAATGAATGAGCATAAATAAATAGTGGGGGTCGGTAACGTTACCTCAATGGCATGAGTGATGGGTTCTTGGAGCATTTACCGGATATATCCGTGTGGGGTTTAGGTCCGACGTTCGTGATGAGGCCAGTGTAAACTGCACGAGCATCCTAGTTTTTTGTTTCCATCTCTCGGTAGTGATCCAAGCCGTTTGATTAGCTTGGGTGACTTGACAACTTCTTCTTGATGGAAATTCTACAAGTAGGCCCCTCCAAACCCTTCTTGAGAAGGTGGATGCTAAAGCTTGGAGTGCGGGGACAAAGACTTCGATTACATTGGTGAACAAAAATGTCGTAGCCGCCAGGGCGTAGGGTTCTAGCGGTTCACCTAGTTTTTCTCAAAGTTTATGCCCGCACACTGCGCCTCCAATTTTTAAACGTAAGGAGGGGTCGGGCAAAGAGAATTGTCTAGCGAGTAGACTCTCTTGCCAACCCCCGAGTGATGTCTGATCCCCTGACATTGCTGAGGTTGGAGGCTCGGTGATGAATTTAATGTGTAATGTAAGCCAGTAAGGGTGCTTATCTCTCGGCGGCGGTTTCAAGTCGTTCGACTGACCCATTTCTCGATAGTAGCCAAGCCATCCGGTCGACTTGTGCTTCCTGTTGAGACAGGATTTTCCTATGGAAGTAGAGGATGAGAGTATCCCGCACAAGAATTTAGTTGGGTAGATAAGCCAAGCGACGAATTTGTACAAAAATGGACAAGTTCTCAAATTTTATTACAGCAAACAACTTTTCAGTTCTTCTCCCCCTTTTTTCTATAGAAGGGTTTAGCATGTTTCAACCCTTTCCGTCGTTAAGGCCATAAAAGCTCGGAGTGTGGGCGAGCCAGCTCTGATCATGCTGGTGAGCAAAGGCGCCGTAGCTGCTGGGGCGTAGGTTTCTCGCAGTCTGACCAGTTATACTTAGAGCTTGTTCCTGAGAATCTAGCTCCTAGGCATTAACGTGAGAAAGGGAGGCTAGCACATAGAATGTTTGCAAGGTAAATATACTCATATTAGCCTCCGGGTGAGACCCGACCCCTCGCACTTGTAGGGGTCGGATGTCACAAAAAGATCAGAGATTTCGATGACAAAACTGATAAGAGAAAGTATGTGTTTATTTAGGGGTAAAAGCGACGTAGCTACTCAATGTTCCAAGCATTGGTAAAGACATCGCCGTCGATGGTTTTCAGCTTGTAGGCGCCTGGTCAGAGTACTTCCGTGATGATGAATGGTCCCTCCCATGGAGGGGAGAGCTTGTGGCGGTCCTTGTTGCTCTGTACGAGGAGGAGAAACAGGTCCCCGATGTTGAAGGCTCGACCCCACACCCGTCGGCTATGGTACCATCGCAATGACTACTGGTACTTGGCCAAGCAGAGGAGGACGACATCGTGGGCATCATCTAGCTAGTCCATGGTGTCCTCGTGGGATGCCTCGGCTCCCTATTCATCGTACGTCCTGATTCTCGATGCTCCATAGTCGAGGCCGGTTGGGAGGACAACCTCGGAACCGTAGACCATAAAGAAGGGTGTGTAGCTGGTGGCTCGACTGGGGGTCATCCTCTGGCTCTAGAGTATTGAAGGAAGTTTGGTGACCCAGCGTGCGCTGAATTTGTTCAACCGGTTAAAGATCCTAGGTTTGAGGCCTTGTAGGACCTTCCTGTTCATGCGTTCCACCTACCCATTCGTTCGGGGGTGTGCTACGAAGGCCCAGTCGATGTGGATGTGATGTTCATCGCAAAATCGGAGGAACTTCTTCCCAGTGAACTACGTGCCATTGTCCGTGATGTTGGAGTTCGAGACTCCGAAGCGATGGACGATGTCGAGGAAGAACAACATGGCCTGCTCGAATTTGATCGCAGAGATTGGCCGAGCTTCTATCCATTTTGTAAACTTGTCAATGGTGACAAGCAAGTGGGTGTAGCCTCTAGGCGCCTTTTTGAGTGGTCCAACTAGATCTAGTCCCCAGACCATGAATGGCCAGGTGATGGGGATCGTTCGGAGTTCTTGGGCCGGTAGGTGAGTCTGCCGAGCGTAGTACTGGCACCCTTTATAGGTGCATATGATTTGCTCGGCATCGGCTACTATGGTAGGCTAGTATAAGCCCTGTCGGAATGCATTTCTGACAAGGGTTTGGGGCGTGGCATGGTGACTATAGACTCCACCGTGGATATCGCTCAGCAAACGCTTCCCCTATTCGAAAGGGGATGCAACGCTGTAGGATCCCGGTGTGGCCTTGCTTGTAGAGTTTGCCTTCCACAAGAACAAAGGACCTAGTGTAACACCCTAAAAATTGCTTCTTTTGAAATAGAGTTAAAATGATTTATTTATGAATCTTGTGCACATGAAATATAGGAAAAATAAAAATTTTCATTAATTTAAAATACATCATAAGGTAGCAACATGTTTGAGCATACGTGCCATTGCATTTGATTTTATTGGTTGAGTGGTTTTGATTTAAAAGTCAAAATGGTTAAAATGCTTTCGAAATGGAATTGAAAATGACTTTGAAATAAAAGAAAAGAAAGAAAAGAAAATTAGAAAATAAAAGTATTTTTAAAGTTGTAAAGTTTATCTTGGAAAGCCTAATAGAATTGTCCATTTTTATTGAATGGAAAGTATATTTGAAACCAAACTCGAATTGGATTTGAATTTAGCTTAGAATTGGAAGATTAGAAAAAAGAAAAGGAATTGGAAAATGTAAGAACTTAAAAAGTTATTTTTGGAAACTTACCAAAAATTGGTTCATCTATGTTGGACTTAGAAAGTATATTGAAATCATATTTATGCTTGATTTGGTTCATAATTGAAATGATTTTGAATTGAAAAAAAAAGAGAAGAAGAAAAACTCCACTCTAATTCTGGCCCGGAGGCCCATGTTTTTTCCCCCTTCAGCCCGTTCTTTTCCCCTCCCATGTTCGGCCCAGCTGCCCCTTCCTTGGCCTGCTCCGTTTCCCCTTCCTGGCTTGGCCCGTTGCTTGGCGGCCCAGCCGCTTTCCCCCCTTCTTTCTCGTTTACTCGGCCTCGGCCCAACTCGTCGCTGGCCCACTCCTGCGCCCCTTCTTCTTTCCAGCGCGCCAGCCTGCTCCCGCACCGGCCCGCTGCTCGGCCTGCCCCGCGCGTCGCTCACACGCGCAAGCACCCAGCCCGCTCGGTCATACGCCGCACGCCGCTCTCTCCCTTCCCTCACTGCGCTCCTGGCCCCACGCTGTTAGACGGCCGCATACGATCCATTTCCCTTCCTCTCGCTGCGACGAGGGTCCCACATGTCAGCGCTGCCATCCCCTTCCCTTTCCTTCTTCCTCGCACCCCTTTCCTTTCTCTCCCCCACCGATGGCGCATGCCCGAACGGCAAGCCACCGCCGCCGTCTTGCCCGCAAGGCAAGCGCCCCATCTCACCCGCGCGCCCTGCTCCCCCTTCCTTGTACGCCATAGCCGCCCGCCTATAAAGCCCCGGACCGAGCGCCTCTCTTCTCCCCTTTCCCTTGCCCTCGTCCAACAGCTCACCGCCGTCGGCGAACTCCTCCTCTCGTGACTCAATCAACGTCGCCGATGTGTCCCAAGGCTCCATCGTGATTCAACGCGCCCGTAGGTGCCTTCCTTCCTCGGTTTTGGTCTTGTTTTGCTCGAATTTATCCTCACACGCACCTCCCTCTCTCTCCAGACGTCGCCGCCGCCGTCGACCCGCCCCATCGAAGCCTTCCAGACGCCGAGACCACTCCCATCGACCCCGCAATAAGATCCTCCACCTACCCGTGCTCTCCTTTCATTGAATAACGCTCTATAGCGCTGTATCGGCGAGCTCCGAATCACTGGACCCATGGCGCCGCCGTCGCGTTTGTCTTCCCCGGCGACCCGCTGCCCCCATCGCACCAGCACCGTTAGATCTGGCGTGGACGGCCTTGATTAAAATATAACGGTTCGGTCCACAGCAAATCGTGGACCCGGTCCACCCCGCCACGTCAGCACGCGCCCACGCACGTGTGGCACACCGCGCCAACCAGCGGCTGCCGCGTGGCGCACAGTCAGCAGCCACGAGTCAAACCCCCAGGTAGCCGCGCTCTTTTGCAGAAAAGCCCTCCTATTTTTGTAGAATCAACCCGCAGTCTGGTTTAGTTCAAAATAAATACAAATTAGCCCTGTTTTTATTCACTTTAGACCCTGTGTTTTCCAAAATTAGTATGCCCAGTCCAAAATTCATTTAAATTCAGATTTTAATTGTTTAAATTCAAAATTGAGTTCAAATATTTACAGAAATGCCACTGAATCTTATTTCATGCGTAACTTTTGCGTTTTAAGTCCAATTTGACCCATTCCAATTGCGTTAGGATCATATTTATGTTTTCTACATGTTTATACAACTGTTAGGCATGTTTTCAACACTTGAAATTCATGGGTAGATTTAATCTATTATTTAACTAAAGTAAAACTTGTTTAAATCGTAACTTATTCATTTCAACTCCGAAATAGTCCGTTCAAGTTGCGTTTGTTTCATAACGTCGAGATCTACGTATTAGTAATGATGTTACTACATTACTATTTCATAAAAATCATAGTTTAAATCATATCTTCATTAATGATTATGCGACTAGATTTTATACATAAAATATGATTTGTTTTACTTTTGTTTTATAATATAAATCTAAAATTGACCTAAATCAATCCATATTATTTATAAAATATCTTTTATATATGAATTCATATAGTTAACATAAATGAAGCCTATAGTTTTCTTTTCCACGTGTTAAGCAAATCTCTCGGTAGTTGTAACTTTTCAACCGTTGCTCCGATTAGCGTGCCTCTCGCGACTGTGTGTTCGTAGTGATACGTAGAATCGTATTTCAATCTCTTTTACTTATTTTTCTATGATTGATGTATTATTCTCATATATTCTTATGTGTATGCCATGTATGGATGTTTGTGTGGTGATATATGGTTCAGTCAATCGGTGAGGTTTACGTGGTGATCAAGAAGAAGAAAGACATCGAAGAATAAAGCTTACCGAAGGATTGGTGTGTAAGGCAAGTATAGCATGGGATTATCCTTGTTACCTATTCACATTTAATCACTAAATTCATATTGCATGTGTCTACCTTGTTTGCCAAATAGGATATCTTAGATATTTGATATCTTGCACCTTGAAACCTTTGGGTAATTGCATTGGATAGTTTTTGCTAGTGCTTAATCCAAACCATGATCTTGTAACTTGACTAATGATATATGCAATAAACATTAAAACATGACTTTTTAGTAACATGGAATCAGGGGGCTAAAGTGTTTATATGCTTCAGATTCCTCTCCCTAAGGACTTATCTGTAAGCGATCATCCGGGACTTACAGTACAACTGTGAGGGCCATATGGCTCTGGCTTTAGCTCAATATGAGGATCTTTTCTAGCTTGTTAGTGGTTACCTTTCAGGCGCGGGGTATGTTTCCTTTGCTGCTGGGAAGTGTGTACCGTGCTGCGATGCCCACGCTTGCCACTCCTAGAGATGGGCCACATATGCTTGGCGGCCCTAACATGTTAGACGAATTCTTTGAAAGGCTTTATAGTAAACCCTACCGACCTTCCTTGGAAGTGGGTCAAGAGAATAGCTACCTCGGGCGAAAGGGTAAATCACAACTCACAGTGAACGTGTACAAACTCTACAGAGTATAAAACTGTTATAACAGCCGTGCTCACGGACACGAGCGGCCTTGGACCCTTATGGAAAAGAGATGATCACTAATGGATGATGATGTTAATAATTAATCGTTTATGCTATACATTATTCATGTTTACTTGATCATGAGTTTATGGGCTTATGGATAAACTTGTTGCCAGCCAATTGCTAAAAAGATGATCTATTAAAGCTAATCGCAGTTAAACCAGTGTCAACCTTTTGAGCCTCATGAACCCCATGATATAGTTGTTAAGTACAACATGTACTTACACTTGTTTTACTTTTCCATACATTGGATAAAAATCCTAGATGGGTACCAGATTGCTGGTTTGGAGGAGTTAGGCTTGTGGTCAACCAGTTAGTCGTCCCTATGAATTTGGAGTCTTCGCCAGAAGATCAGAGTCAACTTTCCGTTGTCTATACTCTGAGGGTACTTTTCTTTTACTAATACGTTATGTAATAAGTATTGTCTCTTGATATTACCCTTATTTGTGGCTATATGTGAGATTTGACTTCCTGGGCTCACATATAGTGTGTATCTGGTTTTGTCTTTAAAACCGGGTGCTACACCTAGCACGACGCATGAGCCATCGGGCCTCCATCCTGTCTGTTAGTAGTGTGTCATGGAGGATGTAGTCGATATAGAGTATCCTCCAGTCGATCAGAGGGTCGGGCTCTGTTGCTAGGTCCTATTTGAGCTCCATGACCTCAGAGCCAGATGTAGCCGACAGTTGGTCAGCCCTAGGGTCGAGGTTGGACGGACCATCACTGCCCTGTTCTTACTCCTCGTAGCGAACCGAGGGTTTGTGCTGGTCACTGGCGAAGACACCCATTGGCCTCGGCTCTCGGCCTAATGCTACTTTTGCAAGCGCATCGGTTGCCTCATTGAGGCGCCTCGGGATGTGGTTGAATTCAAGGCTGTCAAACTTGTCTTCCAACCGATGGACTTCTTGGCAGTACGTAGCCATCTTGACGTCATGGCAGTTTGACTCCTTCATGACCTGGTCGATGACCAGTTGGGAATCTCCTCGAACATCAAGGCGTCAGATGCCCAGCTCGATGGCAATGCGTAAGTCATTGATGAGCGCCTCATATTGGGCCATATTATTGAAGGAGGGGAAATAGAGACAGACCATGTACCTCATGCATACCCCGAGGGGTGACACGAAGACCAGACCTACATCGGTGCCCTTTTTCATCAGTGATCCATTGAAGTACATCATCTAGTACTCTAGATCGATGACTGTTGGTGGCATTTGGACCTCGGTCCATTCCGCGATGAAATTAGCCAACACTTGGGACTTGATGGCTGTCTGGGAGGCATACGTAATGCCCTGCCCCATTAGTTCGAGCACCCATTTCATGGTTCTTCCCATGGCATCCTAGTTTTGGACAACCTTGCCAAGGGGGAAGGACATCATGACCGTCACTGGATGTGACTCAAAGTAGTGGCGTAGCTTCCTCCTAGTGATGAGGACAGCGTACAGAAGCTTCTGGATTTGGGGGTAGCGGGTCTTCGAGTCGGATAGGACCTCGCTGATGAAATACACAGGGCACTATACTTTGAGGGCATGCCCCTCTACTTTTGGCTCCACTACTAGGGCGGCGCTGACCACCTATGTCGTGGCTGCGATGTATAGCAGAAGGTGTTCTCTCTCGGTGGGAGGTACCAGGACTGGGGCCTTTGTCAGGAGCTGCTTAACAATGTCAAGTGCTTCCTGGGCCTCGAACATCCATTCGAAGTGATCGGCCTTCTTCAAAAGTCGATAAAAGGGGGAGACCTCGTTCATCGAGGCGTGAGATGAAGCGGCTGAGTGCGACGAGGCACCCTGTAACTTGTTGCACCCCCTTTATATTCTGAATCAAACCCATCGTTGTGATAGCTGAGATTTTCTCTGGGTTGGTCTCGATGCCACGCTCAGAGACGATGAAACCATGCAGCATGCCCCTCGGGACCCCGAAAACGCACTTCTCGGGATTGAGTTTGATGCCGTTTGTTTGGAGTTTTGCAAAGGTCTGTTCAAGATTGGCTACAAGGTGGTCGACTTCTTTGGATTTGACCACGATGTCATCCACGTAGGCCTCAACAGTCCATCCGATGAGGTCCCCAAAACACTTGAGCATACAACGCTGGTATGTAGCCCCAGCGTTCTTCAGACCGAACAATATTGTGATGTAGTAGAATGATCCAAAGGGGGTGATGAACGATGTCATGAGCTGGTCATAATTTGATGGTACCCGGAGTACGCATCAAGGAAGCAGAGGATTTCACACCCTGAGGTAGAATCAACTATCTGCTCTATGCACGGCAAAGGAAACAAATCCTTTGGGCATGCTTTGTTGAGACTCGTATAGTCAACACACATTCTCCATTTCCCACTCTTTTTTTGTACAATAATAGGATTGGCCAAACACTCTGGGTGGTGCACTTCCTTGATGAATTCGGCTGCCAAAAGCTTTGTGATCTCTTCGCCGATGGTCCTGTGTTTCCCCTCATCGAAGCGACGCGGATGTTGTTTCACTGGCTTGGAGCCTGAATGGATCTTCAAGGTGTGCTTGGTGACTACCCTCGGGATGCCTAGCATGTCCGAGGGTTTCCACACAAAGATGTCTTTGTTGGCGCGGAGGAAGTCGACGAGCGTGTTTTCCTATTTAGAGGAAAGCGCGGTCCCAATGTGCACCACCTTGCCATCGGGGCTGCTGGGATCTATGAGGACCTCTTTAGAGCCCTCCACAGGCTTGAAAGACCCGGTTGACTTCTTGGGGTCGGGCGTTTCTTCGATGACCTTCTTGATGGCGGTGAGCTCTCCGAAGGCAACGATTGCTGCGGCGTGACCGCAACACTCAACCTCGCACTCATAGGCGCACTAGAAGGAGGTGCCAACGGTGATGATCCCGCTGGGGCCTAGTATCTTTAGCTTGAGGTAGGTATAGTTGGGAACAGCCATGAACTTCACGTAGCAAGGACATCCTAGGATGGCGTGGTAGGTTCCGAGGAACCCGACCACCTCAAAGGTGAGGGTTTCCATCCTATAACTAGACGGATCCTTGAAGGTAACTGGTAGGTCGATCTACCCAAGTGGCATGGCCTGCTTTCTAGACACAATGCCATGGAAAGGTGCTCTGGTTGGGAGGACATGTGTTCGGTTGATGCCCATTTCGTCGAACGTCTTGGCATACATGATGTTGAGGCCACTGCCTCCATCCATTAGTATTTTGGTGAGCCGCTTCATGCCAATGATCGGGTTGACCACGAGCGGATATCTCCCTGGATGTGGGACACTTTTTGGGTGGTTGGTCTGATCAAAGGTTATGGCAGACTCTGACCATCGAAGGAAGGCAAGTGTGGCTGGTTCGGTCGTATAGACCTCGCGACGTGTGACCTTCTAGCGGCGTTCGAAATCATAGGCCGCCGATCCTTCGAAGATCATGAGGCAACCGTCTGGTGTCGGAAAGCCACCGTCCTTCTCCTCAGTGTCGTCCACGGTGGGGTCAGGGTCCTTCCCATGCTCCCCTTTGTTGGAGCCCCCGGACAAGAACAGCCTCATGAGGCTGTAGTCCTTATATAAATATTTGATCAGGAAGGCATGGTTCAGGCAAGACCCCTCGAGTAATTTTTTGAAATGGTTCAGAGTGCCCTCCGTGGGCTTCCGACCACCCTTGTGGTCAGTGGCAGCCACGAGCAAGCCTCGCGCCGTTGTTTCTTGTTCTTCTTTTTGGTGGAATGATTAGATGCGCCTTCACCAGCGTCCTCATCTCGCCTCGCCTTGCCATCGAGGCGATCGAAGATTGCTTTGACCACTTCTTCGCCCAAGGCATGGCTAGTGGCGATGTCTAGGAGTTCCTTGGTGGTTCACGGTCCCTTGCGTCCTAGCTTATGAACCAGAGACTCGCAGGTGGTCCTGGATAGGAAGGCTCCTATAACGTCGGCGTCAGCGATGTTAGGAAGCTCGTTGCACTACCGGGAGAAGCATTGGATGTACCCATGGAGGGTTTCACTAGCCTTTTGTCAGCAATTTTTGAGGTCTCATGGATTCCTAGGGCGCTTGTATCTGCCCTGAAAGTTTCCCACAAAGATCTCCTTCAGATCCGCCCAACTCTGGATTACGTTGGACGGTAGGTGTTTCCACCACGCTCATGCCAAATCGGCTAAGAACAGTGGAAGGTTGCGGATAATGAAGTCGTCATTATCTGCACCACCGGCTTGGCACGTAAGACAATAGTCTTTGAGCCATAGTCTGTGGTTTGTCTCCCAAGAGTACTTTGGGATATTGGTTGGTGGTTGGTACCTCGGCGGGAAGGCAGCGTTGAGGATGTGTCGACCGAAGGCCTGAGGCCCCAGTAGGCTCAGGCTCGGGCTTCAGTCTTCGCTGTTGTCGTAGTGTCCACCATGACGAGGGTGATAGCCATGGTTGGCTCCCTCTTTTGGGTCATCGTAGGCGCGTCTACAGGTGTCGAGGGTGTTGCGTGCATCATGATTGCGACCGAGACACTGACACACCAGAACCCCGGTGTGCTGCCTACTCCCATGTGGTTCCTGGTGGATCGACGTGTCCCTGCTAGGGCTTTCTAAGAGCGTGTGCTAGCTGGTGTCGAGCTTGCATCACCGAGACAATGAGCTCTTGTCCTACTGCACCGCCGCATGCTCGAGCAGCATGCGAATCTCATGGTGGGCCTGACGGTCCTCGGGCGTCGTAGCCTCTAGAAGGCCATGGAGCAAGGCCGTCGTAGCAGTGCTGTTCTAGCTTGCCCAGATGAAGCGAGGGAGGGCTTCATCGTCTACAATGATCCTCCGGTTCACGTCACAGGCCATGGCGCATGCGCGCCCATCGTCTCCATGGTGCTCTATCTCCTAGTCGAGCTTCATGCATTCCTGCTCGAGCTAGAGTCATGCTTCCTCAATTTCTCAGTGTTGGGCTTTTAGCTGCTCCACCGGCATGCGTGGTGGGTCTATTGTCTCCCTCTTAGCCTCATCGCTAAGGTCATTCGTTGGAGTAGCCTCCCCCTCATGGACACTTTCAACATGCCCCTTGGGGGTACCTGCCATGAAGCATTTACAAGAGGGGTGATGGCTTCCCCTGCTGGAGTCAGAGTAGAGGGTGACCCTGGCTCCTCTACTAGGAGGTCATGGAAAGATTCCGTGACGTGTTCAATCACCCCTACAAACTTGTTGTTCATGGGGGATGGGATCATGCGCTGTGCCACAAGGTGGCTAACAGTCGCCGCGGTGTTGCGGAGACCGAACGGAAGCACTATCGGGGTGCTCCGTGTAGGGTGTTCTGGAGAGAGGGTGAGGTGGCGTGGGTCCTCCCTGGATGGATGGGGTCCTAGGGAGATGTCGAGCTGGTGCTCCAGCCTCCCGTAGTTGAGGCTGATGGAGGGGAGAGATTGGATGGCGGCGTGAGCCAATGCCAACTCTCCTCCCACCATGATGATGAAGTCCAGGTCACCAAAGCGCACGTGTGCGCCTGGGACCCAGCTGATTCTATGGCTAGCCATCCGTGAACTAATGTGAATGTTGGAACGTGCAAAGGTCCCCTACCTAGCACGCCAACTATTGATGTTTCGAGTAAACACCAACAAGTAAATTTGTATTATTGCGCGTCTGGCCCGGATGGTGTGCTAAAAAGACACAAGGTTTATACTAGTTTGGGCAGAATGTCCCTATGTCCAGTTCGTGGCTGCTGCTCATGTTATTTGCCCTGAAAAGTTTGTAGTAGGGGGTACAAACGGGCGAGAGAGGGACAGGTCCTAAGTCTCTGATGGAAAGGTTGAAAGGGTGCTAAGAGCTTGGTTGCTGCTCAGCTATGTGTGATGAGATGCGTGATGTGTTGAATTGATCCCCTCGTTAGTGGGGTGCCCTGCCTTCCCTTTTATAGACTAAGAGGGAGCAGGGATTATAGATGGGAGAAAGAAGAAAAACCAGAGGCAAAGAAGGTCCTTCGAAGGTGTCGGGTCTTCCTTTTCCTCTGAGCCAACAGTGCTGACATAGCAAATGGTGCCAGGGATAACTCCATGCTAGGCATCTACCGTTGATGATGCCACGCTCTGACTTGATTAGCAAGTGGTCACGTCCCTTCCTGCCCTGACGGGCGGCACGACGGGCTGGGGTGTTGATCCGCAACCCCATAGGGAGCAGACGGTTCAGTGACTGCATGTCCATCACTATGGAGGATGTGAGTCTCATCTTGGACCATAGTGGTTGTCATGTGGTTCCATCAGGATCCACACCCGAGGGCCAACGGCGGCACTCATAACACTGTAAAACAAATATCGGCGCCCACAACACTATTCAGGCTCTAACATGCCCGGGAGGGCCTTAAAGCACCCATCCTATCATATCTTATCGGTACTTTCCTACAGACATGCCGGGCATGGTGCAGGGTATGGTCCTTGTTATTGTGGTTGACTTGAGTGTCCTACCTTACCTACGCGTGTAGTTATGAAGGAGCACCACCCAGTCGTTGGGCGAGGCATAGTCTACCCCCAAACGTCCGACGAGCCGAAGCCTGCCCCCAGATGTCAGGTGAGGCGAAGCTAGCCCCTAGACATCGGACGAGGCGGAGTCTGCCCCTAGACGTCGAGTGAGGCGGAGCTAGCCCCCTAATGTCGGGTAGGGCGGAGCCCGCCCCAGACGTCGGGCGAGGCGGAGCTATCCCCAAGACGTCGGGCGAGGCAGAGTCTGCCCTTAGATGTTGGGCGAGGTGGAGTCTGTCCCCAAACATCGGGCAAGGCAGAGCCCGCCCAAACGTCAAGTGAGGTGGAGCCAGCCCTCGGATGTCGAGCGAGGCAGAGCCTGCTCCCAGACATCAGGCGAGGCAGAGCCAGCCCTCGGACATCGGGTGAGGTAGAGTATGCCCCCAGATGTTGGGCGAGGCAGAGCCAACCCCCGGGGGTCAGTTGAATGCGGAGTCTGCCCTTAGACATCGGGTGAGGTGGAGTCTGCTCCCAGACGTCGAGCGAGGCAGAGTCTGCTCCCAGACATTGGGCGAGGCAGAGCTAGCCCCCAGGGATCAGGTGAGGTAGAGCCCATTGTCTTGGTGGACAAACAAGGTGTAGTCACGTTCTTGCCTGTTCAGAAGCATCAACGTTTAATGGTTATTAGCTCCTCCTCTTTGGGTACCCCAGTATTCGGTCTTTGACACTGCACTACTACAAGATCGAGTTGCAACACCTCAATCCCAATGGGATCCAACACATAGTGGCGTTCATCGCCCTGTGCGAGGGATTCCTAGGGATTAGCCCCCACTTTGATCTCTGGAGGTACTTCTTTGCCATCACCCTCCAGAAGAAGAGAGAGAAAAGCGGCAGGCAGGAGCTGCATATGCCGATGGGGTGCGTTGGTATCTAGCTCTGGAACAATCAGGTTAGCGAGTACCCGTCAATGCGACTGTCGACATCCAACAAGGGGTGGCACCCACAGTGGTTCTACCTCAAGAACGACGCCGCTACCTTGCCGGAGTTCATCAGTCGCTTGATTGAGGAGGCCCTAGAGTTGTGGAGGAAGTGGGGCGTCCCAGAGAAGGACAAGAAGAAGATCCAAGATCACATCACCACCATCCACATCCTGAAGGAGAGCGGCCTGAAGGGGTCAGGCGTCATCAGGGCCTACCATGCAAGGAGGGTGGCACCGTTGATGACGCGCACGCTCCCGCTGTACGTGATGGCGCCCAAGGCATCATTCGATGGAACAACGCTTGCTGAGGGGGCGTTATCCAACTCTGAGATTGCGCAACGCATCAAGGAGGCGATGGAACCTTCGTGGGATGATGTGGGTCCCCCTCGACTTCATTTATCTAGTCTCGAGGCATCCTCCGATGCAACCAGAGCTATGTCACTTTGTCTTCGTAAGTTTCCCCTTTCCGTGTCATTTCTTCAGTTGATATCCTGACCTCTTGATACTAACTTTGAGGAGGACGGGACGAGCCAAGGGACCTCATCTTCACGGATCACCTGGCTCTGTTGCTGAGGTTTTCGTCTATGAGGGCGGTGAAACACGCCGAGGGCGAGCGGCTGAGGAAGGTGAAGGAGGACAAGAGGAGGAAAAGGTAGCAAAAGATGCAAGCGTGGGAACAGGGGGAGAACACCGATAGCGGCGACGACGACGATGACGGTGATGACGACGAGGTAGCCGATGATGTCAAGTGGAGCATCCTGGAGAACGAAGATGCACTGACAGGTAGTGGTTCACCCTTGCAAGAGTTAGCACCCTTTCCATTACACAGAGGGAAGGGTATGTCTATGGAGCCAGCAGAGGTGGGACGTACTGTCGGCCTCCCTCACAAGTCAACAGGGGTGGGCGGCTCTGCCGTCGTGCCTGAGATGCTAGTGCAGGTAGGAGGCTCCACTGCAACGTCCCAAGAGTCAAGGGGAGTGAGCCCCTCTGCCTAGGAGTAGGGGGCAGGCTCGAAGCGGCCTCACCTCGATGAGGCATAACAGAGGTCGGGGGCTTTGCCCCCCAAATGTATATGTCACCCGATGGCGCTGGGGTAAGTTATCAGTTCCCCTACTTCCTCTGTTCTGGGTGAATTTCATCATGACTTATGCTTTTTGTTTCTTACAGCGTCAGGAGGAAGCGTAATCCAAAGAAGAGTGTTGCCCTCCAAGCGAGGCGACAGCCGTCGGCTAGTGACGTGCTTGTTTCAGGCGGGAGTGGCGCCAGTGCGACCGCACCTCCGGTCGGACAGGTGCTGCCCATGGTGGTGCTCGTGGCCTTAGTGAGATGGGTGGACATGGGGGCCCAAGGGGCGCCTTCGGAGGTCATCGAGCAGTCGGTGATGGTGGCGACACCACTGCCAATGATGGGGCAAATAGGGTTGTCGACCGTGCTCGTGACACCAACTGTGGTTGGTGCGATGCAGCCGATTGTGACCCCACTAACGCAGGTGGAGGTGGCAGCGGCTATGATAGGTGGGTCACAGCTAGGCGCTATCGTGGTGGCACCTGAGGTATCGGCGTGACCCACACTATCGGTAGCCTAGGCGACAGAGTCTGGCGTGGGTCGAACAAAGGGGGACGCATTCAAGGGGTCCCCGAATGTTGTGGTGCTGGGATAGAGATCGGCGCTCGTACCACTGACCCCTTCCATCGCCGGAGGGGGCGTTCCAGCAGGAACGTCGTGGCGAGAGGGCTCGACGGTGCTTGGAGCCGATGGGGAGTCGTCTCTAGCCCTAACATCGGTTGGTGGCAATTCACCTATGCGAGATGAGCCCCTGCTTCGATGGACAAATCCATGGGATCCGGTGTCAACGCTCTTCACCCTCGACGACGCCACCGAGAGCATGTAGTGGGAGAGCCTCGACGTGGGAGTCGCGTCTGAGCTTGAAGCCCTGGACCATGCCTGGGGGCCATGGGTGATGTTGTTGTTCCTGTTGGCCGGGTACTTGCTTGATCCTACTTCTCACCCTTTCCTTTCTCCACATATTTTTGTATTCTGACCATCATCTTCTTTCAGTCTCTCACCGCTCGTAGCTGGGGGAAGTCACGGTTCCTTCATGAGTAGAAGGAAACCTAGGACCGCCTCCTCGAAGAGGCGCGGCTATGCAGGGAGGTGATAGCTCAGCTTGCTGCCGCCCAACAGAAGGTGGCTGAGCTGACTTCCCTTGCTGAGGAGGTGGGCAGTCTTCAGTCATAGGTGGCCGAGGCCTGTCGGCAGGCTGATGAGGCTAAGAGGGCGTTCGAGGCCCTGTGGGTGAGGTTGTGGAGGGATGATGAGGAGGCCGCCAAGGTCAGGAAGGAGAGGTACAAGTTGCTCTAGAAGGATGCCAAGACTCATCAGTGGATCCTTGACCTTCTGGATGAGGTTCAGAAGGAGAGGGAGCTAAAGCTAGGGGCCAAGGAGAAGCTTGTGGCCCAAGAGAAGAGGGTGAGCCTAGATGCCACGGCGGTTACCCAATTGCGCAAGGAGTGCGATGAGTTGCTCCAAACCTCAGAGAGACTCCACATGGAACATGGTGTGGCTCACGAGGAGCGCGACCAGGCCTTCCGAGAGCGAGACTAGGCTTGCTAAGAGTGTGACGACGCGCAGCAGAAGGTTAGCTCCCTCTAGGCCAAGCTCAGAATGGCGATGTCCCAGAAGTTGGAGGCCAAGAGCGTTTCAGCCGGGCTAGCTGTGGACCTCACCGAGTCAAGGAGGAATCTTTAGGTGGAGAGCGACGAGCTTGGTATCCTGAGCGCCGCCCTTGGAGTGATCTGCAATGATCTTGAGGTGGTGTGGTCGGAGGGGACCAGCTTGCTCATGGCCCATGTTGTTGAGATAACAGCTTGAGTGCGCTAGCTCAAGAGGAATGCCCTTCACGCTAGGGTGAACCAATCCTTCACAATTGCTCATTCTCATTATGGGGACAGCATTGACTTGGAGATGACGAGCCATGGCTTCGCTCCTGGCTATGAGGCCCACGAGCTGGAGGAGATGGAGACGGCGGTGGCTCCCCTTTCGCAGGACCTGGCGGACAAAATAGAGAGCATAGTTCTCCCTCGGAGGGATAAGTTAGCCAGATAGGTCAGGCAATCATTCATGTAACAAGCGATAAGCTCCAACCCCTCTGTACTATCTGAACAAACTTATCATTTTGTTTTGTTTGATCGAATTTGTTTTTCCTTCCTTTTTATGTGTGAAAAGGGGTTTATATGTTCTAGCCCTTCTGTTTGTTAAGACTATAGGGCCCAAGGTGTATGAGGGAAACTCTGATCACGCTAGTAAGCAAGAGTGTCGTAGCCGCTAGGGCGTAGGTTTCTTGTAGTCTGACCAGCCTTGCTCAATCGTTCATTTCCATAGACCTTGCCACTAGGTTTAACATGAGAAAAAGGTTAGACGTGATGACTGTTTCAGAAAGGGTGTACTTATACCTTTATCAGCCCCTGAGTGGGATCTGACCCCTTGCCATTGCTGGGGTTGGGTGTCACTAAAGATCGAGAAGAGGGTAGCGAAACTAGTAGGAGGAAAGTGTCTCTTATTTTCATGCGTACCCCCTCCCTAGGATCTAGGCCATCATTCTACGACCGCACGTTCGGTGTCCTTGTGAGTTCAACTTTCCTCAAGCCCCCACACATAGCAGGGGTCTAGTCGAGGGTCGGCTCATTTTTGTGATCGTTGCCATGTCCATGGTTTCCGCAACCGGAGGGGTTGAGCTAACGTCACTTGCCTCGATGGGCCGAGCGACGCGCTCGGTGAGCTTGCTAACGGGTATGTCCAAGTGGAATCCGGGTCTGTTATCCACTAATGGGGTTGGCATAGCCCTCATGTGGCATTCCACTACTCATTAACCAGCCTCCCAGCAGATGCCACAGCCGTTCGATAGGCTCGAGTGGCCCGTTGGCCTCTCCTCGACGGAGATTCTATGGGCTTGGCTCGAGGTTAGGATCGAATGAGAAAGGTTGAGACATCCCTGTTCGCTTTTGAGCAGGGTTAGGCAAGGGCCACTGGGGCTCATCTTGGTTTTTCTCCCCTCTCTCTGTTTGATGTGAGGCGGCCTCGAGCCCTTCATGGGCTGGCCTTCGAACATCAGTCGGTTGCCGCTCATGTCGAATGAGACGACTACCGCTTCATGACGCGACGCGAAGCGTTGTGATGCAACAATTGTATATGCAATGCTTGGATGTATGGGATGAATGTATGGATGAATGGATGAATGAATGAATATATGTATGAATGCAAGCATGAGAATGGATGAATGAATGATCATGTAATGGAAAAGAAAAGTGGGGGTCGATAAAGTTACCTTGACGGCTCAAGTGACGGGTTCAAGGAGCTCTTACCAGGTATGTCCGTGTGGGGTCTAGGTCTGTCGCTCATGATAAAGTTGGAGTAACATGCATGGGATATCCCACTGCTCCTTACTCGTCTCTCGGCCATGACCCAAGCCGTCCGATCGGCTTGGGAGACCTGCCGGCCTCTCCTCGATGGAGATTCCATAGGTGGGCCACTCCAAATCCTTCCCGAGAAGGTGGAGGCTAAAGCTTGGGATGTGGGGACAAAAACTTTGAACACACTAGAGAGCAAAGGCGCCATAGCCGCCGAGGCGTAGGTCTCCTGTAGTCTGACCAGTTTTTACTCAAAGTTTGTTCCCGCACACCTGGCTTCTAGTTTTAACATGAGAAGGGGTCAGAAAGTAAGAATGTCTACAAAATAGACACCCCTGCCAGCCCCTGTGTGAGGCCTGACCCCTTTGTCGTTGCTGGGGTCGGAAGCTCGATAGCAAAATTATTATGAGAAAACGCACGTAAAGTAAGGGTGACCCATCGCTCGGCAGCGGCTCGAATTGTTTGATCGACTTGGGTGACCCGCTAGCATAGGGCTTACCACGGTGGCATGAGTGACGGGTTCGGGGAGCTCTTTCTGGGTATGGTCGAGTGGAATTTAGATCCATCGTTTGTGATGGGGTCGGCATGACCCACGTGGGTCATCCTACTGCTCCCTACCTGTCCCTCGGCAGCGGCCAAGCCATCCGATCAACTTGTATGATCCGCTAGGACAAGACTGACCTACAGAGATAGAGGATGAGAACATCCCATCCAAGAATGTAGTTAGGTAGATAAGCTAGGTGACGAACTTGCAATAAATGGACAAGCTCTTAAATTTTGTTATGGCCAAACAACTTTTTAGCCCTTCTCCCGTTTTCGTATAAAAAAGTTAGTGCATTCTGACCCCTTTTCATTGTTAAGGCCATATAGCTCGGGGTACGGATGAGCAAATCCTGATCACGCTGGTGAGCAAAGGCGCCTTCACCACTGGGGCGTAGGTTTCTTGCGATCCAACCAATTATACTCAGAGTCTGTTCCCTCAACCCTAGCTCCTAGGTCTTAACGTGAGAGGGGGTTGGGCATAGAGAAAGTTGGCTAGGTGGATAAACTCTTAGACGCGCATCGACTCTTGCCATAGCTAAGGCCAAAAAGCCTAGGGTGCGGAAAAAACTCTGATCACGCTGGTGAGCAAAGGCACCATAGCCATCGAGGGCGTAGGTTTCTCGCAGTCCGACCAGTTTTACTCAAGGTTCATTTTTGCAAACCTCGCTTCTGGGTCTTAATGTGAGAAAGGGTCTGGCATAGAGAATGTCTACCATGCAGATACACTCTTATTAGCCCCCGAGCGAGGTCTGACTCCTCGCCATTGCTGGGGTTAGGTGTCACTAAAGATCGGGGAGCCTAAAAGTGGAACTGATAAGAGGAAAAGTGTGTTTATTAAGGGAAAAAGCGACATAGCTGCTCGATGTTCTAGGCATTGATGAAGACTTCACCGTTGATGGTCTTGAGCTTGTAGGCGCCTGGTCCGAGCACCTCCACGATGACGTATGGCCCATCCCACGGTGGAGAGAGCTTGTGGCGGTCCTTGTTGCTCTAGACAAGGTAGAGCACCAAGTCTCCGACGTTGAAGGCTCGACCCTGCACTCGATGGCCATGGTACCGACGCAACGCATACTGGTACTTGGCCGAGTGGAGGAGGGCGACATCATGTGCTTCATCTAGCTGGTCCATGGCATCCTTGAGGGATGCCTCGGCTCCCTGTTCGGCATACGCCCGGACCCTTGGTGCTCCATAGTCGAGGTTGGTTGAGAGGATAGCCTCGGAACCATAGACTATGAAGAATGGTGTGTAACTGGTGGCCTGCCTAGGGGTCATCCTCAGGCTCCAGAGCACCACGAGAAGCTCTACAACCCATCATGTGCCAAATTTGTTCAACCAATTGAAGATCCTAGGCTTGAGGCCTTAGGACCATGCCATTTGTGCGCTCGACCTACCCGTTCGTGTAGGGGTGCGCCACGGTGGCCCAATCGACACGAATGTGGTATTCATCGTAGAATATGAGGAACTTCTTTTTAGTGAACTGCGTGATGTTGTCCATGATGATGGAGTTTGGGACCCCAAAGCGATGGATGATGTCGAGGAAGAATAGCATGGTCTACTCGAACTTGATCGCGGAGATTAGTCGAGCCTCTATCCACTTTGCAAACTTGTCTATGGTGACAAGCAAGTGGGTATAGCCCCCAGGCGCCTTTTTGAGAGGTCCAACCAGATTGAGCCCCTAGACCATGAACAGCCACATGATGGGGATCGTCTGGAGCGCTTGGGCCGGCAGGTGGGTTTGCCGAGCATAGTACTGACACCCTTTGCAGGTGCGCACGATATGCTCAGCGTCAGCCACCATGGTTGGCTAGTAGAAGCCCTATCAAAACACATTTCTAACTAGGGTTCTAGGCGTGGCATGATGACCGCAAACCCCACCGTGGATATTACTCAGCAACCGCTTCCCCTGTTCGGTCGGGATGCAGTGCTATAGGATCCTAGTGTGGCTTCGCTTATAGAGTTTGCCCTTAACAAGGAAAAAGGACTTGGCATGACGTGTGAGACGTCGAGCCTCTGTCTTGTCCATCGGCAGTGCGTCTTAGAGGAGGTAGTTGAGGTAAGGCGTCCTCTAGTCGGACAGAGGGTCAGACTCTGTTGTTGGATCCTCATCAAGCTCCATAACCTTGGGGTCGGATGAAGCAACGGTTGGTCAGTGCCCAAGCCCAAGGCAGGTGGCCCATCACCGGCTTGTTCAGGCTCCTCATAGAGGATCGAGGGCTTGTGTTGATCGCTGGCGAAGATGCCCATTGGCATCGGCTCTCGGCCGGATGCTGCCTTCACTAGCGTGTCAGCCGCCTCATTGAGACGCCTTGAGATGTGGTTGAGCTCAAGCCCGTCGAACTTGTCCTCCAACTGGTGGACTTCTTGGCAGTATGCAGCCATCTTGGCATTGTGGCAGCTCGACTCCTTCATGACCTGGTCGATGACCAACTGGGAGTCGCCTCGGACATCGAGACGTCAGATATCGAGCTCGATGGCGATGCGCAGGCCGTTGATGAGTGCCTCATATTTGGCCACATTGTTGGAGGACGGGAAATGGAAATGAACCATGTACCTCATGCGTACCCCAAGGGATGAAACAAAGACCAGCCCTGCGCCGGTGCATTTCTTCATTAGCGATCTGTCGAAGTACATCGTCCAGTACTCCTAGTCGACGACTGCTGGTGGCATTTGGACCTCGGTCCAATCTATAATGAAATCAGCGAGCACTTGGGACTTAATAGCCGTTCAGGGGCATACGAAATACCTTGACCCATCAGCTCGAGTGCCCACTTTGTGATTCTTGCCGTGGCATCCTGGTTTTAGATGACCTCACCGAGGGGGAAGGACGTCATGACCATCACCGAATGTGACTCGAAGTAGTGGCACAACTTCCTCTTGGCGATGAGGACGGCATACAGGAGCTTCTGGATCTAGGGGTAGTGAGTCTTGGAATTGGATAAGACCTATCTAATGAAGTACATGGGATGCTATGCTTTGAGGGCTGAGCCCTCTTCTTCTCACTCTACCACCAAGGCGGTGCTGGCCACTTGCGTGGTGGCCGCAACATAGAGCAGAAGCGGTTCTCCATTGGTCGGAGGAACCAGGATCAGGGCCCTTGTCAGGAGTTGCTTGACTGTGTCAAGCGCCTCTTGGGCCTTAGGCGTCCATTCGAACCTGATAGAGGGGGAGACCTCGTTCGCCAAGGTGCGAGATGAAGCGGCTAAGCGTGGCGAGGCACCCTGTAACTCGTTGTACCCCTATATGTTCTGAACTGGGCCCATCCTCGTGATGCCTGAGATCTTCTCTGGGTTGGCTTCGATGCCACGCTCAGATACGATGAAGCAAAGCTCCATACCTCTCGGGACCCCAAAAACGTAATTCTTGGGGTTGAGCTTAATGTCGTTTGCTCGGAGTTTTGAGAAGGTTTGCTCAAGGTCGACTAGCTGGTCAGCCCATTTGGACTTGACAATGATCTCATCCACGTAGGCTTCATTGGTTCGCTCGATGAGGTCCCCAAAACACTTGAGCATGCAACGCTGGTACATAGCCCTAGTGTTTTTTAGACCAAACGACATCGTGACGTAGCAGAACGATTTAAATGGGGTCATGAAAGATGTCATGAGCTGGTCAGATTCTTTCATCATGATTTGATGGTACTCAGAGTACGCATCAAGGAAGCAAAGGGTTTCGCTCCCTGAGGTAGAGTCGACTACTTGGTCTATGCATAGCAAAGGAAACGGATCCTTTGGGTATGCCTTGTTGAGACCGGTGTAGTCAACACACATTCTCCATTTCCCACTCTTCTTTCATACAAGAATGGGATTGGCTAACCACTAGAGGTGGTATACTTCCTTGATGAACCTGTCTGCCAAAAGTTTTGCGATCTCCTCGCCGATGGCCCTCCATTTCCTCTCATCAAAGCAACATAGGCACCGCTTCACCGGCTTGGAGCCTAGCCTAACCTTCAAGGCATGCTTGGCGACTTCCCTCAGAATGCCTAGCATGTCTGAGGGTTTCCACGCAAAGACGTCTGCGTTGGCACGAAGGAAGTCGACGAGCGCGCTTTCCTATTTGAAGGAAAGTGTGGTGCCAATGCATACCACTTTGCTTTTGGAGCCGCTGGGGTCTATGAGGACCTCCTTAGCGCCCTCCAATGGCTTGAAAGATCTAGCCGACCGCTGGTGGTCGGGTGTTTCTTCGGCGACCTCCTTCCTGATGGTCGCAAGCTCCTTGGAGGCGACGATTGTCGCGGCGTGATCCCAGCATTCGACCTCACACTCGTAGGCGCACTGAAATGAGGTGCCGATGGTGATGACCCCGCCTAGGCCTGGCATTTTCAGCTTTAGATAGGTGTAGTTGGGGACGGTCATAAACTTTGCGTAGCATGGTCGTCCTAGGATGCGTGGTAGGTTCTGTGGAACCCAACCACTTTGAAGGTAAGGGTCTCCGTCCTATAGTTGGATGGACCCCAAAGGTGACAGACAGATCGATCTGCCCAAGTGGCATGGCTTGCTTTCCAGGCACGATGCCATGGAAAGGCGCTTCGGTTGGTCGGATGCACGATCGGTCGAAGCCCATGGCGTCGAGCATCTCGGCATACATGATGTTGAGGACGCTACCTCCATCCATCAGTACCTTGGTGAGCCACTTCGTGCCGACGATCGGGTCAACCATGAGTGGATATCTCCCTAGTTGCGGGATGCACTCTGGGTGGTCAGTCCGATCAAAGGTTATGGTGGACTCCGACCACCGGAGGAAGGTAGGCGGGCTAGCTCGGTCGTATAGACCTCGCGGTGCGCGAGCTTATGACAGTGCTTGGAGTCGTAGGCTACTGACCCTCCGATGATCATGAGGCAGTCATCCGGCGTTGAAAAGCCGCCTTCTTTCCCCTCGGCATCGTCCACGGTTGGATCGGCGTCCCTCCTGTGCTCCCCCTGTTGGAGCCTCTAGACAAGAACCGCTTCATGAGGATGTAGTCCTTGTACAGATGCTTGATGGGGAAGGCATGGTTTAGGCATGGCCCCTCGAGTAGCTTCTTGAAATGGTTTGAGATACCCTCGTGCCGCTGCTTGTTCTTCTTTTTTATGGGACAGTTGGAGGCACCTTCCTCGACGGCGTCGTCCCGCTTCACCATGCCTTTGAGGCGATCGAAGATCGCTCCGATCGCCTCCTTGCCTGAGGCATGGCTGGTGGCGATGTCAAGGAGTTCCTTGGTGGTTCGCGGGCCCTTACATCCCAGCTTGTGAACTAGGGACTTGCAGGTGGTCCTAGATACGAAAGCTCCTATAACATCGGTGTTGGCGACGTTAGGTAGCTCGTTGCACTACCGGGAGAAGCGCCGGATGTACCTACGAAGGGTTTCTCTAGCCTTCTGTCGGTAGTTTTTGAGATCTCAGGGGTTCCTAGGATGCTTGTACATGCCCTGGAAGTTCACCACGAAGATGTCTTTCAGGTCTGTCGAACTTTGGATTTTGTTGGACAGAAGGTGTTCCAACCACGTTCGTGCCAAATTGGCTAGGAATAATGGAAGGTTACAGACAATGAAATTGTCATTATCCACCCCACCGGCATGGCAAGCAAGCCGATAATCCTTGAGTCATAGTCCGGGGTTCGTTTCCCCAGAGTATTTCAGGATGTTGGTTGGTGGTCGGTACCTTGGCGGGAAGGCGACGTTGCAGATGTGTCAGCCGGGGCTCGGGCTTCGTTCCTCGCTGCTGTCATAGCGTCCGCCACGTCGAGGGTAGTACCTGTGGCTGGCCCCCTCCCCGCATCGCCGTGAGTACGCCTGCGGGCGTCTAGGGTGTCGCATGCGTCACTGTTGCTGCCGAGGCGCTCATGCACCGGAACCGTTATGCGTGGCCTATCGTCTTGCGGTGCCTGGTGGACTGATGCATCCTTGTTACGTCGCTCTGAGGGCGTACGCTGGCTGGCGTCGAGCTCGCATCGCCGAGACAGCGAGCTCTCAGCCTACTGCGCCGCCGCGCACTCAAGTAGCGTACGAATCTCGTGATGGGCCCGACGCTCATCGGACGTCGCGGCCCTCGGAAGCCCACGGAGCAAGGCCGCCACAATAGCGATGTTATGGCTGGCTCGGGCGAAGTGTGGGAGGGCTTCATCATCCTCGATGATCCTCTGGTATCATGGGCCATGGCACATGTGTGTCCACCGTCTCCGTGGCGCTCGATCTCACGATCGAGCTCCACGCATTCCTGCTCAAGCTAGAGTCATGCTTCCTCAAGCTCTCGGTGTCAGGCCTTCAGCTGCTCCACTCGTAGGCGGGGTGGGGCCCCTGCATCACCCTCGACCTCATCGTCGAGGTCGTTCGTCAGGGTAACCTCCTCCTCGCGGATGCTTTCGACATGTCCTTCGGAGGTACATGCCATGAAGCATTCACGAGAGGGGTGATGGCTTCCCCTGCTAGAGTTAGAGCCAGAGGGCGACTCCGACTCCTCTGCGAGGAGCTCGTGGAAACACTCCACGACATATTCGGCCATTCCCATGAACTCGTCGTTCGTGGGGAAAGAAGGCATGCGTTGCGCCACAAGGTGGCCAACGATCTCTGTAGTGTTGCGTAGACTGAACGGGAGCGCTGTCGGGGCGTTCCGGATGAGGTACGTTGGCGAACAAAAAGATGAGGTGGCGTAGGTCCTCCCAAGACGGTCAGGGTCCTAGGAAGACGCCGAACTGGCGCTCTAACACCCCGTAGTCGAAGCTGAGGAGCCTATCGCTCCTGGGGGCGCGGGCCTTCAGTGCGTGCAGCTGCAGCTCCTCCAGCGCCTTAGCGATTGCGTCAAGGCCGGCGGAGTGAAGAGGTTGGACGGCGGCGGGAGCCAGCGCCAGCTCTCTCTCCGTCGTGACGGTGAAGTCCAGGTCCCCAAAGTGCACGTGCGCACCTAGGACCCAGCTGATGTCGTGATCGGCCATCCGAAGCCTAGTGTGGATGTCGAGACGCGCAAAAGGCTCCTACCTAGCGCGTCAACTGTCGGTGTTTCGAGTAAACACCAACGAGTAAATTTCTAATATTACGCGTCTGGCTCGGATGGTGCGCTAAGAGGACATGAGGTTTATATTCGTTTAGGCAAAATATCCCTACATCCAGTTCGTTGTTGATGCTCATGTTACTAGCCCTGAAAAGTTTATAGTAAGGGTTACAAACGGGCAAGAGAGGGAGAGGTCCTAAGTCTCTGGTGGAAAGAACGAATAGGTGCCGAGAGCTCGGTCGCTGCTCGGCTATCTGTTTGAGGTTTGATGCTGGTCGTTTTGATACGATCCCCTTAGTGGGGTGCCCTGCTTTCTCTTTTATAGGTCAAGTGAAATCACGGATTACAACGGAAGAAAAGAGGAGACCGAGAAGGAGAGGAAGTCCTTCAGGGTCGTCGAGCCTTTCTTTCCCTTTGCGCGAGTACCGCTGACATGGCAGGAGGTGACAGGGATAACTCCACGCCGGGCGCCTGTCCGCCAATGATGTCATGCCCTGACGTTGTCAGCGGAGCGGGTCGTGACGTCCCACTCTGCCTCGGCGGGCGACGCGGTGAATCAGCGTGCGTATCAGTGGCCGTACAGGGAGTAGGTAACATAGTGACCTCACGTCCGTCACTATAGGCGATGTGAGTTCCCTGGAATAACACGTCGCGGGGACGGATCATGTTGAGACGTGATCGCTCCCCGCACGATGCTAGAAGTTTTGACCTTGGGTTGTACTTTATGGCCCGTAGTGATTGACGGCGACGTGAGCTTTCGTTAGGAGTCGTGCCCGAGAGATCGGGCGAGGAGGAGTCCGCCCTCAGACGTCGGGTGAGACGAAGCCTACCCTTAGGGGTGGGCGAGGCGGAGCCCATGGCCTCAATGTCGGTTGGAGCTGTAGTCGCACCCTTGACTGCCTAGATAGATTAACGTATAACAACTATTAGCCCATGCTCTTCGGTGTCTCCGACACTCATATCAATCAAGGGTGGCTATTCAAACGGGTTTTAACTAAGCAGTAAAAGTATACTCCGTACGATAATCGTATATGCAATATTTAAAACGGCTTCTAAGAGTTGTGTTTAAAAATAGTCAACATGCATCGAAGGGATTAGATTGGCGTCCTCGGCAAACTCCTGTTGACAGTTTGGGTCCTCGACATTGAACTCGCAGCACTAGCCTCCAAACTCGTCCTGGCCTCCGAGATCGTCATTTGCCTCTTCGGTCACTCCATCGGCTAACAACGGGCAAACTGTCGAAACAGGCAAATGGATACAATTAAATATTCAGATAAATTCAAATGAGCTCTATAAATTATGAAACTTATATATGGGAGATAGGTATTGATTTTAGATATATTTAGGAAGAAGAATCAAGGGAATCAGATTTCGGATGGTGGAGATATTAATTAAATCAGAAAAATAAAAATGGTATTTGAATAACTAATCACATGACGTAATGAAGAGCAGGGGATTGGGATTTCCATGACTCGGAGAGGCATGGTTGCTGGTGGCATTAAAGAGTGCACATGTGCTAATAGAGGAGAATGCTTGATTAGACAATAGGAACTGAACTGGTGATCGGCTTTTGCTACTAGCACATGGATGTGGGCCCTCTGTTGCTCTATTGGGAATAAACAAAAGCGAAACAGGAAGGGTACAGGCGTGCTACTGAGAGAGCGCATGCTCGTGCGTCCTCTTGCTCGTCCGCCATGGACGCTGCCTGAGCTCCGCCGGGACGGCGATTTCAGCCACCAATCTTGAATCCAAGAGTATGTGAAGGAAGAGGAGAGGTACGGGATGCATGGAGGCTACCCACCTCGGTCTATTGCTGCTTGAATCTATTGCTGCTTCAAGGAGGAGATCGACTCCGCGAACTTCACCTCGGGCGAGAGAAGCTGAGAGAGAGGATTTGTGAACTAGAGAAGGAGACAACGGTGGCACGTGACGGCGTCACGAAGGAGGCTGTGGGCGTCACCTTTTATAGGCCGGGGAAGAGGGAGCTGTGCTACCGGCTACCGGCTCGCCATGAATGGCGTTGCTATGGCCGGACGACGGGCAAGCAGGCGAAGTGATGGTGCGACAGAGGTGGGTGGAGCAGGGCGACGTGCGTGCTTTTGGCGGTGCTGAAGCGGGTGGCGATGGCTGTCTCCTTTGCGTGCCGTGATGTCCTAGGCTTTAATGCGTGTTGTACCTGTGTGCTCTGTGCAGGAGGAACCAGCGGCCTCTTCGGCCGGTGTTGATACAAGATTATTATTATTAACTAATTTATTATAAAAAAAAATATTATTTTAGTTGAAAATTACCGATCGTTTACGATCCAGCGAACGGGACGAAGGACAGCATGGGAGGTGAGACTGGACGACACATTTGCGGGTACGGAGTTACTGCTGGGGCGTGTACGTGCTGCTGGGACGCGTGTGCTTGCTTGGCTGATTGATTCAACAGGAGGGAGAGGAGAGAGAGGTAGGTGGGAGGTGGGGCCCACGGTGTCGCAGTGGTGCATGGATGCGCTGCGGCGGTGGTGGTGGGGTCGGCGTATGCGCGAGAGAAAAAGGTGGGGACGGCTGAAAATATTTATTGCTGCGATGTGCACGATAAATATTTGGACAAGAAAAATGGCATATAAATATAAGGTGGATTTGGGTAGGGAGGGAATTTAAAATAAAGCTCATGTGACTTTAGTTTTCAAAATAGATTTTAAAAATATTTTTGAACGAGTGATTTTTAAGAACTGAATTTTGGGACGTTACAAGTAGCGACTGGACAGTCGGGTGGGGCAGATGCAGTAATGACGACGACCAAAGAGGAAGCCCTGGGGGCAAACGGTGGGAAGGAGAACATGAGGGGAATGGTGGGGAACGGCGTTGGGGGAGGTGGATAGGGCTGAGATGCAGGACCTTCTTGGCGACGGCGGGCCAGCCCATCCTGGAGCCCCTATGGAGACATGGCAACCGTGGGTGGTTAGCCGGAGAGGTGCACGCCGAGGGCGGAGGCCTGGGCCTTAGGAGCGTCGGACAAGGCAGATGCAGTAGCAATGATGACCAGAAAACGGAGCCTTGATTGCGACCGGCAGGACGACAAACATGAGACAAGTGAAGAGGGTGGGGAGCGGCATGGGGGAGGTAGAGAGGGGCGAGGCGCTGGTGCTCAACGACGACAACGGTGGAGACGGTGACAGCGGCGGCTAGGGAAACCCTAGGTGGGTGCCCCCCCCCCCCCCCCCCCCCCCCCCACCCCCCGCGTAGCCGTCGCGACTTCATCTACGCGTGTGGGGTTCTGGCCACTGTGACTCATCATTTTAGGAAGACAAATGTCATTTCATATGAAGCATACGAGCTAGATAATCCTAATTTAACTGTTAGATAAGCTACAGTAATATATTAGATATAATCTGTACCCTTCATATTTTAAAATTTCCATATCCAGTAGGCAATCAGATTATTTTTTAAAATATCTAGAAACATATTGTTTCGACATATATTAATAAGAAGAGAATTAACCAGCTTATAAAGAAAACTAGGCCCAAAAACCATACAACAATTACATGCTGCATACAACTAAACAAGCGACGGAGCTCGTCAATGCACCGAGATGCCACCGAAGTCGAAAATGACTAGACAAAACAGCCTCTGGCCAGGCGTGCAATCCAATGCAAGGCCCTTGAACACGATCTGACGGTTTGCGATTAGAGATACGGTTAAGAACAGAGAGATGGGACTCAGATTCACGGCCTGTTCGCCTGGGGCTGAAACGATCCTATACGATCGTGGATTATTACTGCTGGCTGGTTTAATGTAAGAGAAAAATACTATTCTGACCGGAAATTTATCATCGTTTACGACCAAACGAATGGGCCGTCAGTTCCTCTGCCACCTCTCCTTGTCCAATGTCCAATCCTGATACAACAGCTCCCAAGACCTAGCTCGCTCCAATAGTGCCGACCGTCGCTGTTTAGGCCATGTTTAGATTCCAAAAATTTTCACCTCAAAGCGTCACATCGAATCTTGCGGCACATACATGGAGTACTAAATGTAGACGAAAAACAAAACTAATTGCACAGTTGGGTGAGAAATCACGAGACGAAACTTTCGAACCTAATTAGTCCATAATAAGACACTAATTGCCAAATACAAACGAAAGTGCTACAGTAGCCAAAACCAAAAAAAAATTGTCAACTAAACGCGCCCTTGTAGAAGCGCTCGCTTTTCGGAGCCCAAGCAAACGCAGCTGTCATCGGCTGCAGATAGCAGCTAGCTTTGGTATGAGAAAACGCCCATCACAACCAAGTTATTTGTAGAAACATCGAACAGGTGCACTATTTGTACAGCAGCTATGTAACAATGATGGACTGATCCAAGGAAGGAACCCAACGTTTAAAACAATCAACATCAGGCCCAAATGTGTATTCACTCTCTCCATTCTTTAATTTTTTTTCGAGAACACGTCCATTGACGTGTGTTTCATTAAGGTTGCATTTGGATGTTGGTATTTAGCCCTGGAATCTAGATTTGGCATTGGGTACCAGCAAATACCTGTTGTTTGGACGGCTTTTGTATTAGGGAACGGAATCGAGCGCCAATGCCACGAAAATATCCCGCTAGTCTTGCGCGAGCCCGCCCACGATTCCGAGCGCTCCGGCTCCGTATTCAGCCTTTTCCCCTCCCCTGCGCGTACCTCTTCGTCTCTGTGCCCATAGAAAACAAAACGCTCCCGCCTGCTGAGGGGAACGAACGGTAGGCGACCCCAGGAGGCCGTCGCCGCCGCCGCAGGTACCCTCTCTCAGTCACCTCCCCACCTCCCCCACCGCATCCGCCCCTCCCCATCACCTCCCCGCCTGCCCCCACCGCATCCGCCCCTCCTGCCCACAGCCGCCACCATCAGCTCCCTCACCGGCGCCCTCCGCGCTCTCTCCTCCCTGACAGCCCGCCGCCAAGTTCGTCGCCGCGCTCTGCTCCCTCCCGGCCGTCCGCTCCATCCACGGCATCACGGCCTCCTCCCCGTTCCCTTGGACTTCCGTCCATCCTCCATTGTTTCTCCTCTCTCCCCACTGGTCAATCTCGCGAACAAGGGAGTTTGTTTTGGATGGCTGGTCGAATCCCTAAGCCCCCTCTCTCATCTATGGCACTCCATGATGTCTTACATTAATTTTTCAGATTGCTCTCCAAGCGTTGGGTCCTCTTCAGGTCAATTGATGAATTGAAGGTATGTGATTCTTAGTTGCTGTGTTATTGTTGTATGCCGTGAAGTTTATTGTCGTATGTTGTTGTGCTGTTGTGTTTAGAATTTTATTTCTTACAAGTGATGCGTGTGCATTGTAGCTATACAATGTCAGATCTTGAATTGGTCTCTTGTATAACTGAAGAAAATAAAAGAAGAAAGAGGAGGCGGATTGTGTTGACTGAACTTTACTTTGAGTCAATTGTTCTTGGGGTAGCATGTCTTAGTTCACATAGGGGCCCAAGGAATTTAGGGTGCTTTAGTGATGATGAGCGCAGGCACAATACTAGGAAAGATTTGCTCAAAGAAATGTATGATGGATCTGAAGTTACATGCTATGATAAGTTGCGTTTGACTAAAAGGAACTTCCATGATCTATGCACCATGTTGCGTGAGACGTGTGGTCTCCATGACAGTGTATATGTGAGTGTGGAAGAAAAGGTTGCTATGTTCTTACTAGTAGTTGGGCATGGTCTAAAAATGAGGTTGTTGCGTGGTGATTACAAGCGTTCTTTAGAGACCATCAGTAGACACTTTTCTGATGTGCTGACAGCCATTCTATCTCTAAGTGAGGAGTTTATTAAGCTTCCTGAACCTTTTGTTCAACCACCTAATGGCTGTCCAGTGTCTATAGTTACACAAAATTAATGAAAAATGCTAACTACTTAACACATATTTTGTTTTTTTGTCACACTTCTGTCTCACTTTTGTAGTAACATGTGCCTGTTATGCAGAGTAACAAGGCATCAGCTTGTTACAAGACCAAAGTAGTGAAGAATTGGGATGCACTCAGCACTATTTACTCAGTTGATCATGCCAATCGGGAAGGAGCCAAGACTGGTGCTGAAAGTGCTCAAGATTCACTTGAACAAGCTGATGATGCATCCCCGGAGTTGCCCCAAAAGAGGCAGCGAACTGGTGATGCAATTCTCTACATGCTTGGAGATATGAAGACCTCATTCAAAAATGCTTTGAAGTCAACTGAGCCATTACCCCTGCCCCATGTCACCCCTACTGCTGAAATCTTTGCTGCACGTCAAATGATACCAGATTTTGCTAGGTGTGTCATGCTGAAATCTTATGGGAAACTAATCCTTAATGAGCGCTTATTCCAAGCGCTTATGGAGCTTCCCATGGCCATGAGGAAGGAATGGCTCTTGATGTTGAATGAGAAGGATGTCAATTGAGGGACTTCTGTCAACTTGTTGTCATGTAATGCTTAAGAACATGTTATCCTAATTAGGAGCTTCTGTTATGATAGGCAAAAACATGTCTTGTCTGATAGCCGACCTATTTTGTATGTTGTAATCTTCTATGGGTACTTGGAAGCTACTGATCTCATGTTATTTGCTATATAATGGCTGCTATGTTCATGTGCTTTCATTTTTTTTCACTTTATCATACATCTCCAGCTATTTTGATCATTTTAATAAAGTTTTCCTGTTTTTATATGTGAAAAGTGATATATAATACTTCCAATATATCCACAATTTATGGAGACTACATTCTCATACATGTAAAATGTTGTATACTGTCTAGACTCTTCAAAACATAGAATTCAACAGTTCGTACATCCAAACAAGAATTGGAATTGGCTGCTACCCTTTGATTCTAACTACCAATTATATACACATCCAAACAACAACATTGGCATTGCAGGCCATTTCCATTTCCACTCAGATTTGGTATTCCTACCCCAATGCAATTCCTTCACCTCAATACCAACATCCAAACGAAGCCTAAGAGGAATCTCTCCATTCTTTAATGTGTACCCATGAAGAATTCATGCCCTTCCGGCCTTCCCTTCCCTGCTGGACGCATGCCCATGTGCCTCCACTATTGCTAGCTCAATACAAGTTCAGTAAGCACAAAACTGCACCACCAAAGCAGACCAACAAAGGCAGTAGCAACCTATGGAAATTAAAACGACCAACGAGATGATTGGGAGTGATAGAATGTCGCTGCCACCCCAAGCCCACCATGAAGCTGCAGAAAATCATACCTTGTACACGAACTCTGGGAATACCAGCTAGCATTTTTTTTTTCTCGAACCGAGGATTTCTCCATTTCCATTACTGCATAACGGAAATGCGTCAGAGTTTTAGACGTTTCAGAAAGCAAAAAGAGTGGCCAGAACAAGCCTGCGGAACTAACAGAAAAGAAGGCCAACAGTTTCCAACAGCTACCAAGCAAGCAAACTGGAAGCACAATCTCAGCTTGCAACCAACCACCGACAACAAAAGTTTGAGACATAAGGACTATCACTCTCGCTGTCTTCAACTCGCAGGGTCTTGGTCAGCAATACCAGCTACTAGCATAAGCCTTCAGTCAGAGAATTCAGTCCCTTCTCTGGAAACAATTCTTTGCCTAAAGTTTTTCCCATTTGATATGATAATTAACTTTCTAATGTGGCTAATCTTCATAAGTTCTTCCATGCATTCATTTGCAATCTCTGTAAGCTCAACTGCAGTATTTTCCAAACGTAATTCATCAAGGATAGTAAGATACTTGATGCCTTCAGGGAGGCGGTTCAGTTCTGGGCACTCTACAAACCATAGCTTAATAAGGCTTCCCATTGCATCTTCTTCTATTTCAACTTGGTTGAGCTGCGGAGAATGATTGAGAAGAGAAGCGTAATTTCTTTCCGTCATAAGCCTTATAAAGGGTAATTAAACATAAACTATGCAACACCACGAGGCTAGGAAATGAATCCTCGTCAAGTTTGGAGGACATCAGATACAGTTGAGTGAGGTTGTTAAGGCACAACCAGGATGACAAAATATGATGCATCCGTTTCTTTTCCAGCTGCCCTGTCAGTCCAAGTTTACAAAGAGTTTCTGGTAAAAAGAGTTCTTCCAGTGGCAATGCTTCATTTTCGTTTGACATAGTAATTGACAAACTGATAAGATTGCTCATCTTCAGGAGGGCATTTCGCAAGTTTAACAAGTGTCCACTTGTCACATCAACTGAAAATGTCCGTAACTCTATCAAAGCTGCAATGTCACATAGAATCTCTGAGCTAGCTTTAACATTTTGCAGAGCATGCAGTCCTGTCAGGTTTTTTATGACCCTAGGCACCTTCACTCCACAATGATGCGAGAAAGGTCCTTCAGTGGCCTTTACAGTTGCATATAGGTATCTAAGCTTCTTTAGTTTAGCTACATCATTTGGTAAAAATAGCAGACAAGTACACCATGTATCCAGTACTTCTAAATTTACTAATCTTCCAATGGCCTCTGGCAGAATCTCAATTTCAGTATTTCGAAGACCCAAGAAACGCAGATTAACCAAGCTAAAGATCTCATTAGGTAACACCTTGATTTCAGTACCTTGCAGATCCAAGGTTGACAATAAAATTGAAGATGCAAGGATAGGCCTCAACAGATCAATAACAACAGAACTCGTAAAAACATGTATTGCACGGAGATGTATCGCACTTGATAGATTTAACAGTTCGATGTTAGTGCTCCGTATTGACAGTCTACGTGTTCGATGTACCAAAATCATCTCATGGCTCTCATAAACTTTACCGAAGCATTCTTTCTCTGCTTTGTCAATGGCAAGATGACGGATGACATCATGCATTCGGCAACATTTCACTCGTCCAAACTCATTGTTCATCACAACTTGTAGTAGGCTTCGGTTCACAAGATCATTCAAGTATCCCTCTGCCACTTGTTCTAGTGTTTTATTCTCCTTTTCCTTGATGAATCCAGAAGTAATCCAATGCCTGACTAACCTCCTCTTCATTTCATAATCCTCAGGAAATAGTGCACAATGTAAGAAATAATTCTTCAATTCATATGGAAGATCCTCCAAGCTGATTTTCAGAATGGAATCAACACCAGGGATTGTATTTTTAACCGACTGCAGCTCTAACTTCTCATACAAACTTTTCCATTCAGTGTATGTTGGGGGTTTGCAGGACAGTAGGCGACCTATGCATGCAATCGCAATAGGCAAACCTTCACACTTTTGTAAGAACTTTGTGGCCAAATCCCATAATTCTTCAGGACACCTTTTATCATCATTGTTCCAAAAAGCTAACTTGCAAAATAACATATAAGAGTGATGGTCTTGCAGCGGTTCCAGCTTAATTGCACAATTACCACTTGCCAAAGATGCAACTTCAGATAATCTTGATGTGAGAACAAATCGGCTAGTACATTTAGCCGGAAACACAAGCATGATATTGTTTATCCACACATCTTGTTCCCACACATCATCTAACACCAAGATGTACTTTTTACCTTCAAGATTTTTACAGATGACCTCAACTAATCTTCTCATATCCATAATGCTAGAATCGATTGGCATGCCGAACTCTGTAGCAATTTTCTTCAGCAAATCCTCAACTTTATAACTCTTAGACACAGTTACCCATGCAGCAGCATCAAAATCCACTTTTACAATCTTATAGACATGATGAACTAAAGTAGTTTTACCTACTCCACCCATCCCCCAAACTGTGGTGATTTTGGTGTTCCTTTCATCCAAATCACCAACCAGCCACCCCTTGAGCTTGGTTGCATTATCTTCAATACCCACTAGTTCCTCTTCCCTTGCAAAACACAAAGCTTGATTGGTGGATCTGGTATGATGGTCACCGCTTCCAGCATGTCTCTCCATTCCTGGGATGATATAGCGGTCCCTACTTTTCACAGTCTCTTCAAGCTCAACATTGATATCACGGAGCTCAAGACCTAGGCGGCGCCAGATCTTGACATGTTTGATCCTCTTCTTCATCCTAGTTGCAAACCCTCCGTGTTTGTCACCCGCAAACCTGTACATGAACTCATCAACAACATCCTCAATCCGGAAGGATAGTTCCCGGTTATTCTTGATGAAGATGCCTGTGGTCTCATCAGTATCCATGAACTTCTCTGACTCACGAAGGTATGCCTTCATGCTCTCCAACTCACTCTCAGCTCTACGGATCTCGCCAAAAAGACCCTTTATGGCAGAAGCCTCCTTGTAAAGCAGGGATGCACCGTAGGTTGCTGCTTCTTTCGCCAATGCTGTACCTAGCTTGCCAATCAGTGCTCCCACAACAGTCTCTGCCATGGTGATTGCGTGCTCTTGCTTGAGTGCTTGGAGTCAGAAACTGTAACTGTGTGAGCAAGCTTGTGACCTCCGAACCTAAATCTCACAAATCAGATCAATCTTTAGAATTTGGTTTCTGGTCAACAGTCTGAACATTGGAACCAACATTGAACAAACTGTAAACTGACGAAATTTGATACCTGAATATGGGGATTTGTGGAAGGTGGAAATTCCAAGCATGCGGTGCAGATCTGGCCGTGCTAAAGCCACTGGTTAATGACGGTGGAGTGGGAGCAGTTGCAATCTGGGAGCAAGGATGCTGCAAGGCCCATGAACAGCGACCAACGAAGAAGGAACTTTGGACCAAGAGAGATGGTTTTTGGCTTCTTGCAGCTTCGTGGAAGGACCAGCGAATAAACAAGTGACCGTTCAGAATGGCTATCTGACTTTGATAAAAGCAAAGTCAGAGATGAAGATTGCTGACTTCGCGAGCCCATGTCTGTGGACCTGACCACGTTCAGGACTTGTCTGCAAAACAAGTGCGCGCAGCGGAATTATACGGGATTATCCAGATGACTGAAGTCTTAAGGTTTCAATGAATATCCCATACAACGTCAAACGGCTCTGGACGAGAAAACGAGCACTAGCACATCGGATATTCTTTCTTCTTTTCTTTTTTTTCAGAAGCACACCAGAGAATAGCAGTAAGCTGTGAGACCAAAGGAATGGAGACACTCAAGATGCTCAAAAATTCAGCAAGTAGCAGCCTGAACGTCGGCGAGCGTCTCCTCCGCGGTCGAACTCTCCGCTGTATTCGCCTTGACATAATTGGCTGTTGGAGTTTTCCAAATTCACTCCAGGATATAGGTCGGGCTTCTGACAGAGCGAAGCGGAGGCCCGTCGCCGGAGGCTTCGGCCGGAGCGTAGCGGAGTCTGAAGCCGGCCCATCAGGTCTCGCCCCTGTGCTCAGGGGGTGCGGGGGGCTCCGCCCCCCGTGGTACGGTACGGTATATACACCCTTGCTAGGGTTTCGTGGAGACTTGATTCTCTTGTAAGCCGCCATAGGCGTGTAACCCAAAACTCTTGAGATAGTGAGATTGTTGCTGGCTGGTGCCCGTGGTTTTTTCCCTTCACATCAGAGGGGTTTTCCATGTTAAATCGTGTGTCTCTTCTGTGGCTTTATTCTTTACTTCATATTCCTATACGTCGTTCATAACATCGCCTGCACATCACACAACCATGAGAAACAGATCTTTGGAATTGCAGGGGTTCCGTCCGTGCGAGGCCCACCTGCTCGTCGGAGAGCCTGCGGAGCGGCAGCTCAAACGCGGCAGGAGGCATTCTCACCCATGTGCTGGTGCTGCATAGGTCAATTGAAGAACCCGCCTTGTTGGCTGCGGGACCGGTGGTCGTAGGAGGCGACGGCTGCGGCCTGTGGGTCAGGAGATACCATAACATGCGGCGGGTTTAGGATGGGGATGGGGCTGAATCGGCCGGAGGTGGTTTTGGATCCACTCATTCAGAGCGGCCGAGGGGCGGAGAGAATAGAACGACGCAGAACAGAGGTAACCGAAGAGGCGGAGGAGAGCGATGCGGTGGCCATGGAAGCTCGGAGCTCGGAGGAGAGGAAGAGCTCACATAGTCAAATGTGGATGTGGGTCCTCCTCCAGTTGTGGTTTGTGTCTCTTACACTGCGACCCTACATGCAAGGGACAAGGGGGCCAGTGGGTTGTCACTAGCGAGTACTGTGATGGCCAAACAGTAAAAGAGAACTCTGTTGTCAGATCCTTAACAAGGCCCTGTTTGTTGATAACTAGCTTCGCAATAACTAAGGTTAGATAAAGTACGATAAATTTGGCACCAAAATAGGTCTTTGATATATGGTGCATATGGCTAAGAACAGGGCCGCAAATGGTACAAATATTTTTTAACCAACCGAAGGGAATCCGTATGAAAATCCTTGTATTTGAATCCGCACATTTATTATCTATACCGTATCCATATCCGAAAACTTAAATGTACCTTTCCGTATTCACATCTGTAGGTATGCGACCGTATCCGATCCGTTTACACCCTTATCAATAAAAGGTTGGCACGCCATAGTTATGGCATGAACCAAACACATGTTTAATAAACTACGGCGTGGCAAATTATAGTCATGAACCAAAGTACTAATTTTTCACGCCCTCTAAATTTGAGAGCAGAAAAGTTTTTCCTAAGACGAATAAAAGTCATGGCATAAATGTCAGTGATTGGTAAGGGTTCAGAGTTTGGGGCTACTAGAATTGGATTCCATCCATCACCCCCATCCCTAGTGTTGGGACTTGGGAGCATGGAGTCCATTTAGACCCCTCTTCCAAATAAATACGTAGCCATGATAAAAACAGAAGCAAAGCGTGGAGGTAGAACCATAGAAGATGATGTGTTGTTAGTTGACCAATATTATCACTTTCGGAGTAGCCATCTCTGATGAGGGTGCGCATGTAATGCACGACATAGAACTTGCAGTGATCATTGCCAAAAGGATACCTTGTGATTGAACTGGCCTCATTTTCAGTGAATCGAATGTCCAAAAAAAGATGTATGTTTCTTGTTTTTTTGTAGTGCTTCTCGTAGGCCCTATGTGACATAAAATAGAGTCAATATAGTTAGAGTCAACATAATGAGAAGACAATACAGAACAATAGCACCTAAGCTTGCCCAACAAGACAAATCATCCATATTTCTACCCTACAACTACACGTATGTGTGTCCCTAATTTGTCCCTATTTCATCACATATGTCAAGGTTGAGCCTAATTTGCGTAGTGTGTTGTAAATCCAGTAGCCATTTTGTCATTCTTGACATCAACTTAGAGAAATGCCTTCTCACCATTTTTTGACTTAAGAAGAGAGCAAAAGCACATCCATTCCTTCATAGACATGAAGAAAAGCTTGATGATTTCATTATGGTCCAAGTCGTGGTGAATCAAGATGGAGACTATCGTGTTATCTAATCAAGGTGCAACTCTGATTCATCTTGTTCACCGGGTAATAACATGTCATGTATATTTGTGTGTTAGCTTAGACTTGTGTTCTCATACTTATATCTCATGTTCTTGAGAGAACATCGTGGTCGGATTTGATGTATGGGCTCATGACTAGAATTATATGTATATTTTGATGCATTGTGTAGGTTGTGGGCCTGGTGTGATCACAATACTGATGCTATTAATTATTATGCTAATTTAAATTAGTATTCTGAAACTGCATTATCATCGCCGACCTAAACAAACCGTTGTCCGTTGGTGATATGGCAAAACTAGCGATGATGAAAGACATCACCGGCGAATTAAACATCACCCCGTACTTCAAACCGACAATGATATCCACTTTATCACCACCGGATGGCATGTCGAGCCGGTGGTGGTAACTTGGTTATCACCAACAACTTTCACCAAACACAGGCAAAAGACGGCTATGAAGGGGATTAATTGGGAAACCCCACTAAATGGGCCAAAGTTGGGCCGGTCTGATGGACTGGGCTGGGCTGAATGGTCGAGTACTGCAGGTCCAGCTGCTGGTACTGTAGCAGCGAAGAGCACTGTAGCTACAAACTTTAGTCCCATATCGGAACCTGAGGGGAAGATGAACCAACTTAAAAACCAGGCCTCAAAGTATGTTAACTACGGTTCGAACTATTTGTGCGAAGCGAGGACGAAAGCGCAAGCGAGTTAATACATAGGTGTGGTCCATTCAACGTGTAGAGTGGATCTTAGCCATTTTTTGGGTCGGGGCGTTACAAATGGTACCGGAGCCAACTCTTGCGGTTTTCACGGACGTATGGCTCGGAAGCTCGGATAGGTTGCGCATGGCTCTACAAGAGCATGGCACTTGGGCTGGGGAGCTGGGAATACGGATATGGCCAAGAGAGTCGATCCTGGACATTTGTCCCGTTTGGGTAGGTTGGTTCAGCCCTCGACGAGGACGTCGAGTCCTTAAGGGTGGGTGTATGTGAAACCCCGCTAAATGGGCCAAAGCTGGGCCGGTCTGATGGGTTGGACTGAATGGACGAGTTACTGTAGCTCCAGTTGCCGGTTACTATAGCAGCAAAGAACATTGTAGCTGCGGAACTTTAGTCCCATGTCAAAACCTGAGGGGAAGCTAAACCAACTTAAAAACCAAACCTGAAAAGTGTGTTAACTCTGGTTTGAACCTTTTGCGTGAAGCGAGGATGAAAGCGCAAGCGAGTTAATACATAGGTGTGGTCCATTTCAACATGTAGAGTGGATATTAGCCGTTTTTCGGGTCGGGACGTTACAGATATGATTGATAAGCCTAGTGATAATGCACTTATATCTTACTTTTCCTGCACTTTTACTTTCATTGGCTTCTAAGCCTAGTGTTAGGAATATGCTCATCATCCACTTTAGTGGTTAAAATATGATGTAGCAAGTGGGAGCCCCCTTTGCCTATAAAGGGCAAGGGAGTGTCATTGTAAAAATAGGCCATTGCATTTCCATTCAATCCAAGCGACCAAGGGCCAAACTGTCCTCTGGTAGTTCCAGATCTAAATCTTAGATCCCATCAGACCAACAATCTGGTATCAGAGCCGAGAGGGTTCTTGAGTGAGCGAGCGCCATGTTCACCGCCAGCCAGATCGTGAGAGCGCGTGCCACCACGGGTGCTAGAGCCGACGATCGCGCGACGCGCCTTGCTGCCGTAGAGGCAGCGGCTGCGGCGGTGGCCAAGACGGCCAGGCAGGCGGCGGTTACAGCCCAGGCCACGGTAGCCGTGTCCATAGCACTACGTGCCGAGATAGAGCAGGAGCCAGAGCCAGCTGGAGCATCGCGTAGCCCGGTCAGGCGCCGTCACCAGTTGCCATCACCAGAGCGGGGTCATGGTTGGTGCGGCCACTCCTCGGTGCTGCAGATGGTCTACCACAACTCTAGAGTGGGAACGCCATGGCTGATGCTCACCAAGTCGAACTACCATGAGTGGAGCCTGCTGATGAAGGTCAAGCTACAGGCCCGACGGCTGTGGGAGGCGGTTCACACCGGTGGTGTTGGCTATGACGACGATCACTGGGGGGCTAGAGACATTGTGTGCCACCGTCCCTACCGAGCTCGGCGCCTCCCTCACCAACAAGGCTACGGCAAAGCTAGCATGGGAATCAATCACCGCGGCACGCATCAGCGGAGATCGTGTGCGCTGGGCGACGTTGCAGCGCCTCCGAGGGAGTGGGAAGGCCTCACCTTTTAGCCTGGTGAGTGAGTCGAGGACTTTACCCTTCATCTTACCAATCTAATGGAGCAGATGGCGCGCAACGGTGACACCGACCTCACAGAGGACCACGCGGTGGAGAAATTCCTCCGCTGCATGCCGAAGAGGTACGCGCAGATCGTTAATTCGATCAAGACGCTCCTTGACTTCGAGCAGCTCACCATAGAGGATGTCATCGGGAGGCTCAAGGCGGTCCAAGACTACAAGCAGGCACCAAAGTCTGAGCAGGGCACTGCCAAAGGCAAGCTGCTGTACACGATGGAGCAATGGCACACCTTCGACAAGAAGGAGGAAGGATCCAGTTTGTCTGGCTCCAAGGAGCATTGCCGGCGTCCACGCTATGGCAAGAAGGAGGAGAAGGGACCCCGGGGTCAGGTCAGCACTGATGGCGGTGCCGCCGGCTAGCGCAAGGCGACCTGGGATGACACCTGCAACAACTGTGGCAGGACTGGCCACTAGGCCAAGGACTGTCGCCTTCCTCCATGCCACGGTGGGCAGGCTCCCGTCGCGCAAGCAGAGGAGCAGGATGCCACCTTGTTCCTGGTGCACGGGTGCGTTGAGCTACAACAAGACATAGGGGAGGGGGTGAAAGGTCCAATCTTTCCCCTTACTGGGTCGGTTGGCTCCACCGAGCTCCACCTCGATGAACCGCGTGCCCATGCCTTCCTCGACAAAGGTGCCGCTGATGATAGGATTGATGGCTGGTACCTCAACACCAGTGCGATGCACCACATGATTGGTCGCGCGCGAGTTCTTCTCTAACCTAGACTCCGGCATGAAGGGCTCCGTCAAGTTCGGTGATGCCTCCGCCATCGAGATCAAGGGCGTCGGCTCATTCATCTTCAAGGCCAAGACGAGGGAGCACTGTCTTCTCACTGGGGTGTACTACATTCTAGCATTGAAGAACTCCATCATCAGCGCCGGGCAGTTGGACCAGAATGGCTCGCGGGTGGAGATTGAGGATAGCATGCTGCGCATTTGGGATAGAGGCTGCCGCCTTCTTGCCAAGGTGAACTGGGGAAGCAACCACCTTTTATGTGCTCCATGTACAGGTGGCGCACCCCCTTTGCCTTGTGAAAGCTCTAGTTTCGATTTGGTAAATTGATGAAACCCTAAGTGCTAACCTAGTTCATCTAAGTGATCATGAGATAGGTAGCATTATTCCAAGTGTGGCAGAACCTCCTAAATTATAGGGCCCACATGCACCTGTCACTGTCCAATGACCTCTGACAACTATGCATATGTTCCTGGTAATTTAAGAAGTCTGTCGGGTGTCCTCGGGGAACCCCGAATCATCCACAATTTCTGAGCAGGATCCCATTACAGAGTCATTGCAGTATTACAACATTTATTCAAATATCTACATCAGAGTAAAATAGCGGAAGTCTTACAATACCTTAATTTACAAAACAGTTGTTTCACAAACTAAGTACGATTATTATTACAAACCATAGTAGTGGAGTGGCATAATTAACATAAACATAACACACAAAGAAAGTGCCCTGTCCAAGGGCCACACATTTACTTATCATCCTCGACCTAAACGACAGTCATGCATCACGGTCCAAGACAGACCTGCTCATGAGGCTCACCTGCAACAAGGGTCAGCGAACCCTGAGTACAAAAGTACTCAACAAGACTTAACCGAAATAAAACTAAGAAGACTTAGGAATGCAGGCTCAGGGGTTCAAGGTATGGCTTTAGCAATAAACAAAGTTTTTTTTGCGTAAAAGCTCTCTAACAAGATTCTTTATATCAACATTTTTATCATTTAAAAAGATCATATACAAAGCTGACATGATCCATGATGAGATCATGAAACTTCATATCCAACACTTTCTTAAACCTTACTCAAGTTCCAGTTATTAAACTACGATGATGAACAGTGAGTTGAGTCTCCATAATCAAGGAGCAACGACGATTCGAACCGATTAAAAACCCAGCTGGGGATTCCAGACCATATGACATATGCAGGTCCCTGACCTACATATACCAACCTACCCTTAGGTCCTCTAAAACGAGAATGGGCCTGCGCCACCCGAGAATACAGTACTCCACCATTCCAGCCCATGGCCACGTGGGTACATGCTATTCCCGCCATCTCTCCACTCCTAGTGCGCGAGTAGCCATTCTCATAATAGAATCGCTAAGTTAAGGCTTACCGGAGTATGTGGTTAGTACTACAAAGTCTCATCTCATGCAGTTCAACAATGGACGGGCCTCAATCGACACAGGCGGAAAGAACCCGCTCACAAGACATCCATGTCTTGTGGCTCTCATACATCGAGTCCGTCCGGTCTAGATTTATTATTCCACATGCTCATATCTCATGATAACATAAGTAACCGGACGTAACCAAAGATCCATTTAAAACTCGCAGGTGATAGGTAATCACCTGACTTTTATCTATCTAAGCATGGCTAAGCATAACTAGGCATTTACGAAGTAAAACTGGTAACAAGGTAGATATGGAAAAACAAGGTTGGTAATGCACCAATTAGGTTTTCACTCACTCCTAATCACTTAATGCAGTATTGAAAAGCAAAAGCGATATAAATTTGTAAAACACAAGGTAGGTTTAAATGCATCTGGGGCTTGCCTTGATTGGCGGAAAAGTCAGGTTCCGGAGTCGTCCCACTGATATCAAATCCGACCTCAACAGACGGATTAACCTCCTCCTCAACTTGATTAGCTACCACGTGCTCACCTTCGTTCACTACACGTAGTAACAATGCCATGTTTTAACATGATGCGAGATACAAAAAGTGATGCTTGATAATGGATGCGAAAGTTAAAAACTTGAATACAACTTTCCTTCGCGGTACAGTTACAAGTCAAAACTAACTAAACCTTTTTTATAACACTTATTTCCATTGCCAAGGATCATTACCAACTAATGACCCAAGGTCATCACTCAATCCAAAAATTCAAACAAAACCTAAATCATTAAAGGTTACTATTTGCTTTTATGAATTAATTCTTTAATTCAAAATTATGAAATAAATCAACTTATTCCAATTGATCTCAAAATTTTTATAAAGGTTCATCACATGATAACTAAGTGGTAAAACAATTTTCATAATTTTTGGATAATTATTTAAGGCTAGAAAAATCATGGAAACTCATTTATTAATTAATTGAGCAATTTTTATCACATTTAAAATGTACTGAAAAACAACATTTCATATTTTTACTAAATATTATCCATCACAGAGAGGTCACAAAAAAAATTCATAATTTTTAGAGCTCTAAATAATTCTAGACAAAAATAACAAAAACTCATACTATTCATTCATCACTGAAAAATAGAAAATTCATTTTCAAACACAGAGTCACTGACAACACGACCCCACCTGTCATCCCCGACCTCCCGCGCTGACCACGGTGACAACACGCGCTGACTGGTGATTTCTCGCCGACGGCGAGATCACCGGCGACGGCCAAAGTACCACCACGTCCCCTACATCCCTACACGTCGATTGGTGGCACAAGCAAGACCTAAAACGGCCTAGACCGAGCATGACACCAGCCATGGCGGCCACGACGGCGTAGCTGCGCTACGCCGGCGACATGAGACTGGTAGAGCTTAAACAAATCGCATTGGAAGGTTCAGCAGCTCACCCGAACATGATTGAGCAAAGAATAGGACCGGAAGAGCAACAAAGAGGTGGGTCAACGTGCACAGCAGCCACGGCGGAGCAACGGTCGTCGATGGCGGTGTTCCGGCGACTGTGGTGGACAAAATGGTCAATCAACCAGGCACAAAGCACCACGGCATCGTGGCGAAGCTGAAAAAAGACTTCGCAAGGTCAGAGGCTCACCATAGAGCTACGGCCACGGTGAAGCGCATGCGACGGCGACGCTGCCGGTCGCGAGGAAGAAAAGCGATGAACGGCGGTTCCCGGCAAAGTCAAGCTACAAGGACTGGTTGGCTGGGTGCGCAAGGAACAAGCGGAGCTACGAAGGGCTTTGCTATGACTAGATTGGCGCTACGGCGTCAGTGCGAGCTCGTCGGAGTTGGGCGGTGGCGACGGGAAAAGCAGAGGAAGGAGAAAGAACGGCGACGATGACGTTCCGGCCTTTATAGGGCGGCAAAGAAGCAAGGAGACGACACGCAGCAGCTTGCTCATGCCAGCGCAAAGCCAAAGAAGGCCACGGGCGCGCCTGGAAGCCCGAGGAAGCTCGCCGGCGGTGACAGCTACCCGATGGTACTGTTTGCCATAATTACAGAATTGCCACTCGTTTTAAATTCTCAAATTACTCCCAAATTTGTATGGCAACTCAAAAATCTCCAAAAATAAAAGTTGTTCCAAATTCAAAGTTCTACAACTTTGATTTTATAACCATACCCAAATTCGATCTACATTTTGAAATGCAAGTTTAAATTAAAAAAGGGGACATTTTAAGAATTTACGCCTTTTCAAATTACTTCAAATTTTACATAACAACTTTGAAAACTCCAAAAACAAACTTTGTATAACTTGACAAGCTCTACACTTTTGCTTTTAGGCTCAACCCCAAAATATGCTTAGATTTTGAAATGGGTTTTCTAGGGTAAAATTAAATGTTGAAATCAAGGTTTTCGGAAATTCAAATCAATACAAAGATTTTTAACTCAATTCAAGCCATACAAGTCAACACATATAACATAAAGGTAAACTTGTTTTAGTGTATGCATATCAAAATTTTCACTAACACATGAATGATGTGCTATGCATATGATGACATGGCATGTTTTAGTATTTAAACACCCGAGGTGTTACAATCCTTCCCCCTAAAAGAAATCTTGTCCCGAGATTTAAAGTCCAAGGGTAAGTAATGGAAAAGGAAATGTGTCGAGCGAACACATACAAACCTATCCATAAAACAGCTAAGGTCTCTTTACAAAACACAATTTGTAACGACCAAGCACAACTAACGTTATTCTATATTGACGCAAGAAACTCCAGAAACTTTTCTAGCAAGAAATCTTCGGATTCCCAAGTAGCTTCTTCTTTGGAATGTTGATTCCATTGTATCTTATAGAACTTGATTGTCCTCCTTTGAGTGACACGATCTTTCTGATCCAAAACTCGGATAGGATATTCAGAATAGGTCAAATCAGGTTCAAGTTCCACCCCTTCAACCTCAACATTCTGCTCAGGCACTCGGAGACACTTCTTTAATTGAGAAACATGGAACACATCGTGCACAGCTGAAAGATGTTCCGGTAACTTCAAGCGATATGCCACCTTTCCACACCTTTCCAAAATTTGAAATGGTCCAATATAACGAGGTGCCAACTTGCCATTAACACTGAAACGGGTAACTCCCTTCATTGGTGATACCTTAAGATATACAAAATCTCTCTTGTTAAACACCAATGGTCTATGTCATTTATCTGCATAACTCTTTTGTCGAGACTGAGCTATCTTCAAATTACTTTGTATCTGTCTAACCTTCTCTTCCGTTTCTTTCACAAGGTCAACTCCAAAGAACCATCTTTCCCCAGGTTCAAGCCAATTTAGTGATGTTCTGCATATACGACCATAGAGTGCTTCAAATGGAGCCATCCTAATGCTCTCCTGATAACTATTGTTGTATGAGAACTCAGCCAAAGGCAAACATTCATCCCATTTATTGGAATAGTTAAGAACACAACATCTCAACATATCTTCAAGTACTTGATTGACCCTTTTAGTCTAACCATCCGTCTGTGGGTGATAAGCTATACTATGCAAGAGTTTGGTACCCAATGAAGCATGCAATTGTTTCCAAAAGTTGGAGATAAACTATGTACCCCTATCTGACACTATGGTCTTTGGTACTCCATGTAGGCTCACAATTCGTGCTAAATACATCTTGGCATATTGGATAGTGGGGTATGTACTCGTGACTGGAAGAAAATGTGCTGACTTAGTTAGTCGATCTACAATAACCCATATTGAATCAAAGCCTTTAGATGTCTTGGGTAGACCAACAATAAAGTCCATACTAATATCCTCCCACTTCTAGGCTAGAATAGGCAATGGCTGTAACTCTCCAGCGGACCTCAAATGTATAGCTTTTACCTTTTGACAAGTATCACACTTTGCTATATACCGAGCAATCTCTATCTTCATTTTGGTCCACCAAAATCTCTGTTTCAAGTCATGGTACATCTTATTACTTCCCGGATGAATAGATAACCTAGTAGCATGTGCCTCTTCAAGAATTGACTATCGCAACTCAGGAACCTTTGGTACCACAAGACGATTCTTGAACCATAGCACCCCTTCATCATCTATTTTGAAGCATTCCGCTTTTCCATTCCGAACTCTTTCTTTGATATGTGCTATACCCTTGTTTTCTTTCTGAGCGGCAATAATCTGGTCTCGAATAGTTGATCCAACAGTTATATTGGTCAAACTACCTTGTTGAATTACCTCTATACTCAATTTTTCCATCTCTTGGCATAAAGTCAAATCCATTGTTTTTACCGTCAGACAATTACAATGACTCTTACAACTGAGGGCATCTGCAACCATATTTGCCTTACCAGGATGGTAATGTACTTCCAAGTTATAATCTTTAATCAATTCTAACCATCTTCTTTGTCGCATGTTCAATTCTGATTGAGTAAAGATATACTTTAAACTCTTGTGATCTGTATACATATGGCAAGTATTACCAAGTAGGTAATGCCGCAAAATCTTCAAAGCATGGACAACCACTACTAACTCCAAATCATGAGTTAGATAATGTTCTTCATGTTGCTTAAGTTGTCTAGAAGCATAGGCAATGACTCGTCCTTCTTGCATCAATACACATCCAATACCAATACTAGAGGCATCACAATAAACGTCAAACGACTTCTCGATATCTGGTTGTGCTAATACTGGTGCAGTGGTTAGCAATCTCTTCAAAGTCTGGAAGGCTTCTTCACAATCAGATGACCAGACAAACTTGGCTTGGTTCTTCAATAACCCAGTGATGGACTTGGATATTCTAGAGAAATCTGGGATAAAACGACGGTAATAACCCGCCATTCCAAGAAAACTCTGAACTTGATGAACTGTGGTTGGCGATTTCCAATCTAATACATCCTTAACTTTGCTCGGATCTACTGCAACTCCTTCAGCTGACAAGACATGTCCTAAAAACTGTATTTCCTTTAGCCAAAAGTCACACTTACTGAACTTGGCATAAAGTTGATGTTCTCTCAAGCGGGTCAGAATAATTCTGAGATGTTCTGCATATTCTTTCTTGTTCTTGGAATATACTAAGATGTCATCAATGAAGACCACTATAAACTTGTCTAGCTCTGGCATGAATACTGAATTCATCAGATACATGAAATGGGCTGGGGCATTCGTCAAACCAAAAGACATTACTAGGTATTCATATAATCCATATCTTGTGGTAAATGCCATTTTGGGAATATCTTTAGGCTTAATCTTGATTTGGTGATAACCTGACCTCAAATCAATCTTGGAGAAAACTTTGGCTCCAGCAAGTTGATCAAAAAGCAAGTCTATCCAAGGTAAGCGATACTTATTCTTAATGGTTACTTCATTCAATGGACGATAGTCAACACACAACCTCAGGGTCTCATCTTTCTTTTTCACAAAATTGCAGGACATCCCCAAGGTGATGAACTAGGTTGGATAAACCCCTTATCAATCAACTCTTGCAACTGAGTCTTCAACTCGCTAATTCCTTGGGAGGCATCCTATAAGCTCTCCGAGAGATCAGAGCTGTTCCAGGTTTTAACTCTATGTTAAACTGAACATCCGTATCTGGTGGTAGACCAGGTAAATCTTTAGGAAAAACATCAGGGAATTCACAAACTACCGGGATATCTCTAATCTCCTTGACAGAAGTTGCACAAACTCTTTCCACTGATCTCCTTAAGGTTGGAAGTTGGATAAGAAGCTGAGAATTACTATCAGGCAAACTCACCCTTAATGTCCTATTCAAAGCATCTATAACAGCCTTATGCTGATACATCCAATTCATTCCCAAGATCACATCTATAAAATATGTCCACCCAGGTTTATGGGTACCTGGTATACCATTTTCTTAGTACACAGACATCCCCTGGGCGACTGTATAAAGAAATCTTCCTTTGTTTCCCCAATTGGAATTTCATGCTTTACGACAAAGGTTCTATTGATGAATGAATGAGATGCACCAGAATAAAAAAGCATAACTGTAGGATGATCGGCGACAGGAAACATACCCAGCATCACGGGCTCCCCTTCTGGAATCTCCCCGGCCTGAATATAGAAAACTCGCCCCATCTTCTTTTCATCTTTGCCCTTCTAAGCATTCTGATTATTGTTCTTATTCTGAACTTGACCCTGTTGCTGATTACCAGGAGCCTTCTAAAAATTTGGATTATACTGTTTGGGATATAGACATTCCCTAGAGAAATGATCAGACCTTCCACAATTTGTAACATGGATAACTGTGACCCTAGGGTGTTGGAGCACGGACACCAGGAGCATTTGTTTGTTGTGGATTATGGTAAGTTGTGGCAGGACGCACATTTGATTGTTGCCTGGCTTGGAACTGCGGCGGACAATAAGGAGGATGATAATGATTGACTGGGTGATAGATTATCTTTTGCCTCTTTTGATTTCCACCAAAAGATCCAAATGGCACACTCTTTTTATTCTTGATCTCCTTAAGCTACCGATATTTTGCCTCTGAAGCAATAGCAATGTTCACTACCTCATGATAAGTGACATTGGTATAGGTAGTCATCATTGTCTGCAGTTTGGTATTCAGACCTCACATAAACCATTTCTTTTTCTTAGCATCTGTGTTGACATGTTCTGATGCATACTATGACAGGTGATTGAATCTACCCACTTATTGCATAATTGTTTGATCCCCTTGCTTCAAAGCAAGGAACTCATCTAGCTTCATAGCCATAACTCCCTCTGGGATATAATGGGCTTGGAAAGTAGTATGGAACTCTGCCCAAGTTAACTGAACACCTGCTGGTTGCATAGCCACAAGGTTTGCCCACCAAGCACCTGCTGCACCTCTAAGCTGTTGGGCAGCAAAAACAGGTTTCTGATACTCCGTGCAGGGAATGAGATCAAACTTCTACTCCATTGTACGAAGCCAATCATCAGCTTCCAGTGGTTCATCGGCCTTGGTAAACAATGGTGGCCTTGTATCTATGAAATCAACATATGTAGCTTCATGCATGGGATGATTGCGACCACGTTTCCCTTGCATCACATTCTGATTACTCTGAGCTATCTCTCGAAGCAATCGAGCATTTTCAATAGTCACATTGACAAGGGCGGCGATAGCGTCAGCCAGATTTGGTGGAACTGGTGGTGGATCAGGAATACCATCCTCATCTTGTGAAGTACTAGGAATATGCGAACCCCGCGTACGACGCATCTGTTCATGACAAACCAAACTTTACTCACAAGCCTTTATTGCACTATTAAAAGAACTGACTACAAACACATTACACGGGTTCACTTATTTAAACACAAGCCCGCACCTAAACAAGACTACTTAACTTAACTTAGATCTCACTATTTTACAACTCTACTCTTCTCCTCGACCACATCAAACCTCATGATCGGTATCCATTCCGGAAACATTTCCGCCTTCATTATCACTTTCATCGACCATCACTAATTCTTCTGGATCTTCTTCTTCTTCAAGTTCATCATTATCAGCAATGATGACACCAGGGTCCATTGCATCAGCTTGAGGTTCATGAGCAGGATCCAAGAGATTGCTCAGCCTATGGACTTCTTCATGCAGATTGGTAGAATATTCTTCTAAATCTTCTACATAAAATTCTAGCTCATGCGCTCTAGCTCTAGCTACATCTTCCCTATGCCAAGCCTCATTTCTCCCTTCCACCATATGAACTAACATATGCTCGCAGTTCTTATGAGCGGTGGTGAGACACCTCAATTTATTCCGTAACTCGCCCACATGGATGGCATCCACAACCCTATCTCTAGTAGCCTATGCTAACTCTGCTGTAAGCCTCTGTATCTCTGCCTGGGGATTAGGCCTAGGGCTGCTACTGCTAGCACCATCATTCCCAGGGGCAAGCTGGTGATGAGGAACTCCTTTGGGTCTAACGGACTTACTGGGCGTTATCTTAGTACGAGTCATACTGTAGGAAGCAAGATTAATCCAAATAAGACAATCTGATACAAGTCTTAATAGCAGCCATGATGGATTACTCTATTTAACCCAGACTCACTACTTAACTCCAGACTAAGAGGGAAAGTAAGTAACAAGTGGATTAATCATGATGCATGAATCGTTCTTATGAACAAAAACATCAAAGCTTATAAAGTACAAAAACAACAGTTGTTATTATATAGGGCATAATAAGATTACTACTCCACCACCCAAAGCCTTTTTAATCAAATATGGAATGGTGAGAATGAAATAAGATAAGCCAGAAGCAATTTGGACCAAATTAACAAGTTATATATATTTGTCCCAAATCATTTTAAAGTTTTTGTAAAACAATACAACAAAGACTTTGTAACGATCGCTCTGATACCATTCTGTGGTAGAACCTGCTAAATTATAGGGCCCACATGCACCTATCACTGTCCAATGACCTCTAACAACTATGCATACGTTCCTAGTAATTTAAGAAGTCTATCGGGTGTCCTCGGGGAACCCCGAATCATCCACGATTTTCGAGTAGGATCCCATTACAGAGTCATTGTAGTATTACAACATTTATTCAAATATCTACATCAGAGTAAAATAGTGGAAGTCTTACAATAACTTAATTTACAAAATAGTTGTTTCACAAACTAAGTACGATTATTATTACAAACCATAGTAGTGGAGTGACATAATTAACATAAACATAACACACAAAGAAAGTGCCCTGCCCAAGGGCCACACATTTACTTATCATCCTCGACCTGAACAACAGTCATGCAGCACGGTCCAAGACAGACCTACTCATGAGGCTCACCTGCAACAAGGGTCAGCAAACCCTGAGTATAAAAGTACTCAACAAGACTTAACCGAAATAAAACTGAGAAGACTTAGGAATGCAGGCTCAGGGGTTCAAGGTATGGCTTTAGCAATAAACAAAGTTCTTTTGCGTAAAAGCTCTCTAACAAGATTCTTTATATCAACATTTTTATCATTTAAAAAGATCATATACAAAGCTGACATGATCTGTGATGAGATCATGAAACTTCATATCCAACACTTTCTTAAACCTTACTCAAGTTCCAGTTATTAAACTACGATGATGAACATTGAGTTGAGTCTCCATAATCGAGGAGCAACGACGATTCGAACCGATTAAAAACCCAGCTGGGGATTCCAGACCACACGACATATGCTGGTCCCTAACCTACATGTACCAACCTACCCTTAAAATGAGAACGGGTCTGCGCCACCCGAGAATACATTACTCCACCATTCCAGCCCATGGCCACGTGGGTACACGCTATTCCCACCATCTCTCCATTCCCAGTGCGTGAGTAGCCATTCACATAATAGAATCACCAAGTTAAGGCTTACCAAAGTATGTGGTTAGTACTACAAAGTCTCATCTCATGCAGTTCAACAATGGACGGGCCTCAATCGACACAGGCGGAATGAACTCGCTCATAAGACATCCATGTCTTGTGGCTCTCATACACCGAGTCCGCCCGGTCTAGATTTATTATTCCACATGCTCATATCTCATGATAACATAAGTAACCAAACGTAACCAAAGATCCATTTAAAACTCACAGGTGATAGGTAATCACCTGACTTTTATCTGTCTAAGCATGGCTAAGCATAACTAGGCATTTACGAAGTAAAATTGGTAACAAGGTAGATATGGAAAAACAAGGTTGGTAATGCACCAATTAGGTTTTCACTCACTCCTAATCACTTAATGCAGTATTGAAAAGCAAAAGCGATATAAATTTGTAAAACACAAGGTAGGTTTAAATGCATCCGGGGCTTGCCTTGATTAGCAGAAAAGTCAGGTTCCGGAGTCGTCCCACTGATATCAAATCCGATCTCAATAGACGGATTAACCTCCTCCTCAACTTGATTAACTACCACGTGCTCATCTTTGTTCACTACACGTAGTAACAATGCCATGTTTTAACATGATGCGAGATACAAAAAGTGATGCTTGATAATGGATGCGAAAGTTAAAAACTTGAATACAACTTTCCTTCGCGGTACAGTTACAAGTCAAAATTAACTAAACCTTTTTCATAACACTTATTTCCATTGCCAAGGATCATTACCAACTAATGACCCAAGGTCATCACTCAATCCAAAAATTCAAACAAAACCTAAATCTTTAAAGGTTACTATTTGCTTTTAAGAATTAATTCTTTAATTCAAAATTATGAAATAAATCAACTTATTCCAATCGAGCTCAAAATTTTTGTAAAGGTTCATCACATGATAACTAAGTGCCAAAACAATTTTCATAATTTTTGGATAATTATTTAAGGCTAGAAAAATCATGGAAACTCATTTATTAATTAATTGAGAAATTTTTATCACATTTAAAATATACTGAAAAACAACATTTCATATTTTTCCTAAATATTATCCATCGCAGAGAGCTCACACAAAAATTTTTATAATTTTTGGAGCTCTAAATAATTCTACACAAAAATAACAAAAACTCATACTATTCATTCATCACTAAAAAATAGAAAATTCATTTTCAAACACAGAGTCACTGACAACGCGACCCCACCTGTCATCCCCGACCTCCCGCGCTGACCACGGCGACAACACGCGCTGACTGGTGATTTCTCGCCGACGGCGAGATCACCGGCGACGGCCAAAGTACCACCACGTCCCCTACATCCCTACGCGTCGATTGGTGGCACAAGTGAGACCTAAAACGGCCTAGACCGAGCATGACACCAGCCATGGCGGCCACGACGGCGCAGCTGCACTACGCCGGTGACGTGAGACTGGTAGAGCTTAAACAAATCGCATTGGAAGGTTCAGCAGCTCACCCAAACACGATTGAGCAAAGAACAGGACCGGAAGAGCAACAGAGAGGTGGGTCAACGTGCACAGCAACCACGGCGGAGCAACGGTCGTCGATGGCGGTGTTCCGGCGACTGTGGTGGACAAAATGGTCAATCAACCAGGCACAAAGCACCACGGCATCGTGGCGAAGCTGAAACAAGACTTCGCAAGGTCAGAGGCTCACCATAGAGCTATGGCCACGGTGAAGCGCATGCGACGGCGACGCTGCCGGTCGCGAGGAAGAAAAGCGATGAACGACGGTTCCCGGCAAAGTCAAGCTACAAGGACTGGTTGGCTGGGTGCGCAAGGAACAAGCGGAGCTATGAAGGGCTTTGCTATGACTAGAACGGCGCTACGGCGTCAGTGCGAGCTCGTCGGAGTTGGGCGGTGGCGACGGGAAAAGCAGAGGAAGGAGAAAGAACGGCGACGACGGCGTTCCGGCCTTTATAGGGCGGCAAAGAAGCAAGGAGATGACCCGCAGCAGCTTGCTCATGCCAGCGCAAAGCCAAAGAAGGCCACGAGCGTGCCTGGAAGCCCGAGGAAGCTCGCCGGCGGTGACAGCTGCCCGATGGTACTGTTTGCCATAATTACAGAATTGCCACTCGTTTTAAATTCTCAAATTACTCCCAAATTTGTTTGGTAACTCAAAAATCTCCAAAAATAAAAGTTGTTCTAAATTCAAAGTTCTACAACTTTGCTTTTGTAACCATACCCAAATTTGGTCTATATTTTGAAATGCAAGTTTAAATTCAAAAAGGGGACATTTTAAGAATTTACGCCTTTTCAAATTACTTCAAATTTTACATAACAACTTTGAAAACTCCAAAAACAAACTTTGTATAACTTGACAATCTCTACACTTTTTCTTTTAGGCTCAACCCCAAAATGTGCTTAGATTTTGAAATGGGTTTTCCAGGGTAAAATTAAATGTTGAAATCGGGGATTTTGGAAATTCAAATCAATACAAAGATTTTTAACTCAATTCAAGCCATACAAGTCAACACATATAACATAAAGGTAAACTTGTTTTAGTGTATGCATATCAAAATTTTCACTAACACATGAATGATGTGCTATGCATATGATGACATGGCATGTTTTAGTATTTAAACACCCGAGGTGTTACACCAAGTGGTGAAGCAATGGTGAAGATCATGATGATGGTGATGCCATGGTGATGATCAAATGCTTGGACTTGGAGAAGAAGAAAGAGAAAAATAAAAAGCTCAAGGCAAAGCTGAAACTTGATAGGAGCTTTTTCGTTTTGGTGATCGAGACACTTAGTGAGTGTGATCACATTTAGGATCAATAGCCGTACTATTAAGAGGGGTGAAACTCGTATCAAAATGCAGTTATAAAAGTGCCACTAGATGCTCTAACTCATTGCATATGCATTTAGGATCTAGTGGAGAGCCAACACCCTTGAAAATGTTTGTGAAAATATGTTAACACACGTGCACAAGGTGATACACTTGGTGTTTGGCATATTTGAGCAAGGGTGGAGAAGTTAGTGAAGTAAAGGAGGTGTTTTGTCACTGTGAAACAGTGACTAGACGCTAGTCATGTGGTGACCAAACTCGGGGGAGCAGCGTCCGGTCATTTATAAAACCAGTGGTGTGCTCAGACTACTCTCGGCCTGAGATCGGACGCAGGTGACCGAACTCTAGCTGAACATTGTTCAGTGTCCATCCTGTTGACGTGGCGGCACATAGAGAAGAGGAGGAGCGGACGCACCGGCGCGTCCGGTCATGGTGGACCGGACGCGTTCGGTAAAAAAACAGCTCTGGTGCCTTACTGGAAATGATCGGACTCTAGTGATGGAGCGTTCGGTCACTTTAAATAGTGCGTCTGGTCGCAACTTAACACGTGCCATGAAGTAGACTAGCCGTTAAGATTGGGCGCTCAACATTTGAGGCTAATGACACATGGCGAGCATCGGGCGACCGGACACTGGGGTCCTACGTCCGGTCTGCCCGTGTTTCACTGGAGAGAGGAGCCAACAGCTCTATTCGTGGGGGCTCTCTATTTAAGCCGCATGGCCGGCTCAAGCTCACACTCTTGGCCATTTTGCATTGACATAGCAACCTTATGAGCTTAGCCAAAGCCCTCCCACTCATCTCCATCATTGATTCATCATCTTTGTGCGATTGAGAGTGAATCCAACTGTATTGCTTGAGTGTTTGCATCTAGAAGCACTTGGTGTTCATTTTTCGCTGCGGGTTTGGCTTGTTACTCTTGGTGGTTGCCGCCACCTAGATGGCTTGGAGCAGCGAGGATCGTCGAGCAGAGGTTGATGATTATCTCCAGCTCCGATCGTGGTGATTGTGAGGGGGTTCTTGACCTTTCCCCGGTGGAGAACCAAAAGGTACTCTAGTAAATTGCTCGTGGCTTGTGTGATCCTCATCTTGTGTTGGTTGTGCGGCACCCTATTGAGGGTTTGGCGTGTGATGCCAATTAGCGCGTGAACCTCCAAGTGAGTAAATCTCTACAACGAGGACTAGATTGTCGGCAACAAGTGAACCTCGGTAAAAAATTATTGTGTCATCATTTGATTTAGAGGTGATTGGTTTTCATTGGTATTCATTCTTGTGATTGATTGGTTCATTCCTCGACTCGGTGGTATGACCATCTTGCTCTCTCTCTTTACATTACTGCAAACTAGTTGTCAAGCTCTTTAGTGTAGCTAGTCGCGAGAGCTTGTTAGTTTGGTTAGTGTGGCTCTTTAGTTAGCCTTTGAGAGCACACTAACTTAGTATAGTGACATAGCCATTGTGTGGATAGAGACTATAGAAACTAAAATTGTGGTAGGTGGCTTGCATTTTAGGAGGCTAGTGCAACACTCGCTTCGCCTCATATTTGTCTAACCGGTTTGCTAAGTGTTGTTGTAGAAATTTTTAATAGGCTATTCACCCCCTCTAGCCATGATGACCTTTCACCTTGCCGCACGTCGGGATGATGAGGCATGGCGCTAGCACGAGCTCTTCGGGCACCTTCACTTCGAAGCCCTGAAGCAGCTCGGCAAGGAGATGGTCCACGACATGCCCTGCGTCGACCACGTCGAGCAGCTCTATGACACTTGTGTGGTGACCAAGCTGAAGAGTCAGCCCTTCCTGTGTCAAGCCTCCTACCGTGCCACCTAGCAGCTTGAGCTGGTGCATGGCGACCTCTGCGGTCCAGTGTCACCAGCCACCCCTAGAGGTCGACGCTACTTCCTACTACTTGATGATGATGCCACCCGCTATATGTGGACCATGCTGCTCGATTCCAAGGTTGCTCGTCTCCAGCTGCGGACGCCATCAAGCGCCACTAGGTAACCGTAGAGAAGGAGTGCGGTCGCAAGCTCCGGGTGCTCCGCACGGACAATGGTGGCAAATTCATGGCAGCTGAGTTCGCAGCGTACTACGCCGACTAGGGGATTCAGCGCCACTACTCCATGCCCTACTCACTGTAGCATAACAACATGGTCGAGCGCCACAATCAGACGGTGGTGGCAACGGCACGCGCGCTCCTCAAACAGTGTGGCATGCTGGCGGTCTACTAGGGAGAGGACGTGATGACAGTCGTACACCTGCTTAACCGCTCTCCGACCAGTGGGCTCAAGTCTGTCGAGCAGAACCGCACCTAGGAGCAAGTGCCACTGCCTGATGGCCACCGTCCTATCACCCTGAAGTGGGTGTTCAAGCTCAAGAAGGACGAGCTGGGCACGGTGATCAAGCACAAGGCGCGGCTGGTAGCACGCGGCTTAGTCCAGTAGGAGGGGATCGACTACAACGATGTCTTTGCCCCCGTGACGCGCATGGAGTCAGTCCGTGTCCTCCTTGCGCTGGCGACTCAATAGGGGTGGCAAGTCCACCACATGGACACAAAGTCCGCCTTCCTCAACGGAGACCTCTAGGAGGAGGTCTATGTGCGCCAGCCACCTGGCTACCCCATCGCCGGAGAATAGGGGAAGGTGTACTGCCTACGCAAGGCACTCTATGGCCTGCGCCAGGCACCGTGCACCTGGAACACGAAGCTCGATGCCACAATAAAAAAGATGGACTTCAAGTAGAGCACGCATGAGGCGGCAGTGTACCAGCGGAGCAGCGAATGCAACGTTCTACTGGTTGGCATCTACGTCGACGACCTCATCATCACCGGTGCTGAAGAGCAGAAGGTGGAGATGTTCAAGGTGCAGATGAAGAAGGCGTTCAACATGAGCGACCTCAGCCTCCTCTGCTTCTACCTCGGCATCGAAGTGCGCTAGGACACCACCGGGATCGCCCTCCGCCAAACCCACTATGTCAAGCGCATCCTCGAGCACAGCGGCATGATAGGTTGCAATCCGGCCCACACCCCGATGGAGGAGAAGCTCAAGCTGAGCCAGGAGAGAACGGCAGAGGAGGTCGATCCAACCCATTACCGGTGGTTGATCAGGAGCTTGCACTACCTAGTTCATACCCGGCTGAACATCGCGTTTGTCGTCGGGTACATGAGCCGGTTCATGGAGCAGCCAATGATGGTGCATCTATAGGCCGTCATGCGAATCTTGCGCTACATGGCGGGTACCCTCGACTACAATCTTCACTACAGAAGGGCCCCCGACATGGCGCGGTTCCTCGGCTACTGCGACAACGACCTCGTCGGCGATGTGGATACCAGCAAGAGCACAATCGGAACAATGTTCTTCCTCGGTGATTGCTTGGTCAGCTGGTAGTCCCTCAAGCAGAAAGTGGTGGCCCTCTCAAGCTGTGAAGTGGAGTACATCGCCACCACCACTGCTGCAACACAGGCGCTGTGGCTGTCAAGGATGCTGGCAGAGCTCCTTGACAGGAAGGTGGGTGTGGTTGAGCTGAAGGTGGACAGCAAGTCTGCTCTAGCTCTGGCCAAGAACCCTATCTTCCATGATAGAAGCAAGCACATCCGCATCAAGTACCACTTTATTAGAGATTGCTTGGAGGACGAAAGCATCAAGGCCAGCCACATTGCCACTACTGATCAGCTGACTGACATTCTCACCAAGTCGCTGGGGAAGTCCAAGTTCAAGAAGATGAGGGAGAGGATTGGGCTACAGCAGATCGCCTCCAGTGCTCGGCACAAGGCTTAGGAAAAGATTGATAGATAAACCTAGTGCTAAAGCACTTATATCTTACTTTTTCTGCACTTTTACTTTTCTTGGCTTCCAAGTCTAGTGTTCAGAATATGCTTAGCATCCACTTTAGTTGTTAGAATATGTTGTAGCAAGTGGGAGTCCTCTTTGTCTATAAAGGGCAAGGAAGTGTCACTGTAAAAATAAACCATTGCATTTTATTCAATCCAAGCGGCTAAAAACCAAGCTGTCCTCTAGTAGTTTCAAATCTGAATCTGAGATCCAATCAGACAAACATGATACATATACCTTATAAACAACTCCAAACCCAACTCTTCGTAGCTCTTGCTCCTTGGAGAAATCATTCGTGATGGCCTTCAGAAAATCCAATGGTACACAAGTCGGGATTGCACAATGACCCTGTACTAGAGTGTTCTCCAATAGACTAGACTCTGGATTTTAGCTCACTGAAGACAGGCTTACCAGTTTTTTTCCCATTATAAAGAAACTTCAGGTGCAAAAAACAGGCAAAGCATAACTACTCTATGCTCTACGGTGCCGATGAGTAGAACAAGCTACACACACAGTAAGTGAATATACGAAGAGGTATTAATACTCAATTGATCTAAATCTAGTCCAAATTAAAGCTCTGTCATATGATAAATTGGGCCTGCTAAATTGAATGATTGTACCCAATACTGACCTAAGATTTGGAGTCAGAAGGAGAAGTGAAGAATCATATCGTTTCGCTCGTGCTCATTCTGAGCCAAGGCAGATCCCAGCAAGCAACCACAAGAACACGAGAGACTACTGGACAGTCTCAGCAATAGATGAGAGGATCCCTTTTTGTGCTTTATACCTGATATATAAATCAATGTCAAAAAAAGTCTCAACTGTTAGCAGAAAATTAAATAGTCCAAACAAGCAACGGTGCAAACCAAGGTTTCTGATACAGGAAATGGCTATGAACTCTCTTTTTTTTTTAAGATTCGAGAACATATTGTTCCGACATATATTAACGAGAAGAAGAGCATTGACCCAGTTTATAAGGAAAATCGGGCCTGAAAACCATACAACATATCACTAGTACTTACAAACTACGACTACACCATGTATACAACAATGACAAGGGACAGAGCTCCTCAAGCACCAAGATGCCACCAAGTCCAAGAACTGACTAGATAAAAGGTCTACAAGGTTCTCCTTGCCAACCACTGCCACACAAACCAAACACAGCTCCGAGTCATCGATGCCAAGCTCATCAACGTTAACCTCGGCTCAGCAGCTCCAACTTCCCATAGGCCTCAAATGGTGGCCATCACCAGTCAAGGGGCGGTGGACAATTTCCACGCTCCGCCACCACCGCTCACGTGCGGCATTCACACCGTCGCCATGCGACTGCCAGCGCGACCTTCTGGTCGCCGCTATGCATGCGCGGCCTCCCACTGCCTCAGCACCACCGCCGCCACACCCGAGCCCAGCCACAAGCGCCGTCTCTCCATGGCCATCGCAACGAAGCACATCTCCGATAGACAATTCCGCCATCACCTCGACGCAGGCGCACCACCCGGCCTGAGCTGGGCAGATCCGGTTGCTAGACTCCGGATCCGCCGTCCCCTGGCGTGGATCCGGCCTGTCGCTCTGCCGTCACCGGCAGCAATAGGTACGGCCTGAACTCTTGCGCAGATCCTCGCGCAAGTCGTCGCCGTCACGCCGCGCTGCACCTCACCGGCGCGCCGCCCACGCCTTCAGGGGTGTGAAGGGCGCAGCACGCTTATGCCGCCGCCCAGTGGCCATGGAGCACGGCCACGTCCCCCAAGGGTAGATCCGACGCGCAGGCACGCTGCCGGGGCACGCACCGCACGTGAACGGCAGAGCCATGGCGGAGGTCGAAGCCGATGTTCCCGGACACCGCCCGCGGGCATCGGTGCCAGCTACGTCCACCTCGCCCATTGCAGAGGTGAATGCAGCCAGCGACGCCGCCCCCAACAGGCCACCTCTGCCCCAGCAGCCACAGGCGTCCACGACGAAAGGATCGGACCGAGGACTGTTGGATATAATATGGGCTTGGTCCATATAATATATAATAAATCAAATAAATCTCTATGGTACGTAACATTAAGCGTTGTATGGTTTAATACCATACGGGATTTTGACTGAACGTTGACTCAGCTTATATGGTTGGAAATTATTCATCTAAATTGAAAAGCTGAGAAAAGGACAAAGGCGTGCCACACGCACGCGCGCGGCGCCGCCGGCCAGGCCGGGCCGTGGGCGCGGGCACGGGCCGTGGCCGTGGCGAGGCGGGCGTGGCCAGTCCTTTGCCACTTAATCCACATAATCATGGGAGTTACTCCCTTTGATGGTGGAGGCGAACTAATTACGTTAGTTACCGCCCTTTCCGCTTCCGTTTCTCTGTCTCCTGGGATTCTCCGCTGCCTCTCTCCCTTCCCGTCGCAGCCATATATCCGCAGTCCTCCGTCAGTCCAGATCTCTGTCTTCCGCAACCGCTCCTGAGAAAAACCACATCTCAGCAGCCTTCTGGCTTCCCCGTCCCATACCTCTGCGCGCACGGAGCAGTAGGAGAGCAGGTGCCTCCAGAACCCTCGCCCGCCTGAGAACCTTGCACGGGGTGTGTGGCGATTAGGTTTTTGGGGAGCGATCCATGACTGCTCGTCCACATATCGTCTTCTTCCTGGTGGTGATCGCTCTTGGATCCCATCCTCTTCCTGGTGATTGCCTGCGGAACATCAAGGCTCTTCTTCATGGTGATCCGTTCGTGGGACTGCACTGCGAACATCGTCCTGCATCGATTGTGGTCCGTGACTTCGAGCAACGCACTATGTCGACTAGTGCGAATGGAGCATCCGATGCCCTCGACATGGGACCCTCCACTGGGTACAGTCTAATCTCTCTGATTACTATAATCTGCGCTTTTACTGTATTTATCTGTATGTCATCTCTGCATGCTGTTGCTTTCGTTAGAGATATACACATGCACATATATGCCGTCACGAACCTGCTGATGTTATTTTTCTAGATTAAACTGATAATGAAAATGCCTAAATTTCTAACAATCCAAAAACCTAGTGTTAGACAATTTTCTGTCAGTGGTTTTGCTGCTGCTTTGAAGCCAAATAATTTTGATGGCAAGAATTTCATGATATGTCGTGCCAAGATGGTATTGTGGTTGACTGCGATGAACTGCTATCACACCGCACAGGGGAAGCCTGAACAGTTTACTCCCGAGGAGAAGAAAAAGTTCTTGGCTGCTGATAACCTGTTTCGAGGCGCCGTGATCAGTGCACTTTATCCCAAGTATGAGAAAAACTACATATCTTGAACATCAGGCAAAGAGTTATGGGATGCTCTTGAGGCAAAGTTTGGAGTTTTTATGCTGGCAGTGAGTTGTACCTTATGGAGCAGCTGTATGACTACAAAATGGTTGAAAACCATTCTGTGATCGAACAGGCTCATGAGATATAGGTGCTATCAAAGGAACTAGAACATTTCCCATGTTTATTGCCCGACAAGTTTGTGGCCGGCGGTATAATCGCTAAGTTGCCACCTTCTTGGAGGGATTTTTCTACTTCTTTAAAACACAAGAAATAAGAGTTTAGCGTGGCTGAGCTTATTGGATCTCTTGATGTTGAGGAGAGGGCGAGAGCAAAAGACAACCATGGAAAATGAGTTAAGTCTTCCGCTGCTAATATGGTGCAGAAGAAAAAACTCATTTGCATCTCGTAATAAAAAAGAAGAAGAACATGCAAGAGAACAACAATGCAAACCTAAGCAAACTACACAGTTCAAGAAGAAAAACAACAAGAAAGGTGGAGGTTGCTTTGTTTGCGGGAGTGATGAGCATTGGGCTAGTGCGTGCCCAGACCGCAAATATAAGGAAGAAAAGAAATCAGCAAACGTGGTGATTAGCGAGACTGGAGGAGGAATATCTAGGTATGGTAATTATTTACCTTTTGTTCTTTCAGTTTGTCTTTTACCTGAGTGGTGGATGGACAGTGGTGCTAATATCCATGTGTGTGCTGATGTTTCTTTGTTTACTTTCTATCAGGCCGGCAAGATTGGAGCCTTGCTGATGGGAAACGGTTCGCATGTGCGTGTTCTTGGTGCTGGTACGATCGTTCTGAAGTTTACTTCAGGAAAGATGGTGCTATTAAAGAACATGCATCATGTCCCCTCCATCAAGAAGAATCTTATTAGCGCTTCTCATATGTGTCGCGATGGTTTTAAAATTGTGCTTGAGTCCAATAAATGTGTTGTATCGAGACATAGAACATTTGTTGGAAAAGGTTATGATTGCGGAGTCTTGTTCCGCTTATCTTTGCTTGATGATGTGTGTAATAAAGTGGTGAACAATGTTAGTGTTTCGGATGAGTCAAATATATGGCATTCACGACTTTGTCACATTAATTTTGGCTGTCTCACGCGGCTTGCAAATCTGAATTTAATCCCGAAATTTAACTTAGTCAAAGACTCTAAGTGCCATGTGTGTGTGCAATCGAAGCAACCGCGCAAGCCTCACAAGGCTGCTGAGGCGAGGAACTTGGCACCATTAGAACTCGTTCATTCTGATTTGTGTGAAATGAATGGCTAATTGACTAAAGGCGATAGACAATACTTTATGACATTTATAGATGATTGTACTAGATTTTGCTACGTGGATTTATTGAAAACTAAAGATGAAGCATTGTATTATTTTAAAGTCTATAAAGCTGAGGTAGAAAATCAACTTGAGAAGAAAATCAAGCATTTGCGGTCCGATCGCGGGGGAGAATATTTCTCAAATGAATTTTCTGAGTTTTGCGCGGTGCATGGAATTATTCATGAGAGGACGCCACCATACTCACCACAGTCCAATGGGATTGCAGAGAGAAAGAACCGCACTCTAACTGATTTGGTTAATGCCATGTTAGAGACTGTGGGACTATCTAAGGAATGGTGGGGTGAGGCTATATTGACAGCATGTCATGTCCTGAATAGAGTGCCCACAAAGAACAAAGAAATTACACCATTCGAGGAATGGGAGAAGAAGAGATTAAATCTCTCTTACCTGCGAACTTGGGGTTGTTTGGCAAAGGTGAATGTGCCAATAAACAAAAAGCGAAAGCTTGGACCAAAGATTGTTGATTGTATCTTTCTTGGTTATGCTATTCATAGCGTGGGTATTAGATTTTTAATTATAAATTCTAGTGTTCCTGTGATGGCTGTTGATACAATCATGGAATCTAGAGACGCTACATTTTTTGAGAATGAGTTTTCCATAAAAAATACACCTAGCACGACTAGTCATGAATTTATAATTCCCCATGAGCATGAAAATTTTACTCCGGTAGAACAAACTGAGGAACCCTATATGCAAAATCCTGAGGGGGATGACACTATAGTCACAAGGAAAAGTAAGAGACAGAGACTGCAAAGTCTTTTGGTGATGACTATATTGTGTACCTTGTGGATGACACACCAACGACCATTGAAGAGGCATATTCCTCTCCTAATGCTGACTTATGGAAGGAAGCAGTACGAAGTGAGATGGATTATGTTATGTCTAATGGAACTTGGGAAATTGTTGATCGTCCCTATGGGTGCAAGCCTATAGGGTGCAAATGGGTGTTCAAGAAAAAGCTTAGGCCTGATAGTACTATCGAGAGGTACAAGGCAAGGCTTGTGGCCAAGGGTTATACTCAAAAGAAAGGTGAGGATTTCTTTGATACTTATTCACCGGTTGCCCGATTGATCACAATTCGAGTTTTGCTTTCCCTGGCAGCCTCTTATGGTCTTATCGTTCATCAAATGGACGTTAAGACATCTTTTCTAAATGGAGAGTTGGAGGAGGAGATCTATATGGATCAGCCGGATGGGTTTGTAGCAAATGGTTAAGAAGGCAAGGTGTGTAAATTATTAAAGTCATTATATGGCCTAAACAAGCTCCTAAGCAGTGGCATGAGAAGTTCGACAGAACTTTAACATCTGTTGGCTTTGTTGTGAATGAAGCTAACAAATGTGTGTACTATCGGTATGGTGGGGGTGAAGGAGTCATTTTGTGCTTATATGTTGATGACATACTGATCTTTGGATCCAGCCTCAAAGTGATTGAGGATGTGAAGGAATTCTTAACAAATAATTTTGAGATGAAAGATTTGGGAGAGGCTGATGTTATTCTTAATATCAAGCTTCTGAGAGAAGGTGATGATGGGGTAACTCTGTTACAATCCCACTATGTGGAAAAGGTGCTGAGTCGCTTTGGGTTTAGTGATTGTGCACCTGCTCCTACACCTTATGACCCTAGTGTGCTATTGAGAAAAAATCAGATAATAGCAAGGGATCAGTTGAGATATTCCCAGATCATTTGTTCGCTCATGTATCTTGCTAGTGCAACAAGGCCTGACATCTCATTTGTTGTGTGCAAGCTGAGCCGATTTGTGTCAAATCCGGGAGATGATCACTGGCGTGCTCTTGAGAGAGTGATGCGCTATCTAAAAGGCACCATGAGCTATGGTATTCGTTATACCGGACATCCAAAAGTGTTGGAAGGCTATTGTGATGCCAACTGGATCTCTGATGCTGATGAGCTTTATGCCACAAGTGGATATGTGTTTTTGCTTGGAGGTGGCGCTGTTTCCTAGAAGTCTTGCAAGCAGACTATCTTAACGAAGTCTACAATGGAAGCAGAACTCACAGCATTAGACACCGCTGGCTCTGAGGCCGAGTGGCTTCGTGATCTCCTTATGGATTTACTGGTTGTTGAAAAACCCATACCGGCTATTTCTATGAACTGTGATAACCAGACTATGATTACTAAGGTTAACAGTTCTAAGGATAACATGAAGTCCACAAGGCATGTTAAGAGATGACTGAAATCTGTTAGAAAATTGAGAAACTCCGGAGTAATAGCGTTGGACTATGTTCACACGTCTAACAATCTAGTAGATCAATTCACTAAGGGTCTGTCACGCAATGTGATAGAAAGTGCATCGAGAGAGATGGGTTTGAGACCCACTTGAAAATTTACTATAGTGGTAACCTGTTCTATGTGATCGAGATCCCGTGAAGTAGAATGGTGAAACAAACTAGTAGTAAATTGTGAGGAAAAATCCTTAGCAAGACTTATTTCTGATGCACATCTTTCCTATCTGTAAGGCAGGTTGATTTTTTACTTAATGTGTTCCAAGTGGCTTGCTAAAGCAAAGTTGTTGTCCTACAGAACATCTTTTGAGGAGCACACCTATATGAGTCAGGCTACTGGTCACGGTCTATGAGATTTGGGTGATCTCTAAATACTCATAAAAGGCACTAGAGTATGGCTTATATGCTTCAAATAGAGGGGATGCAGTTTGCTGCCCAGTATCAGCTAAGGACTTTAGTGACATTCACCTCACACAAAACTGACAATTCAAGGCCTAGTCCATTGTTCAGTTGTGACTGAGTAAAACTATTGCTCTAGATGGATGTTCAACTTAACAGTCTAAATCGAAACACTGGTATATAAAAGAAATGTGGTTCTGAGACTACTTTGTTATAAACCCTAGAGTTTGGTGGGGATTGTTGGATATAATATGGGCTTGGCCCATATAATATTTAATAAATCAAATAAAACTCTATGGTACGTAACATTAAGCATTGTATAGTTTAATACCATACGAGATTTTGACTGAACGTTGACTCAACTTATATGGTTGGAAATTATTCATCTAAATTGAGAAGCTAAGAAAAGGAAAAAGGCGTGCCACACGCGCGCGCGCCGCCGCCGGTCGGGCCGGGCCGTGGGCGCGGGCGTGGGTCGGGCCGGCCGAGGCCGTGGCGAGGTAGGCGGGCGACAAGCGGGAGGGCGTGGCCAGTCTTTTGCCACTTAATCCACATAATCACAGGAGTTACTCCCTTTGATAGTGGAGACGAACTGATTGCGTCAGTTACCATCCTTTCCGCTTCCGTTTCTGCGTCTTCTGGGATTCTCCGCTGCCTCTCTCCCTTCCCATCGCAGCCATATATCCGTAGTCCTCCGTCAGTCCAGATCTCTGTCTTCCACGACCGCTCCCGAGAAAAACCACATCTCAGCAGCCTTCTGGCTTCCCCGTCCCGTACCTCTGCGCGCACGGAGCAGCGAGAGAGCAGGTGCCTTTGGAACCCTCGCCCGCCTGAGAACCTTGCACGGGGTGTGTGGCGATTAGGTTTTTACGGAGCGATCCGCGACTGCTCGTCCACGTATCGTCTTCTTCCTGGTGGTGATCGCTCTTGGATCCCGTCCTCTTCCTGGTGATTGCCTACGGAACATCAAGGCGTCTTCTTCCTGGTGATCCATTCGTGGGACTGCACTACGAACATCGTCCTGCATCGAGTATGATCCGCAACTTCGAGAACACACTATACCGACTAGTGCGAATGGAGCCTCTGATGCCCTCGGCATGGGACTCTCCGCTAGGTACAGTCTAATCTCTCTTATTACTGTAATATGCGCTTTTACTGTATTTATCTGTATGTCATCTCTGCATGCTATAGCTTTCGTTAGAGATATACACATGCACATATATGCTGTCACGAACCCGGATCCGGCCTCCATGCCGCCGAATCTGCCACCACCGGCCCAAACCAGGAGAGCACCCGCCACCCAGCCAGTCAGCCACCACTGAGGTTGCTACCATGGTGACAACCCTGGTGGCGAGGGTGGAGAGAGAGAGCCCATGGGAAAGAGGCCCCGCCGCTGGGGGGACCTCCACTAGCGAGCTCGGGCGGCGTCGAGGAGAGGGAGATGAGGAGCGAGAGGGTTGGTTGCGGCGTTGCTGGAGCCTCCCCTTAAGACGACGCGGGGGCCTGTAGAATGAATTATTGATTGCGTACGAAGTACGAACTCATATCATGCGTAGAGAAGATTTATTACTAACATGGACAGATTAAGCATGCCTGAGCCTGAGCCGGATCGGAGGGATTATCTTCTCCAGCTAGATGAAAGGCGAAGGCCGCAGGGTCTCACTTGGTTTCCATCGAAACTGTTGACTCGAAGATTAAGCATGCCTGAGCCGGACCAGAGCGATTATCTTCCCCAACTGGATGAAGGCCCAAAGCCGCAGGGTCTTTTACCATTGAAACCATTGAGAGCAAGAATAAAAACAGATAAGTCGGTTAAATGCTGAGGTGAAAGAAATAGGAGAGAAGAGAAAGGAGAAATAAGTCGACAAGGGACATTAGCATAAGTGCGCCTGCCGACAACATTGCTACTTCTGCTACTACACTCTGCTTTTTAGAGCCAGAGCTGTTGGCGCTGGTGCTGTGCGCGAGCGCGGGACCTCCTGTGTGGGTCGTCTTGGTTGATCCGATGTTGGAGGAGCTCATCGCCTCACTCGTCCTGAGTTGGCCAGCGGGAAACCCAGCACCTAGGTGCCTGCCTACCGCGGTAGCCCCTCAGGAGGTTGAAGCACCATTGGCGGACACCCGTTCTTCGGCGATGGCTGCTCTGCGAACGATGGACTCGCCTCTGTTGTCGCCAGTGTAGGGGCTGCCATAGCTCACGCCACCACGGGTGGGACAACCCGACGTCGCAGATGAGACCACGCCCATCCCTAGTGACGCGACGCCCACGCCACGTGAGGCTGCTCAACGTCTCGCACGGTTCACCGAGGAGGCACAACTCAAGCGAAAGTCACCATTAATTGCCAGTCCACCAAAGCAAAAGGCGACAACCACAAGACAAGCCCTACCAGTCAAAAGCAGACAGATTGTCACTCAGTTGTTGGCGCACATACTTACCTCCAAGCGGGGCGAGGTACTCCTTATGCAGAAGATGGGCATCACACCGCCGGCAACTCCAGTTTCATTCGCATCCAAGTGAATATACAACGATATATTCGTAGGGAACTTGACGCCGAGCCATGTGGCAGCTCTGGACGAGCTGTTCCCAGCGACCAACAACAGGGCTAGTAGAAGAGTGCTCTTCTCCGATAGCGAAGTAGGGTCGCGCAGTCATTTGCGGAGACGCCCAACTCCGTAGCTTCCTGTGCTACTCTCAGTTCGGTTGTATACCATTTATATAATATCGAAGCTTGAAATAGTCTGCTAAAAAGGTCCAGTCACAACTGTAAGACCACCTAGGACGCTCATCAGAAGCGTGTCATTTGTATGGTTAAACTCTTCTTCTTAATTACAATGATACGTAAATCTTTTACGTATTCGAGAAAAAATAGAGGTGGTCTGAATCAATTAATGGAGGCCCATTTATAGAGGTTGTTGGATAGCAAACTCAAACCCAAATAACTCTTTTCCACTACACCACACACTCACAGGTGATTATTATAAATATTTTATATATATTTCATAATCTTATATTGAATATTTTGGTTATTAAATGAACTCAAATGAAAAGTATTTCAACAATAAAGTTTTATATCTTGTCAGCACTACAACTTCGGTATAGGACATGTCTCCATCTGAGATTTACAAATATTTGGAACTCTAAAAATCTTCAAATCAAAAACTTATCACCATCAAGCATATGGATTATGTCGGCCACTACAACTTTGGTACTAACTATATAAACATTCATGGTTGTTTAGAAATTCTAAATTTCAAATCAATAAAATTAAAACACATATTTGGGACTCTAAACGACTTCAAAACATTTTGAACTACAAAGTTATAGATTGTACTGAGAACTACAACTTTGATATAGACCATGCCAGTATCCGAGGTTGTCTGAACATTTTAAAATTCAAATTTGAAAAACTGTGAACTTAAATAATATTATACAGTTTTGAATAAAAAAATTCTCAACTACAGTGAACATGCTACAGTGACCGTGTTGCAACAGATCGGTAAGACTGGCAGAATGTTGCAGAACTACAGATATGATAAATGGGTTTTCGGAACATGCATACACGGTATAATTTCAGGTTTCCAAACAAATATATTGATCTAACAATATTTACATAAATCAAATATTTAGGAATTGAAAATAATTAATATTTATCCAGATGGTGCTACCATAATTCAGGTTCCAAACAAATATATTGATCCAACAATATTTACATAAATCAAATATTTGAGGACTGAAAATAATTAAAACCTATTCGGATGGTGCTGCCATTGGTGCTCAGTAAGATCTTCTTGGCCGAGGATGAGTTTGATTGTCCATGAAACTGTTGGAGGAACCCAGCAAATGTGCTCCCGACGTTTTTTAGCCTCTTGGAAAATTGATTGATTTACCAATTGTTTTTTTTTTGGAACTATTGGAGATGCTCTTAACAACTTTTCATTTGAGATCGTTTAGAATATCAAATATACAATATAAGATTCAGAATTACATAGTTAAAAGAATATCATAAGTTTTATTTGTGAATGTTGAGGTCTTAAATTTTAAACTTAAAAATACATATTTTCTGAGTGATGGGCTTGTCTTGTCACTTCCAAATTCGAATCGATCTGGCAGCGATACTGGGTTTACACCCGGCAGTGATTGGCTAATCTGATATAGTGAATGCCAAACTCCAAAGTATAGTATATCTGGTCGGGAGGTATGCTCTGGTAATCACTGAACCACCACCCACCGGAGTAGGCAAGGCAGCAACGACCCTGATAACAGAATAGGGCTGTTTGGATGAATCAGATATTTAGATATTAGATTATGATAAAAAAAAATCTGGATTAAGGCTATAATATATTGAAAAGGCTAGACAGTTGCTAATAAATAGCTGGGGTGTTTTGGACCCCTAGAGCATAGATGGTTGAATTGTTGTTTGTACGGAGCATGTGTTAACTAGAGTAGACGCTATTGGGAAAAAACACACACTAGAGTAGATGCTTATTAGATATTGGGATGAGGTTAGAGCATCTCCGAGAGCCTTTCTAAATATTACTCTCTAAATCATCATTTGAAGAGCTATTTGCATAAAAATCATTTTCTATACTTTTTAACTGTCTAATAATATTTTTTCTATATCTCATGCGTACTCTAGAAAGTCATTCTCGTCTTTTATATTTGACTAACGAAAAATCCAGAATAAAAGATGACTATATTTGGATGACCATTTAGAGAAACTGTTGGAGGGTTGTTTTTCACCAAAATCTCTATTCCTAGCATTTGGGATTAGGATGGATATGGAGAGTCTCTTTGAGATGCTCTTACAACACTAGAGACGGGTGAATTTGGGCTGTTTGGATGCTACAGGTTTTTTAGATGATTTTTATAATCTGTTGCTAATCCAAATAAACATGCCTTTAATACAGTAGTAACTTCTGACCAAACAAGCTAAGAAAAGCCAAACAATTGGAAGCCGAGTTTACACTAAAGCATTTGCTGGAACAGGTTAGGAAAATGAAAAAGCGCCCTGCTTTGTTTTTGAAACGAAAGTGAATGGCATGTCGAGCAGAAAAGCACCTGCTACTTATGTTGGCAGTTAGCAGGTTCAGCGAAACAAAAACCAAAAACCCCGATACATACAGATCTGGAATGCCTCAACTCAACAAAGAAGGCCAGATATCAAGCCACCAAACAATGTATCAAGTCCAACACGCGACTGCGCCGGATATTTATCTAGTTTTTTTATTATTTATATGCAAGAATCAATCGCTCAACTACAGCAGCAGTTGACGAACCGGCCGCTGATCTTGCATGACCATACAGAATGTTTGCCGCAGTAGGAGGAGAAGGACTCCTTGCACAGTTTAGGCGAACAGGCTCCAACATTCCAGCATCGTTGGCTAGCTTTCGCATCCAGCAGCGGGGAGCTGCCCCTGGCGGCCGATGCGACCGCGGCGAGGAGTGCCATCAGCAGCAGCGCAACGGCGAGGACAACCTGAGTCTTCTTGCTGCCCATCGCCAGCTATGAGGATTGGTAAGTGTTCTTGGTATGTCTAGATAGTTAGAGACTACTTGGTTTCTCGATGCTCGTTCGTTTTGAGGGTGCTTGCTTATTATATAGGCCAGATCCAAAAGCAAAATTATCTCGAAATTGAAGAACTTGAGAAATCAATTCTTAATAATCTTGATAGACTATATTGGAATTTAGAATAATGTATTTATTTTATGGCTGCTAATGTGCCATGTCTTCAAATAGGTGTGCAATTGTTGGCTACACTTGTTGTCCATCTCCTTATAAGGCACATTTTTAAAGAACTTGCTTTGACCAATAAATTAACTTGAGAAATCAATTTCTACCAATCTTGATAGAGTATATATTGGAATTCAGAATGTATTTATTTATGGCTGCTAATGTGCAATCTCTTCAAATAGGTGCCATTGTTGGCTACTCTTGTTGTCCATCTCCTTATAAGGCACATTTTGATTTCAAGAACTTGCTTTGACCAATAAATTAACTTAGGAAAAAGTCTACATAAACCCATCGACTATTCAGGGTGAACTACTTTACCCCAAACTATAAAACCGGATTTTCTACACCCTGAACTTTCCAAAACCGGTTAAATAACCCCTCCAAGCAGTTTTGGACGGGGTTTTGCCACAGTAACAGTGGTTTTGTCTTTTCCTTTTTATTTATTTCCGTTGAATCTTTGAAAAAACATAGTAAATGGAAAATTCAACTTTGTTGCACTCCACATGAGTAGATCTACACAGCGAACATATAATATGGTATGTTTTAGTATAAAATTTTGTACTCAAGCATATCATATTATATGTTCACTGTGTAGACCTACTCCTGTGGAGTCCAAAAAAAATGGATTTTTCCATTTTATGATTTTTTTGATTTACTATGACTTTTCAAAGATTCAACATAAATAAATAAAAAAGACAAAACCACCGTCACTGTAGCAAAAACCACTTGAGGGTTTATTTGACCGATTTTGGAAAGATTTTTTTTTGAGAGAAGCCATCTGGCGTACTTTATTGATTTGAAAATAGAGTTACATCGTTCACCAGGGCTTCAAGAATGAAGCTAGGAGGTTTATCGACCCAAATACAAGCATACTTTGACTGAACAGCTAAACTTGCTAGATTATGCGCTACTCTATTAATATCTCTATTACAATGCTCAATAGAAATAGAAGAAAATCTTGCCAAAGCATCTTCATGGGGTAGAAAATCTGGTTTTATAGTTTGGGGGTGAAGTAGTCCATCCTGGATAGTCGGAGGTTATGTAGGCTTTTTCCAATTAACTTAACAGTTACTACTACAGTCTAGATTAACAAAGACAGTCAAAACTGATTTTTTAAGATGGGCGCCCAGCCGCCTATGTATCAATTGAGACATAAGGATGGCCCGCCTCTATTGTTAAGAGTGGCGACTTTTGTAACAGAGTGAAGTATCGATGGTAACATAGATAAGCTTTTAACGTGAATGACTCCATTCGGTACTCATCCCAAATCCATACCCCAAATTTCTCCATTTCTTCCAACAGTGCCTCCAAGAAATCGTCTAATTATCTCATAACAGCACTTCACTGCTAGGTCTAAACCTCTTATCACTGCCGAAAAGTGAGCCGGCAGTGGGCAAGTGAGAGTGATAGGTTTTTGTTGGTTACCCTAAACCGGCAGTGATATCCAACATCACTGTCAGTTCTACTCCTAAACTGGTAGTGACAGCCGAACTGACAGTGACAGCCTAATAGTATGACTATCATTCTTACACCTGACTGTGCACTTTGTTGCACCTTGACTGGTGAAATGAAAACCCCAAGCATATAACTTCGCCTTCGGGCTTGTTTTCATCTCCTTCTTTTTTCCAATGTTAAGCACTTGATGAACTTGGGGCCATCATCACCTCCTCCATGGTCGCCTCCTCTTATTCAACACTTGATGTGGACTAGATCTAGCTTATCAATACCTAAGCACATTGTTAGTCCACTAGTTATCACTCGATTACCAAAACCAGATTAGGGCTTCCATCCACCCCTAAATGATATCAAATGAAAAGGTTTCAATTACAAGATTTAAATCTTTTCAAACTCTACAATTTCAATGAAGGGTGTGTCTCTATCTGCGTTATTTTCAAGTCTAAAAAAATTAAATCTCCAAATTTGAGAGCTTTGAAGAAAATTTTGGGACTAAATGTTTTCAAATAAAAAAACTTGTCAACTAGAAAGTTGTAGACTGTATTGACAAGTGCAACTTTGGTATAGATATCCACGTCCAATGCCATTTCAAATTTCTAAATTTCAAAATCTTAGAACATAAAAGGTTATTTGAAAATAGTAAATTTTGAACTTCAAAATATAAGAACTTAAAACAAAATTTTGAAACTCAACTCTAAAAAAGTTAAATAAAAAATTCATCAACAACAAAGCGGCAGATCATGTTGAGGTCTACAATTTTTGTATAATAAAAAAATTATGACTTTTCTACGACAATTATTTCTAAAGGCAACCCTTAAAATGTCTACCTCTGTTAATTGATTTCTAGTGTCTGCCTCTATTAATAGTTATTTTAGAGGTGGGGCATACTACTTTGACCACTTCAGTTAATCGATTAGCATAGATACCTTATTATAATTTGAATGCCCGTCTCTAAAAAGGATTAACTAATGCAGGCGTTTGCCTGGATCTCTCCTAACCATTTACAAAGAAGATACTATAAAATATCTGTCTCTATTAACCATGAACCGCTATCCTAAAATCCTTTCTGTAGTAGTGTTCACTTAACTTGTTTTATTTGATGCACTGTATAATAATATTAATGTGTTATCATAAAATCATAATATTTTCAATATTATATTCATTCTTTTGAAATATTGACGGTATTCATCGCCCATGGCAGTATCAAAATATTTAAATTGTCTCGTTCCTATTGGACTAGTCAGACTATGGACTTCAGCTAAAATTGGTTGATCCATGGTTCATAAAATTGCTTTGAGGCCATGGGCTAGCTAAAAGCTAGCCATTCCCCATGCATGATACTAATAGTGCATTTGGCGGCGAGAAATGTATTAGATTCTTAGTAGAATCACTAGAATCACTATCAAACGTCACAAGAAGAGAAATGTTTTATGAAAAATCACTTGGACCCGATTTTTATACATCCAAAATCCGGTTTCTCCTTATTCTAGTTCAATTTAGGATCCAATAAACTAACCAAATGGTTTCATGAACTGATTCAGAAAAAAAAATCTAGAGATAATCTAGATCTAAAACATTTGTAGGAGAATCCAGATCGTCACCGTACTATACACACCCTAAGCTTCTCTCCTTTGCTTTCATCCGAAGGCTTAAGAAGTAAGCGGATATCCAACAATGGCAAACTGAACCACGATATCGGAGCCGCAGCAAAAGAACCTGACAAGAGCAAACGTACAACATGGTGGACCAAATCTAAGCTTATTATGCAAATGAACCTAAGAATTTAAGAATTTAAGGAAAATGAATCTGAGCTAGCTTATTATGCAAATGGTGGTGGAGATTAGAAACAGAAAATGGATTACGGCAAGATATTATCAGTTACAATAAGGATCAAATCTATTCATGAGGTTAGTCATCGCCTTAATGATTCACAAATGTGGTATGATTTGCTCAAGATCAAAGATATATATTTACAAGGGAGAGCTGTTACCATCAGAAATGGGGAAAAAGTGAGATTTTGGCTAGATGTTTGGTTGTATGATGAGCCTTTATGTAAAATTGCTCCCGTACTGTTTGAGTTGTGAAAATAAAAACGCCACTGTAGCATAGGTTAAAAATGGAGAGTTGATCATTCAATTTAGAAGATGGTTATACGAAGATCTTGCTATTATTTGGACACAAATTTGGGAGGACACACAGAATTTTTCCTTGGTAGATGAACCTGACAAGATAAGCTGGAAACTTGAAAAAACTGGACAATTTTCAGTTAAGTCTGTTTATAATGGTCTTACTAGAAATGAGTCAGGTCTTTATCATAAGAGAATTTAGAAAGGTAAAATACCTCCCAATATCAAGTTTTTTATGTGGCTTCTTACTAATGATGTAGTTTTGTCTAAAGACAATCTACTAAAGAGAAATTGGATTGGGGATCCTCGTTGTGCATTCTATGACTCTGATGAAAATATCATTCACTTGTTTTTTCAATGTCCAATTGCAAGAGTTATCTGGCTTATTGTAGCGAAATGTTTTGGTGCCAATAACATCCTAGAAATTTACAGCAATGTTGGAAATGGTGTGAAACATGGCTTCCATATGGTGATAAGTACCATCCCTGGGGGATTTCTACAATTTGTTGGGCAATATGGAAAAAACAGGAACAAATCTTGTTTCGAAAAGAATTTCATTAAAAATCCTTTAGAAATAATTTGCCATGCTTATGCTTTAATGAAATATTGGGCAGGGCTTTTTGCTGAGATGGACAGAGAGCAACTGGAAGAAGGCGTGGCCACTATGATGCGGGCGGCGACAGAGCTGCTAGCTAATCAACAGCGGGGGAGGAGTTGGACATCAGCTGGACTACGGTGATCAACAAGACAATGAAAATGATGCTGCTTAAGGCCCTGTTCGGCTTACCCCATATTCGGTTTGTTCGGCTTCTTTTTTTTTAGCCGGAACAGTATTTTTCTCTCACAACAATTCAGCCGGAACAGTGTTTTTCAGCCAAGTTTTAAGTTCTCTGCAGTTATGGCTGTTAGCTTGAGAGGTCTTTTTTTTTCAAAAGGCGCTTGAGAGGTCTTTTGGTCTGATAGTATACTCTTGTCCACTACTAAAGAAACTATTTTTAGGGGCGGCTCGTAACACTTTGTAGGGGCGGTTTGGCCAGCCGCCCCTACCGAACCGTCTCTACAAATCATGCATTTGTAGGGGCGGTTCTCAGGCCGCCCCTACAAATCGATTTGTAGGGGTGGCTCGTATTACCAGCCGCCCCTACAAATCGATTTGTAGGGGCGGCTGTAGTACTAGTCGCCTCTATAATACCTGTTTGTAGAGGAGGTTCAATCTAGAACCGCCCCTACAGTATGTTTTTTCATAAAAAAAATTAAATTTACAATTCAAATTCGACCAAAACACTGTTTGTTTCCGCGTATTCCATCCGGCATTTGCGTTGCCGAACGCTTCGCGACCAATGTTCCAAACCGCGTTGGTTTTGTGTTTGGAAAGCTACTTGGAGCACTGCATCAAAGCACTAGAGATTGGAAAGCTACTTATACGTTAAATATATGTTGATGTTTCATTTCTAAATAGTTGGCATTTCTGCATTATCGAAGAGTTGAAAACATTTTAGATTGCTAGCAAGTTTATGCTTGAATTTGAGAAGGCTGCAATGAAATTATATTATTATTATAAGATTATGTCTGCAGTTCACAAAATCAGGAGCTAAATGTCTATTTTTATAGTATCATACAACATGCAAAGATCTAGATCCAACATGCAAACATCGTTTATGGATATTTAAAACATTGCTGCTACATGAGTTAGTTTGCATTTAGATTCAGAAAATTAATTCCATTTATAAAAAAATCCTACTTGATTGGTTCCATCGTTTATCTCTGTTGTATGCATGTGCTGTCTTAGTTAGCCTTCTTATCTCTTGGAACATATTGAAATATTATCTGTTCTATCTAAAAATCCTATCAGATAATCTTTCATGTATAAGAATTGTCTAAGATGTAAATATTTTGATAACAGCTGCTTAAACACATATGTACTACTGTTTTCTAGTGTGTGCAACAGACGAAATGATATGAGATTATTGTTTTTTATTGTTGTCTCCATGGACATGATTGTGGCTTGCTTTTAAATAATAAAGATATATATTACAACCAATTCTTATATGTATCTATGCTCAAATAAATACCAGTGTTGGATCTAGATCTTTGCATGTTGTATGATACTATAAAAATAGACATTTAGTTCCTGATTTTGTGAACTACAGACATAATCTTATAATAATCTTATATAATAATATAATTTCATTGCAGCCTTCATTGCAGCCTTCTCAAATTCAAGCATGAACTTGCTAGCAATCTAAAATGTTTTCAACTCTTCAATAATGCAGATATGCCAAATATTTGGAAAGGAAACATCAACATATATTTAACTTATAAGTAGCTTTCTAATCTCCAGTGCTTTGATGCAGTGCTCCAACTATTTGGAAAGAAGACATCAACATATATTTAACTTATAAGTAGCTTTCCAATGTCCAGTGCCACATCTCATGATATAATGCCACATCGGTTCTGTAATTCCCGTATATTTGGGTGATGATACGTTTAACACCATGTTCGCTTGTTGGTTTCAGCCAGGCTTATTCAACCAGCCAACAGTGCTTGCCTCTCACAAAAAATCAGCACCAGCCAGCCCAAACCAGCCCAGAAACCAACCAGCGAACACACCGTAAACCTGCTGGTTGTTTTCTGCTGGAGGGTCAGTTGTTCTGGTTCCCTAGATGCTGGTTTATCTTAGCTCTGGTTGTAGCACCCGATTTTAAGAACAAAACCAGATACACACCATATGTGAGCCCAGGAAGTTAAATCTCACATATAGCTACAAATAAGGATAATATCAAAAGACAATGCTTAAATACATAGCGTAATAGTATAAAGATTATAACCTCAGAGTATAGACAACGAAAAGACCACTCCGATCTTTAGGCGAAGACTCCAAATCCACAGGGATAACTGACTGGTTGATCACAAGCTAATTCCTCCAAACTCTAGCAATCTGGTACCCATCCGGGATTTTTATCCAAATATTTGAAAAAATATAAAGTAAGCATAAGTACATGTCGTACTCAACAAATATAACATGGGGTTCATGAGGCTCAAAAGGTTGACACTGGTTTAACTATGATTAGCTTTTAATGAGTCATCTTTTAGCAATTGGGTGGCAACAAGTTTATCACAAGCCCATAAACACATGATCAGGTAAACATGAATAATGAATAGCAGAAGTAGTAACCATTAGTGAGCATCTTTATCATCAGTATCATTAGTGTTCATCATCTATTCCGTAAATGTTCCAAGGCCGCTCGTGACCGTGAGCACGGCTGATATACCAGTATTACACTCTATAGAGGTTGTACACTTTCACTGTGAGTCGTGATTTACCCTTTCGCCCGAGGTCACGAGCCTCTTGACCCACTACCAAGGAAGGTCGGCAGGGTTCACTATGAAGCCTTTCAAAGGTTCGTCTAACAAGTTAGGGCCGCTAAGGTTTCCCCATTAGTAAGCATAAACCCCCCTCCAAGGAGTGTGAAACATCCTCAATTTTCCGCGAAGGGAAAATTTCCACAGAATGAATTATAATATGATGAAACCAAGAACTGATTCCATCATATTATCATATTTCAGTCGATGTCACAGTCATACATCGTAAGATTACAAGAATACATGATATTACATCACTGGGGAACACACCTATTACAGAGTTAATCTAGCGGAAGACTATCGAGTAAAGGCTCCTCCTTCACGGGCATCATCAGAGTTGGCGTAGTGCAGCGTAGATTCCATCTCCGAACCAAACTTGAGCGTAGGCACGAGACCTCCTAATCCTTCTAAAGTCAGCATCTCTGAGAAGCAGGAAATCTGCACACCACCAGATGTGTGCAGGCCATGGTCAGCACCGATGAGCTTTAGTGGAAAAGATAAACAAGGGATCTGGCGATCCTAATATTTGGCTGTGGTTTGCATCCTTAGCGCATGAGAGTTAAATAACCTTAGTAATATAATAATAATATCCAATTTTTAACACATTCACCACCACACCATCCATATCCATCCGCCAACCATCCATCCCAAACCATCTCCACACCACCACACCACATCTCATCTCACACACTCAGGTCGACAGGCCAACTCCCTCTCGGCCTTGTCTCAACGGCCCGCAGCCCCAAGGCTCACGACCGAAAAATACCCCAACCCTGGAGGGAGGAAAGAAGGACTCATCTCCTATCTAGTTTAAGCGAAACCCAGGAAAGGTCCACAGCCGACAAGTCGGCATATGTATCGATCGATCAACCATATACTCTGCAGAGGTTTTACATACCCACAAGATTAGCCATCCTCGGAGCCATGTATCTCCTAGGCAGAATTCCGGTCACTTGCTAGCCTAGAACGATGCCACCCTACCTCTCAGCCCTAGAACATCCCAAGTCTAGTCTGGGATGGCTGATACTGTGAGTCGTAGACAGAGCCGGGGCCCTCTGGATGTCAAGAGCTAGGTCCACAAGGCCTCCTGAAGTCTCAGGAGGGTGTGGGGAAAACCGCGCACCCCGTACCTCCTTGCACACGTTCGCCTAGCAGTAGTGGCACTGTTCTACCAAGTAGTCCGACCGTCCCGCACCATATAGGGCGAGTGGGATGTAAAGGATTTCCGGTGAGTCTGAGTACTAGTAAGTCATTAGGGATTGACCAAGCCAGAATGTCTTCATCAGGGTTTCCATTTTACGTGCCACCACAGCACCTCTACCCCGGGCTCCACCTCTCCGAGGTTCACACCCAAGGACACCTCCAATTACCATTTACCTGCCACAGGTATTCCATATCCAAGTGCCCAGGTAGCACCACATGGCAAGACTCGCCCCAGGCTCGTCGTTATTCCAGCTCGGTCGACACAACCCTCACTCTCCACGCACCCAAGACACACGCAGCACGCTCACACACCACCAAGTCCGGCACCCATAGCCAAACCATTCCCAGGGGGTTCACCACCAGCATCACATCCCCGATATAATGCGAAGTGGAGTTAGCAATAAGTATAGTGGTGTATTATGCAAGCAAGCAGGCAAGTAAGCATATATAAGCGAGCGAATGCGCAAAGCAGGGTGACGTGGTAGAGTGGGTTGCATTAGGGTAATAATGGCTCAGGTAGTAACATGCATCAAAGTACTATCAAAGGATTAATTATAAAGCGCTAGCAGTTCTAGATATTATGCAATGTCTAATGGGATTCTCTAAAAGAGGGTGCTGCCATGACACCTGCGATGTAGAGGTAGTAGTGGTACAATTCTCCATCTGTTGGTGTTCAATCAGTGGGGTCGTCTCCTCCTGAGTCAACTCCAGTCCACAGTCCTTGTCGTCGTTCCCGTTCTCTTGATCCGATTGCTAGCTACTCCGTGAAGCAACACGCAAAGCTAGAGAACACACAACACTCGAAAAGACGACAAGACGCAAGAAGATCCAATAACACCAACGGCACACTAAAAGATTCATAGCTTAGCCCTCTCGGCGGTTGTCCGATTTCCTTGGGCCAAGAAACACAAGTGATGGTTTGCTTATGCACAAGCTTATGCCATGGCCAAGCCAGTACGGCTTTACGATAAATAGTTTAAGCCAGAGCTCATTCATAGCAAACATCATGGCTCGCTGTCTTTTCTTCCGGGCGTCATGGAGATGATGAGAATTGGAAGACAGGCCCAACGGAGGAAGAACGACAGGGTTCAGCTCTTATAGCATTATTCCGCAAGTCACAATTGGACACGAGAAGCAAACAAGAACGAATAACACTATTGTGACTTGGCTCCAATGTACTTCGGCTCGCCCACTATGGTAGGAGGCGATAGCGCAAAGAGATTGGACATCAACGGTTCCCCTCGATCCACCCGACACAATAACGTCGGGAGCTGAGAAGAGAGTCGCTAAACACGGCAAAAGATGCGGGGGTTAGCTAGGCACATCCATGTCATGTTCTCAGACACATCTTTAGGAAAGATGGTTTTAGACAGTCGATCGGGTCGACACGCATGGGTCCGAGGTACGACATAGACCATAGCTTCGCTAACCTAAAAGGAATAGTCCGGTCTTTGATCCAATCGTCATGGGCAAGATGGAATCGAACAGAGCGGGCTAACGGTGCAACAAGAGCAAGAACAACAAGGGACAAGGTCTACTTCTTCCAACACTCGCGCCACGACGAAAGACGGGGCATTGGAAGGAAGTGACAAACACCAAGTGCGCAAACCACTCGTAGGGTACCCGACTTAGGTGCACTGGCACTAAGACATCTCTCTAATTCATAGCAGTGCAGTTGTCACCGCGAGAATCAAAGAAATGCGATGGTCATACAAGGTACAAGCATACGGGGGTTTGAGCACGAAGAGGCAAGTAAAAGCAAAAGAGTGGCGTAGCTCCATGGTCATGGCGAGGCGAACTCGCGACCACAAGCTACACCAACGAGTTGGCATCCATTGTTCCATGATTGTTATCTCCCAGGTCATCTCCCACAGGACTCGGTCATGGAGGGCTCAAAGCGTGCGGGTGATATCCACATCGATGTTAGTATCGACATCGAATCTATCACGACCATGTTCAAGGGCTGAAGACAGGTGCTAACACTCGTGGTACTATGAAGTCAACTAAAAAGCGAGGGGTCGAGTTACACTCGGCATCACGGTCATGGCGAGACAGATCCCGTGATCGTAACGTCCGAACGAGGTACAATCCCTCAGCCGGCTCGAAGGCTTGGCACACAGGCAATAACACCAACAACCAGCGATAAGAACCAAACATGACCGAAAGATGCAACAACTCGACACGACTGCGGAGTAGCACATTCCATAGCTGGGTGATGGATAGATCCTTCGTTCCGTCACCGCCTGCTCAGTTTACGCTATGTCAACATTGTCTGGCGAGTCCTCCTCTGGAGATGGCTGTGAATTCAAGGATGGCTAGGGAACATGATAGGCACAAGGTGGCTTAGGTCATGGCTAGGGTGCCATGGTGGAATTTGGTTCAGCCTGGTCATATGATTGGTGGTGACTTGGACTCTCATGACTACATGGGTTGAACATGTTGATGCTGTGTTGAGTTAGAATTGGGTATCCAGGAGGTCAACAAGTGGAGGTCCACCTATGCCTTTGCTCGGTTTAGGTAGGTCCTAGTATTACCATGTTCTAAGCCAAAGGCAGGTTACACTGCTATAGGATGGGGATTCACTCGGTCGTGCTGTGGCTGAGTCACGGTGGTGCACACGCAGGGTTCGAGCGAAGCTAGAACACGGCTGTATACATGCCTCCCAAGTGAGAAAGCGAGGGTCGGTCAGCATAGGTTAGCGAGGGCGGCCTAAGTATCGTGGATGTCCTTCGAGAGTTTGGTCACTACCATGGCTAGGTTGTTGTGTCCTCGGAGCACGCATGTACGTTACGGTTGTGACACCCATAGCCGTTTAACAAGGGTCGTGCCAAGCTGATGTTGGCGGTGTGGCATGTCAAGCAGTGTCGCAGGCTACGTGAGTTCAAGTGAAGTGTGCATGAGTGCAGGTGATCGCGGTCATGGGCGATCGGCGGTGGTGCTCCGAGGCTCGCATGGCATCGTTGTGTGCGTGTCCGCGTGTGTGGCCACGTGGCAAGGCTGAGCGGCTGCGGTGGCTTGCTGTTGACACCACGAGGCCTAGAAGGTGCGGGGATGGCTTGGGTGAGCAGCTCACGACCGTGCCCAGTGGTGCTTGACCGAAGAGCCTGAGGGCACGGACACTGTGCGTGCTCGGCTCGCCGTGACACTGCTTGGTGCATGAGCGCTAGCATGGCCGAGGTCAGGCTTTGGGTCTATGTGTGCGTGCGTCCGAGCGGTGGCCATGGTCGCGAGTGTGGCGGCAAGGTCTGGGGTCACGGAGGTGTAGGGGTCGGCTGAGCTCACCATGGTGAGGCCACGATGGCGGTGCCATGTCGTGGACGTGAGGGCGAGGTGGTGTGTGTGCGGGCGTGGTCATGGCCACGACGAGGTTCGCCGACGGCATGGCGCCGAGGCAAGGCAGGGCCTTATCAGGCGATGGTAGTGGCTAGTGTGGGTGCCAGCGCGGTGTGCTAGCGACATGGGCAAGTGGTGTGCGGTGCTCCTGGCCGAGAGCTCGAAGGAGCTGGCAACATGCGTGTGCGCCCATGGGCGCGTGCACATGTTCACGAGTACTCGCGAGCAGACACCGGGGCGGGGCTCATGCGGGAGCACACTGCTGCGGTCATGGGCGACCAGCGGCAGTGGCCCTGTGTCGCCGTGCATGACGTGCCCGTGCGAGTGCACTATTCGCGTGTGTGATGGCGATTGGCCACGCGACGGCCGTCGGTGGCCTCCGGTGCGGCATCGTGACCCCTGCAAGAAGGCACGCTGGCACTAAGGCCGGGACAGGCATGGGTAGTCCACCAATGCGAAAAATAGGGGGCTTGGGCACACAGAGTTCACTGGTGGGCTTGATGGAGGCAGGCCACCTGGTGCAGGAAGGGCTCGGTGCGGGCAGATCACGTCAAGGTGGTGGCGTTTCTGATCGTGGCCGCGACGTCGTGGTGTCCCGATGAGGCCATGCCCAGGCTCGTGGCAAGGTGGTGGCTGGGCTCGAGGTGAAGGCGTTCTAGGGTGGCTCGATGTTCCTCGGCGCAGGTTGCTGGAAGACGGCAGAAGCAACTTGCCAACGTCGAGGGTTGGGGCTGGTCAGGCGCGGGGTAACAGCGCTATCACGAGAAAGGAGGCGCCTTTGGCGAGGAAGGGCTCACTAGTGGTTTCGTGGGGGCAAAGGTTGTGATGTTGTCACGGCCGCGCGGACATGTGCAGAACCATGGTAGGACGAGCAGGCGTGGGCGCGTTGTGGCTTGACGACGCGGCCGACGTCGCGTGGCTTCTCGTCGTGCAGGAAGTCGTGGTATGGCTGTCCGGGCTTGGTGGACGGAGGTGGCGCCGGTGGCTCTTGGCTGCGGTTCAGGGCAATGCCATCGTGGTCGGGGTGCAGGGCGAGGCGAGTGCAGTGGTGAGTCGTGGCCATGTTGGGAGAACTACAGCGCTGCTGTAGCCGATCGTGGCGTCGTCTCCTGCTCCGGCGGCTTCGGAGGTGCTCCGACGGAGCCTCCTTCTCCCTCCTCCCTCTCCCTTCTCTGGCTCGGTGTGAAGTGGTTTGCCACTGGGTGGCGGCGCAAGGCTAGGAGAGGGCTAGGGCCTCGGTTCCAGGGGTTTTATAGCGGGGCTCATCCATGGAGCTCGGTGAACAGCGGATGGAGATCAAGGGGCGATCGGAGGGCCTCTAGCGAGGCTAGGCTAGGGTTCTGGGGCCGCGGCGCGATCGTGGGTGTTTTGGTACTCCTGAATTTCATAGACCGTGGCTCGACAAGGAGGGAACAGGGGTGGCAAGTGGTGGCGTCATCCATGGTCACGGCCGTTGCGCGCCAGGCGAGCGCGAGGCTGGTCGGGGTTCCAGGCGCCGCGGATTGGCGACATGGTAGCCATCCAAGGGGGCATGCGGGGTTGGTGGCTTGGCACGGATGGTGGGGAGTGGTGCTGGGGCCTGGGATCCTTCCCATGTGCCGGTGCTCTGCTTTTGGGCGCAAAACAGAGGAGAGGGGGGAGTGGTTGGAGGAAGGGGATGACCGGCGGGGTCGTGCTGTCAGCGGCCGTGGGAGGAAGGCGAAGCCATCCTGGATTAGGCGCGTGGCTGGGCCTTCTTGCTGGGCTGGGCTGTGCTACTGCATTCGCATGCTGGGCCAACCTGCTGGCTGGGCCATGCGGTCTGTGGGTGCAAGCAGCAGGCCGGCAGCGGTGGTTGGCGGGCTAGGCTACAGAAGGTGGCGAGTTGGGCTGCGGTGCTGCTGCTGTTGCTGCCCACGTGGGCCAGAAGCAAGGGGCCAAGTTGGGCTGGTTCGGTTACTCGGGCCAGATGGCTTCCCTATTTTCTAGATAAACCAGGGCTCCTATATTGTATACCGGTGTCGCCAACTTGTACACCTCCTAGTGGGGTCCACTCGGTGTCAACTAGGGGTAGTGGGGTCCATGTCAAGGGTTGGCAATTCATGGGCATTGAGTTGATAACAATAGTTGGTTGATTATAGAAATTAGGTCAAGGGGTTCATGAGAGATTCCAGAAGGAGTCAACAGGATTTGCCACGGACTTGTGCTCTCCAACTCAAAACACTAAACCAACAAAAGATCTCCGGCAAACTCCTAGTAATTCTATATGCATGCAACAATTTATTTATAAATTGTTCTTTGTTTGACCTAGCATCTACATGCTTCACATATTGTAGGAAAATTTTTAAAAAGTTCATATTTTGGCTTCTCCAAAAACCCGGTTTGTTACAGAGTGACTAACAAAATACAAAGAAACCAAAGTGCACCCTCTTGGCAGGCCGAGAACATACAAACCGGAGCCTCTCTTGCGCCATAAAGGTAACCACTAACAAGCTAGAAAAGATCCTTATACTGAGCTAAAGCCATAGCCATATAGCCCTCATAGCTGTACTGTAAGTCCCGGATGATCACTTATAGATAAGTCCTTAGGGAGAGGAATCTAGAGCATTTAGAAAGCAGTTAAACACTTCAGCCCCCTGTTTCCATGTTGCAAAAAAACATCTTTTAGTGTTTATTGCATATACCATTAGTCAAGTAACAAGATCATGGTTGTAGTTGAGCACTAGCAAAGCTACCCAATGTAATAACCCAAAGGCATCAAGGTACAAGTGCAAATTACTAGGAAATCCTTAGTGGCAGTCAAGGTCGACACATGCAGTATGAATTAAATGATTAAAGGTGCATAGGGCAACAAGGAAGATCCCATGCTATACTTTCCTTAAAACACCGATCCTTTGGTAAGCTTTAATCTTCAACGTTCTTCTTCTTCTTGATCACCACGTATATCTCACCGACTGGACGTAATCATAAAGCACCACACAAGCATCTATACAATCATACACGAAGCAAACAACAGAACTAAATCAGAACAGTACACCAATCATAGAAAAATAAGTAAAAGAGTTTAAAGCACGATTCTACGCATTGCTACAAACACATAGTCGCGAGAAGCACTCTAATCAGAGCTACGGTTGAAAAGATACAACTACCGAGAGATCTGCTTTATACGCGGAAAACAAAACTATAAGCTTCATTTATTTTAACTATATAAAATAATATATAAATTGAATTAAGTCAAATTTAGATTCGAATTATAAAACTAAAGTAAAACAAAATATATTTTATTTACAAAACCCAGTTGCATAATTATTAATCAAGATATAATTTAAACCATAAAATTTTAGAAATAGTAATATGGTAATCACTATTACTAACATGTATATCTCATTGCTATGAATCTAACGTAACTTGAATGGGTCAAAACGGAGCTAAAACGTAGAAGATATGAAATAAACAAGATTTCCTTTATTAAAATAATAGATTAAATCTAACCTCGAATTTTAAAAGTTGAAAACATATCTAACGGTAGTATGAACATGTAGGTTATGAAATTATGAACCTAACGCAATTTGAACGGATCAAATCAGAGTTAAAACAGAGAAGTTATGGCTAAAACAAAATCAGTGGCAAATCTGTAAATAAGTGAAAATGTATTTTGTATCTAAACCGACCGACGAAACTACGCTTTTCAAAGAAGAAAACGTAATCTGTGATTTCGCTTTGGACCGCGGGTTAATTTGCCAAAAACAGAGGGGCTCTTTAGCAAAAAGAACAGCGAAGGGGTATGTTCTAATCTGGGCCATTGATCTAAAAACGGACGGCTCAGGATGATCGTAAATATATGTGTATTTCCATTGTATTTCTGGATTTGTTTTTATAATGGAAAACGGCCACAAAACGTATACATGATGTCATGTGATGTCATCAAGCTAGGAATCGGAATTAGAGCAAGGCAGCACGCACGGTGCATGGCCGGTGGTGCACGGCCGGTGCTTCGACGCAGCAGCGTTTCTTGCGCACGCGTGCAGAGGGAGCGCAGGGAGCTGCGCGCTCATCTCGGCTGTGGGTTGGGCACGGCGCTGCTGGAGCAGCCGGCATCGGTGGGAGGCGGTGTCGCCATGGCTGGAAAAAGCTTGAGCCTTGCCGGAATCAAGAATCCAGCCTCGCTTGGCCACAGGTATGGTATGGGGATGAAGAGGAGGCATGCTGAACGTACTCATCTAATCTGTTGGCGTTCACGGTGGTTGAACAGAGCAGAGGCGTCATGGAGCTAGCTAGCGCGGCTCAAACTCGACGTCGATACCCCAGCGAAGCAGCACGGTCGACACAAAGCACGATGATCGGAGAAGCTATTGCGGCGGCGGCAGAACGGCGACGGCCATGGAGATGAAGAGCGGTGGTGGCTACGGCTTGGCTTCCAAGCTGGACGAGGAGGCGGCACGGCTTGAGGCGAGGGGCGGCGTGCTCTCGGGTTCGGGGAAAATGACGTGGCTCAGCTGGTACTTATGGGGGTCGACTTGGGACGCACGTAAGGCGGTGTCGTGGAGGCGTCAAACTCCTCGGCGGCGGTAGTGGATTTCCGAGTCGGGGCAGAGTCCGCTCAGGAAATGGCTGGAGGAAGAAGGCAGTGTGGGCTCGACCAGCTATTTAAGAGCTGGCGTGGCTTGCGGTGCACGCAAAACGGAGGGTGAAGCGGGGGGAGCACGGATTCCACGACGGCGCCGGAGTCCGGTTTCAGGACGGGAGGAAGAAGACGATCCTGACTAGTGGGTCCCGGACGTCAGCGGCTACGCGCGGGGAGAGAAGAAAACGCGGCGTCAGAGAGACAGCGTACTGGGCCGTGCGGAAGAGCGGGAGAAGAAGAGGCGCGGGCGTGCTTGCTGGCGGGCCGCGACCGTCGGCCCAAGAGGAAGCGGCGCGCGGGGATAGCGGGCCGACCCGGCTGCTGGGCTCCGGTGGCCTGCTAGGTTGCTGTGCTTCCAGGCTAGAAGGGAGGGGAGAGAAAAAAAAAAGAGAAGCGGGCCGGGCTAAGGGAGGAAGCAGACCATGCCAGAAGGTAAGGGCTTGCTCTTTTTTCCAAATTAATTTTCCTATTTTTTTCCCAAAAGCATTTTGAATATTTTCAATTTGAATAAAACCCACACAATTCAAAGAAACAAATGCACCGGCATGCTTGCGCAAACATATTGCTACCTTAGGATAAATTTTAAATTAATGAAATTTTTTATTTTCCTATTTTATGAGCACGGAAATACAGAATTAAATCATTTTAATCCTATTTTCAGAAGAGGCAAATTTTAGGGTATTACACTGGTCTAGATGATCTAAAGTTTCTGTTTTATGTCTGTTCTTCATGGCCAAATTAACATCTGTATTTCCGTTATGTCATTAATGGAAATGAGGGTTCCTCGTGTTGAAAAAAAAAAGAGCAAACAGCATGGTACCGCGGACTCAACATGCAGAACGCAGTAAAAAAATGGAAGCCGTAAGTTAGGCCAGGTAAGAAACTTCTCAAACCAAACTGAATGACTTGCCTTGTTCAAACTAAAACCACCAATTACAAATCGCACCGGTTCAGAAACGTACGAAAACACAATACTCCGATCCACGACTTGTATTATTACAGAAATGGGAGATATATGATGCCATCACTCAGCAACTGTCAAATCACTCATCTGCGCAGGTCGTTATTTATCTAGTTTGGTTCACATAAAATAATCAATTGCTCAATCATACGCGTCAAGCAAAAGCGACGGATCAATGAAGAAGCGGACGATGGGCATCGGGGCCGTTGGCGATCGGTACTGGGTCACAACAGCAGTAGACGAACTGGTCCTTGATAATGCATGACCCTGCAGAATGCGTGTCGCACATGGAGGTGCACAAGCTAGCCGAACAGGCTCCAACTCTGTTGCATCGAGCTGTAGCTTCCGGCTCCAGCTGGAAACTGCCCCTGCCGGCCGACGCAACTGCTGCGAGGAGAGCCATCAGCAGCGCAACCGCAAGGAAGACCTGAATCTTCTTGGAGCCCATCGCCATGAGGATTGGTAAGTCTTCTTTCTTGGAATGTATATATTAGTGTATAGATATATATATGGAGAGACTAATGGTTTCTTGATGCTCGTTCGTTTTGCGGGTGCTTGCTTATATAGGCCGGAGCCACAAGTATGTCATGTCTTCAAATAGGTGTCATTATTGGCGCTACTCTTCTTGCCCATCCTTTATAAGGCGCATTTTGATTGTTAAGATTATCCTTTGATCAACAGCTAATTCAACAAATTATGAGTTTCTATATATATGCGTGCTACCACAAATGTATACTATTTCAAGGCAGTCGCTAAAGTTTATGATTTTATACCTATTAATAAAATACTCCATCCGTCGTAAATTCCAAGACGTTTTAGCATTTCTAAATTCATAGCTTTTACTGTGTATTTAGACATAATATATATCTAGGTGCGTAGTAAAAGTTATGATCTCAGCCAAAACGTCTTATAATTTGAAACGGAGGGAGTACATATATACTATGACCAATACCCACGTCATCAAGCCATACAAGCACACTAGGGAAAAAAAGCTATTTCTATACTAGCGGTAAAAATTGATTTCTACAGTCGGAGGTCTTGTGTTTGACCGCAAATATGAAAGAACAGTGAAAACAGGGCATTTCCACCGACAGTGACCATGTCACCGATAAAAAAAAATTGAGTGACACTTTGATTAAATCGACCGTCAGTATACAATTCATTTCAACCTGCAATTCTCTTTAGCAACCACCTAGGGCCAAAAATATGAAAAAATGCACCAGGCCCACACCAATGAACCACCCCACACCCACCACACCCACACCCACGCCTCAAGCCTAACAAGCTACATGAACTTTTGTTCAAAAATATGCATTTAAGAGAATCATTCCTTTTGATTCATCATGTGGAGACTATCGCCAGCACCTTTATTTTTCCCAGAAGATGCAAACTTAAGAGAACAAAAAAATAACTGAACTATAGCCATAGTAATGCTGCCACAGGCCAGACTTAGCCCATCTGCTCAGGTCAGGCTAGACTGGGTTTGCTCAGATCTACAAAGTGAACCTGGCCTTCGCCCGTACAAAGTGAACAAAAATGGCCCATTTAAGAATTGGCTTGGCCCAATGGGGCACTGAAATACTAGTCCATAGCTAGAGCAGCTGCGCGCGACCTGCACTACAAACCCAATATGAGCGTGAGGCTTGCGCGCCAAAACTTGCCCTGCTTCATGCAAAACAGAGTAGCAGGTAGCATTAGCGAGCTGCTCTCTGCTCTCTGCTCTCTGCTTCGAGAAAACAGAGCAGTCGACAGGCAGGCAGCCTCGTTGTTTGCATTGGCACTTGGCAGCAACAAATTTGCGGCTGTCTACACATGCCCCAAAATGTAATTGAGATCTAGTTAATCCCAACATGCAAGATTGTGAGAAGATCCGGCGGTCCGGCCTGGAGCATATGTGATCCACTTTATTGCTTCATTTCACGCCATAGAGTAAATACGCTGTTCATACGATTCCAGCGGTGTCAGCTCAAAGTCGACGGAGTTAGTAACATGAAACATTCGGTAAAGGCTAGTTCAGTGTGTGCGTTGCACGGCACGTATGTTGCATCATGCCTAATTTCTAGCGTCTGCACGATTGATTGATTATACATGATCTGTTCCTACTAGTACTGGTACTTTGCTACAACGAACAAGTCAGAATATATGATTCAAGTTAGATTCAACAATCTGAGACCAAAGACGTCTATATATATCTCACATAATTCAGAACACGCAAGATCTATCCCGGGCCTTGCAGAAAGGGGGAAACCATTTGAAGAATAATCAGTTTCAGACGCATCTTCATCAGATAAGGCCAATAACGGGTCAGCTTGGTTCTCTTGTCAGGTCAAGAGAGCCAATTTGGCTCACCCGAGCTAGCAAGCAAAAACCTTGGCAATGGGCAAAGGATCCAAACGCAGTTACTGTTCCAAGTTCTTGCTGGGCGAGGCGCTACAGCAGCTGGCGAGGAAACCAAACATGCCCAACATCTCCATGTCAAGGCTCATGGCTGAGGCTGCTAGCCTGGCTCTTGCTTCAGCTATCATCGACAAGCTTAACCTCACACGCATCAGCTACTTGTCGATGGCGAAGCACTAGATGAATGTGACCTCTAGAGCCACACATCGCAAGGGAGCTCGCCACCTGGAACGCCTCCATGCTGCTTTGCCTCTGGCGGAGCCTCCGCTGGGCCACGCCCGACGACCGGCCTCTCCGCTGCGACGCCGCCTCCTCCTCCCGCAACCTGTCCCTCACCACCTTCTAGCACCGGCGACCACCCCGGCCCTGGCCACCGCTAGCTATCTCGACCGAGCGACTTCCCTGGTCCGCCTCGTGGTTCTGCTGGAGCTGTGGTGGTTCTTGTGATACTCGCACGCAGGTTGTTCGACGTTTTGCCGGAAAGGATTTTACTTGGCGAAATGGTGAGCTCTGTCCATGGCGCCACTTAGCGCCTGATGACCATGGCTGCCTCTGTTTTCAACACTCGGCCTGGGCGGGTGGTGGAGGCTGAAATTCTTCGTCGGTATGGCTCCTCTGTTACCAGTGATCCATCTTCAGCTGCTAAGGATTTCTTCCTTGTTCTCTCTATGGGACGTTGTAAATTCCATCTTTTAGAGCATTTGATTGAGAATATTCTTCAAGCTGTCATTGGTGGTTCCCCTCGAGCTTTCAGAGTTGTGCAGCTGGATGATAGAGTCTTCAGGTTCTCAGTGGCCGCTTTTCAGGTTGGCTTCCATATCTATAATCTGCGCTCTTTTGAATGTCAAGATTTCAAGGTCTTCTTCCATCTCTGGCACAATGGAGGCCCCAATTTCAAAGTTGAATATCGTAATTGGTGCATTGAGAAGCTGCTGAATGGATGGAAGTCTCTAAGCACAAGTCGGTATGTCTTACTGGTACCAATTTTGTTCCAATTGCCATTCCAGTTGTTCGCTTTCCTGCTTCGAGCTCCAATTCCATAGAGTTTTCAAATTTTGAATTACCTTTTAATTCTCATCGTAAATCTGTTTTTATGAGACTTGATTACCCTATCAATGCCCCTAATTATAAGAACGTTCCTATATCACCCGTGGGTATTTTGGGCCCAATTCCTGACCCTAGAAGGATTACTAATGTTCATGGGCCTTTAGTGCAGCTTTGCACCAACTGTTTATCACTGGCCCATGCTAGGCCTGCCTGTAATAATCCACCGTGATGCCGGAATTGTCTCGGCTTTGGTCACATTTTTGGAAAATGCAGTCTCCCACCCCGATCCTCGCGCCTCCTAAATAATCAGAGTGCCCCTTCGAATTCTCATAATAGTCGCTCTACTCACTCGCTGAATGGTGGACCTCAGCAACCTTATACGCCGAGATTTTATCTCTCTGTTTCTAAATACATTAAAGAGTTGGTCGAAATTCAGTCCATTCCCTCCCCTGTCATCATCCCCTGGTGTCGGCCTTGGAGACTTCGGGTTCTAGAGTTCGACAGCGATGTCTCTTCCCCTCCTTCCCTGCTTGAGGTGTCATCGCCGTCCTCCTCACCATCGTCGATAATCTTCTTGACGTTCGGTGAGTACGCGTCTCGTGCTCTTGGCATTCACCATTTGCCTGCTACGGTTCATATTGCTTGGTCTCTGAAAACCCCAATTGATGCTACAGTGAACCCCGATCCTTCCACTATGGCATATAGGTTTGTTGACCTAACTCCTTTCATGCCTACTTGGGGTCAGCGTGTGATGGTTCCTGGTCAGCCTACCATGCATCGAGTTGTTACTCGTCGATTGCAGTGAGTCAATAACGATGTCGCCATCGCCTTCATCCATCCTTTGCCACATAGTCAGGTGAATTTCAATGACATCCATGGCACTCTCGTGGAATTTTTGAATGTGCAGATGGGCATGCCGTATCAGTCAATCCAGCCCTGCACATTTGGTCAGGCTTATGTCACCCTTAACCGTATGTCACACAGGGACTCTTTGATTAACAATGCCCTCATTAGTTTGGAAACACTCACATTTCCTTCATTGCCCATGACCGAGCTTGGAATAACATAACTGTAGTGTATACACATGAGGTGTGGTTGATGATGATTGGCCTCAATGTTGACATCTGGTTGTATTCTCTGGTTGATAAAGCGGTTTCTCAGTTTGGCAAGCTTATGGTTTGGGAGGAGGACCATGATCATATGGCTAGAGCTTTGGTCAAAGTTAAAGTCACTGGTTTGGATGCCATTCCATGGTTTTTCAATTTTTCTAAAGGTGAAACCCCAGAGTCTGATAATTTCAGCAACAATGTTGGGGGCCCAACCTCAAGATGAGGATTTCCCACCAGAAGATCTAGATGATATTGACCCTAATCATTTTGAGTTCTTTGGTTATGGGCAACCAGGTAATGGGCCAGCTCCTCCTCCAGATGGCCCTAATGCACAGAATCAGTTTGTAGAAGACCAAGGTAACCAAGTTTGGCCCCCTTGGCCTAACCAGAATCTAGCCCAGCTTGGACAGGGCCAACCTGTTGATCAACTTGGAATTCAGCCCATTATGGATGAAGTACCTCTTTTAATCCCAATTTAGCCTATTGAAGCTTAGCAAGGTGGGCAGGAAAATCATATTGAGGAAGATGCTTTGGCTATGCCTATAGAAGAAGTCATTCAAAATGTTCAGCATCAGGCTGCAGTCCCTCTAGTGGCTAAGGAACAGGTCTTAGCAATGGATGATGATACAGACACTAATTTAGAAGTCTTTCCACAAGCTCAGTTACCTGTACCTCCAGTGAAAATTGTTTTTAATAATCTACAGCCTCTTATGCCTGAAGAGATCCAAGAGGGTGATCTGATGAGCTGGATCAATGGCCAAGGAAATGTTTTTGAGCATAATAAAGACATTCAGCTAGGGATGGTGCAGCTTCAGGACTCCTGGCCTCAACATCTAAGTCTTAGTGAAAGTGCATCTAGCCTTTTAGTGGGTTTTGGATGATTGAATGACAATGTGATTAAAGGACTAACCCGTTTGCTAAGTGTGGATAGGTAATAGGTTATCTCACATGTACTTAATGAAAGCCAAAATGATGTGTTGTTGTGTAAACAATCTAGTTCAAGCACAAGACAACAATGCAAATAGAATTCAGGCAAAGGCTTATTTATTGTGGGATTTCCATGTTCTATGTGAAAGCAAGCTTATAAGAATTAATTAATGAGACATAAGGGATTGCATATGGATTGGTCTCATATTTGAAGCTTGCTAAATTGAAATAAAAAAGATAACAATACATGAATGGATGATTCAACACAAGATGTGACTTGATGGCTTGAGATGGTGAAAATAGCAAGGAAAGGCTTCGAGGTACTAAGCAAGGGTGAAAGGCAAGTGACGGCTTGGCGGCCGAAGAACCTAGCTAGGGTGAAGAAGGAAGTACTTGCATTTAGTTGAGGTACTAATCAAGCTATGATGGCCACGTTTATGTGGAGGATCAAATCACTATTGGAGTGTTTGATGGAAGTGACTTGATACATTTTGGAGTTATTCATATTTGATGAATGGAATCAAGTCACGTGCTCAAGATGGCTATGCTCAAGTGTAAAGATCAATATCAACATGTTGGCACCCTTATTTGGTGAAGATTGAAAGAGACGGCATTAATTCAAAAGAGGTCAACTCAAGTGGTATAAATTCATTTTTTCTTTTATCTTGAGTTTAATAGGTATGCCGTACTATTAAGAGGGATGCATCATGTTGATGGATAATGTTTTATAAGTGCTCAAGCCAACCCATGTGAGTTTTGAGTATTTGAGCGACAAAAGAGCTAACTTTATTTTTGCTGGTCTGGCGTATTGATACCGGATGTGTCCGGTATTTACCCAGCAGTGGTAAAATTATTATTCTCGGGTTGGTTCGTCGGGAGTTCTGACGGTCGGGAGTCCCGGCAATGGTCGGGAGTTCCGACGTCTCGCGCTTTAACTGACTTGGAGAGTTCACTGTGGTGGTCATACTGGACGTATCCAGTATTCATACCAGACGTGTCCGGTATGGACGACCAGAAGCCAACGGCTAGTTTTCAAATGCCTTGAGGGTCGGGAGTTCCAACGTGAGTCGGGAGTTCCGACGGTCAGAAGTTTCGGCATTCGTCGGGAGTTCCGACACCTCACTAACTTCAACTCAGTTACTTAGTTTTCAAATATGCTAAGGGTCGGGAGTTCCGATGTGAGTCGGGAGTTCCGACGGTTGGAAGTCCCGGCATTCATCGAGAGTTCCGACGCCTCACTACATCACTGTAACTTAGTTACCGTTGGCGCGGTGTAAGTCATACCGGACATGTCCGGTATGCATACCGGACGTGTCCAGTATGACAACGACTATATAACGGCTAGTTTTTCATTGGGGCTATAAATACCCCCAAGCCTCCACCTTTGGAGGCTGCTGATTCTGCTGATACACACACACGTTTTTGAGCCTTGCCAACTCTCTCACCCCTCTCTTAGTGAGTGATTGATCAAATTTGTCAAATCAAATTGTGGGTTGAGTGAAATTCAAAAAGAGAGCAATTCAACCACTTGAGCACTTGTGCATATTGTCAATCTCGTGATTCGCATTTGTTACTCTTGGACTCTTCGGTCCTAGACGGTTAGGCGTCACCGGAGAGCACCCAAGAGATTGTGGTGTGACTCAGAAAGTTTATAACATTCGGTTCCACCGCCTCGGAATCATCTAGTGGATGGAGGAAAAGGAGTTGGAAAAGACTCCGGCTAGAGTGACCTTCGTGGTACCCTCTAGGGCTGACCTTCGCTGGGTCGCCCGCAGCCCCCTCAACGGAGAGTAGGACTCGAACGAGTCCGAACTTCGGTAAAACAAATATCATGTTTCAATTTGCATTTCATTCGATATTTATGTTGCTCTAGCTCTTATGCAGGTTCTCTGTGTATATTGTCATCTCTTGTAGGTACCTACAGTTTGGCTTGAAGATAGAAATCGAAAGGAACAAGTTTGGGGCTGCTTTGCAGAAATCGTGTATACCGGACACATCCGGTATTCATACCAGACACGTCCAGTATTGATAACTGTGCCAGGCTGCTTTGCAGAACACGTTCATACCGGACACGTCCGGTATAACTATCGGACACGTCCGGTATTTGAGCTCAGTGCTGAATTTATTTGATCCTTGCACTAATCGTTGTGATGCAGGATTGTGGCTCCTAGAAACTCCCTTTACTAATCATTTCCGCATTTAAAGGTGTTAATTTTCATAAACACCTATTCACCCCCCTCTAGGCGGCATCCTAGGTCCTTTCACTTAGACCTTGCCCTAAAGCAATCAAGCAATGGGTAAGACATTTCTCAGATAATTCTGGTAACTATTCCTCTATCCTTATCCCTAAACTCTGGATTAATTTCTTCACATTTCTCTTATTACAATCACCTACTTTTGATTGGGCTAAATCCTTTCTGCAATCCAATGCCTAGAATCACTTCAGCTCTGATCTGTCCATTTTAAATGGTAATGCTACTCTATTTTCCATTCCTCATTCCTGTCCTGAAGTTGATCTTCATATTTGCTCTAACTTTGAGCATACTTCTTCTGTTGTTCTAGAGTCACTAGGAGAAGATCTTGGTCTTGACACTGAAGGCAACAACTCTAAGGCTCCTGATAATGTCACCACTCCCAAGAATACTCCTAAGAGAAAGGGTAAAGCTCCACTCTCTGAAGTTGATGTCAGAAGAAGCATGAGACTGAAGCTAATCAACAAGGGGTTCAAGTCTTCACCCACCTCTTGCAAGCATAAGAACTGCCTAGGTTGTGTAGCTAAGCCACCCACTATTTCTCCCAAGGTCATCAGAAATTTGGAGGCATCCTTTTGTGTCATCAATCCTACAGACCTCACTCCAGCAAAGCTCAATGCCATTCCTGCTGTAAAGAAGAAGTCTGTGAAAAGCAAGAAAGCTGACTCATCGGCAAGCCAAAATTCTTTAGACCAAGCTAGTCCTTCCTCTAGCCATAGCTCCAAGAATGGAGCTGTAGATCCTAGTACCTAGCTACATAGGACCTTCTATCTTTTGCCTTTTGTTTAATCAATGTCAACTAGATCTTGGTCTATCCTTAGTTGGAATGTTAGAGGAATAAACTCTGATAAGAAATGGGATGCTATCAGAGATCATGTAATGAACTGCAATTGCGATATAGTTTGTCTTCAAGAGACAAAAAGCAAACTTTTGATCTTATGTTTATTAAAAAGATTTGTCCTCCTTTTGTCTCTTTTGAATTCATTCCATCTGTTGGAGCTTCTGGTGGCTCAATCATCATCTAGAAGTCTAATTTGTTTTCTGGCTCTAAAGTTTTTGAGAATGAGTACTGTGTGTCTGTGAAATTTGTCTCTAATCATAATAACGAACCTTGGATTCTCACAAACATATATGCACCCTGTACTGCTCCTAGAAAGAGGGCTTTTCTGTAATGGTTTAAGAACATCAACATGCCTGATACAGTTAATTGGTTGATAGTGGGTGACTTTAATCTTTATAGAAACCTAGATGATAGAAATAAACCTGGAGGTGACCATCTTGAAAATGTACCTCTTCAATGAAGCTATTAGTGCTCTTGGTCTAGTTGAACTCCCCCTAAAGGGTAGAAGATTTACTTGGTCAAATAAACAGTTATCCCCACTTTTGGAAAGGTTAGATTGGTTCTTTACTTCTGCTCTCTGGACTGTCACCGATCCTAACACCTTTGCATCTTCTGTGGTCAATGAAACCTCTAATCATACCACATGTGTCATAACAATTTTGACTGCTATTTCAAAGACAAGTATTTTTAGGTTTGAAAACTATTGGATGAAACATGAAGAGTTTATGCCTTTGGTTCAACATACTTGGGCTTCTTCAGTTAATGAAACTGACATGGCCAAACTCATCACTGCTAAATTCAAGAATTTGCAAAGGGTTCTAAAAGATTGGCAAAGAAACTTGTCCAATCTAAAACTGGCTATTGAAAATGTCAAGCTAGTTTTAACTTTTTTCTGCATCTAGAAGAATTCAGAGATCTGTCCATCCTTAATTGGAACTTTAAGGAAATTTTATAGCAAAAGCTTACTAATTTGCTCAGGCAGCATCACATTTATTGGAAGCAAAGAGGTTCTATTAAGTGGATAACCTTAGGGATGCTCCCACTAAAATTTTCCATGCTAATTCTTCCATTAAATTCAGTAGAAATCTAATCACTACTCTTGAAAATTCTGATGGCCAATCTTTTACTGAGCACAGTGCTAAGGCAAACTTGATTTGGGATTCTTTTAAAGAGAGGTTGGGGGTTTCCTCTTTTCAGAGTGTAGATTTTCATTTGCCTACTTTTATACATCGAGTCAATGATCTTTCCTTTTTGGTAAACCCAATTCTTAAAGATGAGATTGACTCAGTGGTTAAGCACCTCCCTTCTGACAAAGCCCTAGGCCCAGATGTTTTTAACATATATTTTTTTAAGAAATGTTGGCATATTATTTCCAATGATTTTTATAACTTGTGCTCCTCTTTCTTCAATGGGGATATTTGCCTTCAGAGTTTGAATGGTTCTCACGTCACCCTGATCCCCAAGCATGATAATGCAGTAAACGTTTTAGATTTTAGACCCATCTCTTTACTTAACACATTTGTTAAGATCCTTACGAAGATTCTAGCCAATAGACTCCAATGTGCTATGCCAAGACTTGTTCACAAAAACCAGTATGGTTTCATTAAAGCTAGATCTATACAAGATTGCTTAGCTTGGTCTTTGGAGTATCTGCATCTTTGTCATCAATCAAGAAATGAGATCATCATTTTGAAATTAGACTTTGAGAAAGCCTTTGATAAGGTGGAACATGAGCTTATGATTCAGATTATGCAGAGTAAAGGCTTTCCTGACAGATAGGTCACTTGGAAGAAGATGATCTTTGGGTCTGGTACCTCAGCTGTTCTTCTCAATGGGGTGCCTGAAAAAGTTTTTCATTGTAAACGTGGTGTTAGACAAGGTGATCCACTATCCCCCTCCTTTTTGCCTTGCCAGCTGACTTCCTACAAAGTATTCTCAATGCAGCAAAGCACCAAGGTTTACTTACTTTACCAGTTGATTTACCATTTGATCAGGATTTCCCAATTTTTGTTAGTATGCAGATGATACCTTAATTTTCATGCAAGGTGACACAAGGTAACTTTTCTTTCTCAAGGCTATCCTTAACTCTTTTGCTGAGTCTACTGGTTTAAAAGTTAACTATGCTAAATCAATGATGGTCCCAATTAATATCAGTGAGCACAATCTTAATCTTTTGGCTAATACTTTTGGTTGTTCCACTGGCTCATTCCCTTTTACATATCTTGGTTTACCCGTAAGTGTCACAAAGCTAACAGTGGCTGATTTTTGGCCTCTAGTATCTAAATGTGAAAGAAGGTTGGTAACTGTTTTATCTTTTTTGAGCCATGCTGGTAGATTACAGATGACAAATGCAGTCCTTAGTGCTTTGCCTACATATAACATGTGCACCTATCTTTTGCCAAAAACTGTGATTAAGCAAATGGATAAATATAGGAAACACAATTTATGGAGGGGATATGATATTAACTCCAAAAAACAACCCAAAGCAGCTTGGAAACTTGTCTGCAATTCCAAAGAAAATGGTGGTTTGGGTGTTCATGATCTGCAGATTCAGAATAAAAGTCTTCTGCTTAAGCATCTGCACAAATTTTTCAACAAATGTGATATCCCTTGGGTTCAGTTGATTTGGAATTCTCATTACAATAATGAAACAATTCCAGTAAACAACAGGAATGGTTCTTTCTGGTGGAGGGGTGTCCTTAAACTACTTGATTCTTTCAAGGGGATGGCATCTGTCACAATTGGTGATGGCTCAACTTTCCTTTTTTTGGTCAGATGTTTGACATGGTGTTCCTTTTAATGTTCAGTGGCCTCATTTTTTTTCCTTTGTTAAAGATGCTAATACTTATGTACAAAATTTCCTGGATGCTGATGATAAATCTGAGTTTTTTCATGTCCCTCCATCCATTGAAGCCCATGATCAATACCAGCAGATGATTACTGAATTGCAAAACATTCAGCCTAGTCACAACAAAGATATATGGAATTATATTTAGGGATCATATCTGTTTACATCAAACAAAGGTTACACTCATCTTTTGGGTTCTATACCAGTTTCACCTATATACAAATGGTTATGAAATTCGAATTGTCTTAAAAAAAGAAAGTTTTCTTCTAGCTTGCTTTGAAAGATAGACTCAGTACCAGAAAACTTCTAAAAAGAAAACAAATGGAGCTACAGAGCTACAATTTTGTGCTTTGCCACCAAGATGTTGATGAGTCCCTTTATCATCTTTTCATGGATTGTCCTTTTGCTATGACTTGCTGGAATCTGCTGGGCCTAGCATATCTCATTCAGGGAAGCATGCTTAACTCGGTTCCTCTCTTCAGGGCTCAAATCAACAGGCCTTTCTTCATGGAAGTAATTGTTGCAATGTTCTGGGCCATTTGGTCTGCTCGTAATGATGTCATCTTCAGAAATCTTCATCATTCTGTTCAAAGATGCAAGATGGTTTTCAAACAGGAATTCATCTGGGTTAAGCTCAGATTCAAAAGGGATATAGGCACTCAGTTACAATTATGGCTAGACAATTTTGTGTAATCTTGTTCATTTTCTTTGTCTCCTTTTATGTTTCTTGATTTGTATTTGGAGAATTTGTACATTTAAATTTTAATAAAATCCAGTAGGGGCAACCCCTCCTGTTTCAAAAAAAAAACATCTCCATGTCAAGGTACGTGCAACAGCTACTGCACGCAAATTAATCGCAGACACCTACAGATTTCAGGATCAGCAAGGGCTAGAGAAATAGCGACTTGGGCCAACGAACCAGTCAGTGGGCTGAGCATGCCTGGAGGGCTTGGGCTTTATGAAGTGACGAAGGAAAAGGCCTCCCTTCCTCCCTGTGTGGCAACTGCGAACGGCCTCACTCCCCCACTTGGCCCAATATGCTAAGAACGCAGCAGAGGCGTAGCTGGGGAGCGCCCAGCGAGGCAACGGCGCGGCCCAAGGCGTAGCGGGGGAGCGGCGGCGGCGTGGTTGCACAGGTGGCAGGCCGGCCAGCGGCCACAGAGGTACGGATGAAAACGGATCAGATACGAACAGATATCGCTGATATTATATTTGTTTTCATATTTCTGTCCGGATTCGGATTTGAATACGGATATTGTCAATAATGCCGGAAAGGATACAATTGGATATCGACATCGTAAATATGCAATTTGATTATTCGAATACGGATACGGTATCGGATGTTGAATATTTGGACTCGGATTCGGACAAATCTGAACCTCTCTAAACAGATTCGGTCTCGAATATGGTCGAAAAATATCCGTACCGTTTTCACCCCTACACAGAGGCACAGTGGCAGAGCAGCAGCGGGGGGCGGGGGCGGGGCGGCAGGCTGCAGTGGAGCAGCAGGGCGCCGGCCGCCTGGCTGCGCTGCGGCCCGCGGCCACGGCTCGTGGCCGCGTCGCCACCACGCCGTCACTCACGCGCCGACGGCGGATGTGTACACGGCAGATTGGCAAGCAGCAATCCAGCAAGGCATCATGGACTTTCTCTTGTAATTAGCCCATTTTTATGCACATTTTTAATTTTTCCATCATTTGATTACGCATTTAATGTCTAAATGACAGGTTGTTATATGACCATTCTGAGCCTTGATGTGTTGTGTGCTACTCTGCTAGTGCCCTGAAGTTCTGATGTCTGAACCTGTAATACTTAATGGTTGTGTGCTGGACTGATACTGCCTTGAATTGTTTCTGAACCTTAGAACCTTTAAGGCTAGACACCGAGACATTGATGCAAACTTGCAATTTCTTCTGAATGTTTGACTGCTGGTTGCTAATTGCTTGTATTATGCTCTGAATGACTGAACCTGACAAATGTACATCAGTACTCAGTAGTTAACCTGTTGGGAACCTTAGATGTGCCTGTGCAACACTGGGGCTGTCCCTTCTATTGTTGTTTTTTTTTTGACGGTCAACGGGGGGGAGGCGTTCCCCACCTGATTTATTTGATTGGTGAGGCTCTTAATGTCCTCATAATTTACAGATATAGTTTACAGATATAGTTTTAGGAAGCACTTCGGCTCTTGCCGTATTCTAAGCAGTTCAGACAGCGTAAGATCCTACGTTTCAGCCCTGGCCGGTTCTAGCCATTTCGAATCTATTACACCATATGTCGGCGACTTGCTTTCTCTTTGTTGGAAGTCTGAACCTCCATTCTTGAGCAGCAGTCTTGCATTTCGTTATGAGCTGATCAACCGAAGTTGATTCTTGTCTGAAGACCTTTGCGTTCCTGGTCTTCCAGAGTTGCCAGCAACCCAACGCAATGAAGGCCGAGAACTCTTCAGTGGGTATTCCTCCATTCGTTGATATGGTATGCAGAGATTGAGTTGTGAGCTGCAGCATCTGCGGTAGCTGAAGCCTCTGCCAGAACATAGTCGCAATGTGGCAGTCGTTGATTATGTGCTCAGGTGTTTCATCTTGCTCATTACATACCTCACATGTTTTATCAACCAGTATTCTTTTTTTATGTAGCACCGATCGTGCATGAATTCTTCCTTGAAGTAGAAGCCACATGAATAGCTGCACTCTAGGTGGCGCATGGTTGCCCCAGACAAAATTAGCCCTTGGATCATCAGGTTGTCCCTTGGCCTTCAGCAGTTTGTAAATAGCAGTACTGTCCAACCCTGACTCTCCCTTGGTAAATAATGATTTCCGTTGGTCCGGTGCTTGCGACAGTGTGGTTTCCCTAATGATCTGTAGTAGATGATGCAGTTCCGAGCGTGTCCTTTGAGACAGGCGCGGAACCAGAGTCCTCTGCAGTCCGGTGTTGATCATCTAAGAGACCGTAGCCTCCTTGAACGTACAGTGGCTGAAGATTGCCGGATAAGTGTCAGTAAGAGCCTCATCTCCATTCCAAACGTCAGACCAAAAGGAGCAACTGTTTCCATCTCCGAGGGCAACAGATGTGATTGCTTGATAGAGCGGTAGAATTTGTCGAAGCACCCTCCAGTGGTCACCATGAATATCCCCAATGAGCGTTGCAGTTGAAACCCATCCCTGTACCCATTGTGCCCATGCTGAAACTTCAGGGTGATGAAGCTTATGTATTAGTTTGAGCAGCAGGCATATGTTTTGTGTGCCCATGTCCTTGATCCCCAGACCTACCTAGGTCTCTTGGCTTGCACACATTGCTCCATGCAACTAGGCAGTTTGCCGGGTTTGCCTTTCCCTGTTTTTTCTGCACTCCACAGAAAGGCACGTCTTCTTCTATCAAGTTGATCGATCACTGATGGAGGCAACTGCAGCTGAGCTCATGAAGTAGACCAGTTGAGAGTCCAGAACCGAGTTAACCATCACAGCTCTACCCATAGTGTTCAGTAAGCCTGCTTGCCATGTACTAAGATATCTGTCAGTCTTCTGGATATAAGGCGTGTAATGCTGACAGTGGTAGCTTGTTCACCGAGAGTGGCAGCCCCAGGTAAGGCTGTGGGAAGGATTCCTGCCTGCAACCCAGAAGCTGAACACATTCCTGGGTTATAATTGTCAGTCATGTGAATTGGCACCAACGTGCTCTTGCAATAATTTATATGCAATCCAGAGAAAGATGCAAATTCATCAAGAATGGTTTTAGAGCAGCAACCCCAGCGGTGTTGCCTTGAAGGACAACTAACGTGTCATCCGCATATTGGAGTACTGCACATGGTAAGCCGTCCTCCGTTGGGTGTTTTATCTCAGCACATCCAGCAATCATACGCTGAAGAGTCTCCGCAACCAGCAAGAAAAGGTAAGGTGAAATCGGGTCACCCTGACGAAGGCCTCTCTTGCAATTGATCCAAGGTCCTGGGCATCCATTGACTAGTACTGCTGATTTCGAGGAGGTCAGTAGAGATCTGATCCACTGAATCCATTTGTCATTGAAACCCCTCGCTGATAGTATACTGAATAACCCCTCCCAGTTCACTGTGTCGAAGGCCTTGGCAAAGTCCAGTTTCAGAACTATTGCAGGGTTTCTTTCTCTTGTGACACACTTGTACCAGTTCCAAAGCGTATACGAAGGTATCAGCGATGGATCTCCCCTTGATGAAACCTGTCTGTTTGATGTTTATAAGCTTTGGAATCTCACCCTATAGTCTCATTGTCAGCACCTTTGTGAGTATTTTGATGCTGCAGTTCTATAAGCATATTGGTCTAAATGAGTCAACATCCACCGCTGCCGGCTTCTTGGGTATCATCACCATATGCGATCTGTTAATCAGATCCAGTCTGAGCTGCCCCCCATGAAAAGCACTCATGAAGTTCATAACCTGCACCTTTACTGTCTGCCACGCTGCTATGTAGAAGGCCGGTCCGAAACCATCAGGTCCCGGAGCACTGTTCACGTTCATTGATAACATAGCTGACTTTGTTTCTTGCTCAGTGAATGGTGCTGTTATCGATGTGCTTGGTGTGGTCGTGTCTCCGTAGATGTGCAGCAGATTTGAGGGCACGGAGACACCGGGTACCCCGATAATTGACTTGAAGAAATCTGTCATAGCCTCTATCTTGCCCTCATGGCTGACAACTTCCTGTCCATCAACCCTCACCATTCTGATATAGTTGGTCCGCAGTCGTTGGGTAGCCTGTGCATGATGAAATGCGGTGTTGGAGTCACATTCTTTGATTGCCCGTTGCTTACTTCGCTGCTTCCAGTAGGCTGCTTTGGCCTTGATCTGATCCTGCAATGTTTGTTGGGTTTGTCTTGCGAGCCTGAAACTCATGTGCTGACAGTGGTCTCATCTCCTCAAAGAAATCAAATAGTTGGATAATGAATTTACAGTTCGGAATTAGGTAATTGGGTGCCCTTGTACACCTCGACCAGACCTTTGCCGCCGCACGCGTCGACTTGATGCACGAGGCCAGATGCCCAACGGCGTCCGCGCGTGCCTGCGTCTGTTGCCAGCCCGCCAGGACAGTGGGGAGAAAGGATTGATGTCTAAGCCAGGCACGTTCGAAACGGAAGAAGGCTGACTTAGGAATGTTTGTGGAAAGCGAGAGCAGAAGCGGAGTGTGATCTAGGTCGGTTTAGGGAGGGAGGAAAGGCAAGTTAGTGGGAAGATCAGGTCGAGATCGTTGGTAGTGAAGACCCTGTCAAGCCGCGCCAGGATAGGGTGTGGCTGGCCGTTGGTCCAAGTGAACAACCGATCAGAGAGGCTGACTTCAGACAGCCGAAGGGCTTGGATGGTTTCATTGAAAGCATTGGATAGCGACACGCTGAATTGGGCGTTGTTTTGTCAGCAGCGCAGCGCACAAGGTTGAAGTCCCCCAGGAGGATCCATGGACCCTGAATAAGATTTTGTGCTGTGAATTCTCGCAAACCGTTGAGGAATGGAATTGAGCCCGCGCGATCCGATGGACCGTAAGTGTTGGTGACAGAGAAGTCAAGGTCTGATGCATTACATATGAATACAGCGGTTAGAGTGTTTGGTCTGATGAAATGGTGTTTTAAAGTGAATAATGCTGGATCCCAGGCCGTCAGAATCCCCCCCCCCTTGTGCTGTCAGCCGGCGCAACAACATAGGAAGAGAAGTTGACAGGTAGGAAGGCTCTGGCTTTGAACAACTTATATGTGTCAAGTTTGGTTTCTTGGAGGCAAATTATGGAAGGTTTAGCATCGGTAAAAACACTCTCGCACAACACCGACACTTGTCCGAGTCACCTAAGCCACGAACGTTCCACGAAACGATGTAAAAGCAGCGATAGTTCAGACTCATTACTGAATATTACAGCAACCAACTAGTTTCAGAGAGCTCACGACAAGCCTGAAGGCAAGGTAGACAGCAACCAGTTACAGAAGAATGTAAACTAAGATAGATGCACCGCCATTTTTAGGACCCGAAGCGAGCATTGGGGAAGCAGGTGGACACCGCTGCAGTTACTGTTGCAGTAGCAGATCATATGGCAGCATCAGTCACCACACGATCCGCGCCGGCGTTCTTGCATCCGAGGTTGGCAGCGGACACGAGCTTGCGCAGCTCCGCCACCCCCAGGGGCAGCCTGTTCCGCGCCAATATGTTACGCTTGTTGACGTGATTCTTGAGCGTCTTGGAGCACCCCGACAGGGAGTTGAGGAGTGCTTTGCGTTGGACCACCTGTGTGGTCATGTCCACGAAGTTGGCCGATGCCTTGGCCGCAAGGCGCGAGTTGGCCCTCCTCATGACGGTGGAACCAGCATCAGTAGCGCCCGCATTAGCAGCGGCAGCAGCGCATGGGCGGTGGCGGTAAGTGATGATGCCCGGTGGCGGTGGCAACGTGCTGACAAGAGGTGAGGCGAGCGACGGCGGAGGAGCAGCGACGCTAGCCGGGCTCGTAGGGCCCGCAGCAACGCCCACGTTGTAGTTAGGCGGCTGCGACAAAGGCGTCGGCGAGCTTGGCGGCGAGAGCGAGGAGAGCATACGCGCGAAGGAGAGAGCAAGCCTAAGGACGACCTGGGCAGAGGGCGCCGCGGCCAGGTGCTGGCCCCCCAAAGGATCAAAAGCATACTGCCGGTTGTTCCCCTGTTCGTGGCTAGGCTGTAGCGGTGGGTACATCTGGTTGTAGTAATGTGGCAGAGGGCGCGCCTGCTGCGCGCGGCTGACAGGACCCAAGGGCCCAAGGCTAGGACCAAGGGGGGGAGGAGCAGGGGGCCAAAAAAGCCGCGCCAAGTTCCCCTGACTGTCAAGCTGGTACTCCCTCGGCCAAACACGGATGGGCAGGATTTTGGCCACGCACCCATGTCGTCCGACCCCCAACGGGGCGGAGATGCGCAGTTCATAAGGGAGTTCAAGGCGGTCATTGACCTCAAGTAGGAGACGGAGCGATGAAAAGTTATTCTGGGTCAAGCACTCTGGATCGATCTCAGCCACATTGCTGAAACCCCGGAAGCAGTCATGAATCTTGGTTTCATACCAATGTTCATTGGGGAAGTCGACCACGGCCACAAAGGCTAGCCATGTCGGGATACGGAAGAAGCGGTTGGAGGTTTCCTCTGGTTTAAGAAGCAGCAGAGTTCCCCCCACCCCACTGATGGGTCCGCGTCGGTGCAGGAAGTCACGGTCCCCGACAGATGCGCAACGAAGGATCATCGCGCCCCGAGAGGACGGAATGAGATCAACAGATAGGAGCGGCACCACCGAGCGCAGTGCAGAACGAATGAAGGCACTCACCTCCGTCATGGGAACAGGTGGCTCGATGAAGGCAAACAGGAGCCGCTCAGTAAGATCATCGCGGCCAGGCGACACCCAAGCATCAGCATGGTGGGGTCGAACCTAGCATCCAGGAGTCGCCATCAGAGCCATCAGAGCCGGAGCTGTCCAGCTCGCCGCTCTCGTACTCATCGGCGGAGTTCATCGGGCCGTCGACTGCCCCGATTGATGAGGCCGATGCGTGGCGGCGCATCGTTGCTCAGGTCGTCGTAGCTCAGCTGCGCCGGCTGCAGGTCCATGCGCAGCTGCAAGGGCTGAGCGCGCGCAGTCAGGTGACGCGGCCGTGACCTCATCGCCCGGCACGCCACGGACCACGAACTTGTCAATGCACTGCGACGAGAGCGGACAGGACTCCCGCGCGAGAGGAAGGATGGACTGTGAGCTCAACACCTCCACAGAGAGAGGCCCCGCAGAAGTGGACTGCCACCATGTTAGCAGGAAGAAAAGCGGTGGTGGGCGGCATGTCTTCCTCAATCTCCGGCGAACGCGGCGAAGGATTAGGTTGCGGCGCAGGAGGTGCGGTAACAGGCCGGGCGCGGCTAGCATGCGCAGAGCGCGAGGAGGCAAGGTTGCGGAGGGTCGGCGATAAGCGTCGCGCAGCTGCGCGGATCACACGGCGTAGCGACATCCTGCACTCAGTGGCTCCGATGGCCTGAGAGCCGGCAGCGACGGCAGCGGACTGGGTCGCGGCAGTCGCGCACCCGGTGATCAGAAGCGAGGCAGCGGAAACAACCGTTGTCAGGAGCAAGGGGTTTGAGCGTTTTAGCAGGCACCGTCGACGCGGGCGGCGGAGTAAGTGCTGCCTGGAGGTACGTGCATGGGCGCTGCGAATTGAAGGCGCACGCGCGCGACGCGACATGCATGCCTGCCGCAGGCGCGGAGACACGACCGCACGTCGCGCCCCTGGTAGGCAGCAGAGAGGGATGGGAAGGGAAAGGCAGGGGAGGTACAGTTAAAAGATACGATGGAACATTTCCAAACAGAAAATCCGGTGGATGGGAGCCAGGCTGTGACACAGCATTGCCAAGCTCAGCAGACATAACAGCGGTGGGTGGCTCCGTACGGCTTTCAGTAAATGCATCTTCCACAGGCATGGAGTTGGAGGTTTGAATGGGGGCAGGAGGTTGGAGGCTCTCGTCGCCGCCGCCATGGAGTGGTGAAGAAGGAGCTCAATAGAACAGAACCGTAGGACACCACGAACGACGAGGACGTTCGCAATGTTTTGATTTGAGACCGCAACTTCGAACACACCGTCGTGAACGCAACGCACACTTAGCTGACTCGGACAAGGCGCTAACAGATAGTGCATCGAGTTCCTGATGAAGAAGACATTGTACCGGGGGTCGCGGGATGGTGGAGTTACCCAAATGTTTGCCGTAGCCGGAGAAGGAGCGAGGAGGTCGGGGATCGCAGTGTCGAAGCAATCGGAGAGGAGTTGGTTTTGTAGGTCGAAGCGGGTTGGCGGTGGTGGCACGACGAGGCGTCGCGGGCGGGCGGCAGGCCCCGGTGCATCATGGCGACGCTGAGCGGGCGGCGCCGGAGGTCCAGGCTCATCGGAGAGCGCACGGGCAGGTGGAGGAGGTGGGGTGGGTGGGGGCGGTGGAGGTGGAGGCGGCGGTGGTGGCGGTGGCGGAGGGGGGGGGAGGCGCCTGGGGGTCGCCTCCCGGGTCACCGTTGCCAGGGCTCTCGAGAGAGGGAGCCATCCCTGTTCTTGGTTTGGTTCCCCTTCTATTGTTCTTGATTACTAGTTGTTTAGATACTGTTTTTGAGTTTATTAGCTCTTATTATCTATTTGTTTTTTTAGTGGCTGTTGTCTATTCAAGAAGCCAAATCTGAAGCATCCGATTCACATCAAGTCAAGAACAATTATGCAGGGCCAGGTATGAATAACATATTCTGAATTTATTATATTCAGTCATTCACATATGAACATGTTTTTCATTTGCTCATTTCTCAACAAAGTACAAATTTCTTTTGTTTGCCTTTGCAAGTCTGTTTGTGCCTTTAGAACGCATCATTTTGGCCTTCATTCCAGTACCTCCCGCTCTTGCTCCTACTAGGGAAAAAACTTAATCGTGTTTAATTTGTGCCTAATCTACTGTGTACCCCCTAGCGTCTTTTAAAATCGTGGGAAGATGTCATATAGAGCTATTTTATGCATATATAGACTGTCAAGGGCGTCGAGGGACAAGGTAGAAGGACCCCGGCTACGTAGTTCGTAGCCGCAATCCGTGGTCAGGGGCAACGTTTTACCCCTCAGCGCCCAATTGATTCAGCAAAGGGAGATTAGGGAATTGGGTAATTGTTCCTGCTTGATTATCACCGCACACGAGTACAAGATTTATAGGCCATTCGGCCATAACAACCTGGAGCCAATTGCTCCTAAATCTAAGGCCGTAATCGGCTCTCCTTCCTTCTGGGCACTTGCCTGTTCAGCGCTCGCCATGCAGAGCGCCGTGACCGCGCCTATGGTGCTGGTGTCGCGCCGTTTGTGGCCCTGCACGCGTCCCGAGCGCGGCGTTTTCTTGTGTAGGCGCGGCCCCACATGACATAGACATGGATATGATTGTTGCTACAGTAGCAAACATATGGATGGTTTAGGCATAGAGTTGTCTGCTTTAGTATTACCGAAAGCATAGCTTGATGCCTTCGCCACAGGTTGAAATTCAGATGAATCGCACACACCTCCGGCACCATTAGAGACTTTAGAGCCATCCCTGCTACATGGCACACATGTCCGCCCATTACATATGTACTAGTACAAGAATACAACAAGTAGAGCATATACGGCTATATAAGTTTTAACAGATACTCCCAGCATTCCTGCTGTTGTGTCAAATTTCAAATTATAAGGGGAAAAAATGAGCTCAACTGTAACTGTCGATCATGCCCCAGTGCTCATGTTCTTTCCCAGTGGCATGCCCCAGAGGTGTGATTTCAACTTTCAACTGTATTCGTTGGAATCTCCATCTTCAGAATTTGACCAAAATTAACATAGAATCTAAGTGAAGAGTCTGCAGAACAGACAAAGAGGAAGTTATCCATTCCAACATTCTTCTACTTGGTATCATGGAATTCTTCGATTTCACATTGTAATCAAAACCAAGGTACACTATATATATTTTTTCATGAACAACAAGATGATACACCTAGCGTCCTGATTCCTGAATCATTACAAAATCACATGACAAGACAAGGTTAAGACATAACCTACACACCTAGTGGATGGTAATACATACATATTCAAATTGGCCATAGCTGCTGAGGATCCTGGAGTAGTTTGTGGAGCACCAAATATCCATTATTGAAGCAAAGCAGGACATGGCCGGTATCTCGCCAGTCATCCGTGAAACAGATGAGATGGTAATATGGTGTTAGTGTTGTTGAGCAAGACCTCCGACAAATGGACTATTCTTTATTCATCCAGATCACTGATGAGCATTCATGGCTGAGCGCACAAGGGCAAGCGTGAGGAGGAAGCCCACCACACTGAGTGCTGCCATTCCCATATCGATCACAGTCATCGTTCCCCTTTCTACATCGAACGCCAAAAAGGCGTTGCTATTGTTCCTCCAGCCTTGTCGTGTTGTAGCTCCCAGTGCTCCCATCATCTCTTTGCTTGTTTTCTGCAAACAGAGGTGTGCACTGCCATGTTTAGACTTCCAAGACATCCGATACATCATCGCCTCAGCATTATGGTGAAGATATTCTACCGCCTTGGGCAGCACGAGACTGTCAAGTTGGTGTGGATGAACATTTGCATCTAATAACTGCTCTACTGCAGAGCTCTCAGCTTCAGTAGCAAACTTGATGTCTTCCAAAGGGTGATGCGGCATGAAGAGAACTCCCAGCTTCAAAAGCAAGACATCCTCTTGGAAAGATGACGTACTGTGACATGTCATCTTTGACCCCTGCAATTCCCGATACTCAGACAGTAAAATGTGACGCTGCAAAAACACTCCAATGACTTGTTCTGGGAATATGCCTGATAGCCCCGGTGCATTTGTGCTGCTGCTACAAGCTGCAGACATGTTTTGGAGCTCATGCTGTTTGCAGCAGAATGGATCTGAACGGAACCATCGAGTCAAAGTGTCATGAACTTGGTTCCAGTGTTCCATGTCACCTGGTTCATCGTACGTAGGCGACCACTTAAAGTCCTGCGTAGGAAGCTGAGTGAGCTCTCCGATGACTACCTCGCTGATAGAGTTGAAGTGAGGTGTGAGCAGCTGCAAACACTTGACAGTAATCCCAATGACGTCTGTACTCTGGGAAAGACGCAGCATGAGCCCCAGGCGAAAATTCTCCTTGGGTGCCTTGTAGTCTTCATGGATGAATGCCAGCATTGCTTCCAGTCCGCGCTCCTCAAAACTCATAGGCCGTATGCTGAAACATTTGAGCATACTTCCCTGGTGCTGTAACATTTGATAACGTGCATATTTGCCTGCAAAGAGATGACGGACAAGGGGGGCAAGGAAACTGTATGGTCGCGGTGTTCCACCCAACTGCACCAATCTCAGGAAATCACCAGCACCATTTGCTAGCCTCTCGAACCTTTGCACGACAGCCTTGCTTGAGGGTTCACCATTGTTCCTGTGACTCACAAGAGAGGATAAGAATGATTTGGTGCTATGAGCTACTCGTCTAGGAAACGAGGACTGCCTGAGCTTCTCTTTGGTCTCTTTGTCTTCAAGAGATCGCTTCTTACATCTTCGAAGCTCATCATCGCACTCTAAAGCAACACGCTTCAGCTTCTTTCTCCAGCGCAGCAGTGCCACGTCGGTGATCTGCCAATGGTCCGACGTCTCGATGGTAGCATCGAGTTTGATGCACGCCATCTCTAGCCTCTCTATGTTGCTACTGTCTTCATCTGATCCATCATTGTACTTGTCGATGATACTGGAAAATATTTGACCGACTACCTCCCCAAAAATGGCAGAACTGGCCATCTCGGCCATTTTGATTTGTCTTAGTGTCTATTTAAAGTAAACTTCCCCTGCACAAGAGAAGAAAAGGAGTAGCATTAGAGTGGCACTGGAGGCGCAGGTATGTAAGATTACAGATACAGATCTTTTGTCACACTATACGAGATCTCATCCTAATCCTAACCTTGTCTTACGTATGGACCGACCTAATGATTTGGGAGCATGAGAAGAACAAAGCAAGCTGAAAGGTGTACAACAGAATGTGCTTAAGTTGCGTTTTACTAATTGATTACTTGATTAAGTATGGGAGCTGTGGTCAAAGATTGAAACTTGAAACCGTGTTTATGATTAATACAAATACAAATCTGGAGAAAAAAAAACCCCTCCCACTGGTGAACCAAATTATAGGGGGGCGAATTTAGAAAACAAGAACAAGTGATCTGCAGGTGCAGCTTCTTCTTGTTGTTCTGCATCTTCTTGCCTTTGGGGTTCCAGTTCATCTAACTGAGGTGCTGCTGCTTCTTGTTCTTGCCTCTGTTGTCCCAAATCACCTAACTCCAGTATTGAATGAGCATTAAACGGGTCTTCCCCTTCTCCTTCCCCTTCCCCAATAGAAGATTATCTCCTTTTCTTTTGTAAAAGGAACTGAATTTTTTCAGACGTAACATTACTACCTAATTAAAAAATCAAGTCTACTCAATTTTATTTGATCTAGCAAAATCATACCAAATTAGCTGGTAAGAATTAGGGAAAGAAAGAAATTGGGGATCAAACTAACCTGTAGCAAGCCAGCAAAGGGCAGCGTTGAGCGCTCCCACATTCGAGGAGCTGGACGGCTGGACGCGGCCGCGGCGGGCAGTCGTCGGGAATCGGGATCTCGTCGTCTCGCCCACGCCGAGGACTCGAGCACCGCGGCGACGCAAGAGGAGGGCGACAACCGCGCTGGCCGCTGGGTGCTGCTGGCTGAGTGACCGGAGCCTGAAGCTGGAGCAGCGAGCACGCCGTGACGCAGAGCGGCGGAGGGATGGACCGCCGGACGGCCGGAGGCGAAGAGCCGGAGACGGGAGGTCAGAAGATACGATGCGAGTACGCCGTGACGCGAAGCCTGGAGTCGTCTGGTCGCTCCGTCCTCCCTGCCTCCGTTCGTTTTTCTCTTTGTGGCGCCAGAATTCAGCGGACTCCAGGCTAACTCAACACGGTGCCCTGGCAAACGCGCACACCGAACAGGACTTTTTGGAAGGAACACTTTGGTGCTTGGTACGTGGTAGAACAATGCAATCGACAAATGACGCCATTGTTGCATGGTGTGTGCGCGCGTTACGAATATCTGTGTAACTGTGTCGTATCTGTGTTACTGTGTTGTACTGTGTAGTCCAAAAAAAAAGAACAACGAGTTGTATTTTTTCCATCAACACTAGTCACGACGTTATAACTGCTGACACTACGAAAAGGACAAAGAGACTTGCAAACTGTGTGCGACCTGCTACCAGTTGACCTGCAGCAGCACAGGGACAGCCTTTACCCTTTTCTAGGGACGACGGTACGAATATATTTGAACTGTATTCGAGACCGAATTCATTTAGAGAAGTTTAGATCCATTCGTATCTGAGTCCAGATATTCAACCTCCGATATCGTATCCGTATCCGCATAATCAAATCATATATTTATGATGTCGATATCCAATCGTATCCTATCCGGCGTGGTTGACACCATCCGTATTCGAATCCGAATCAAAAAGAAATATAAAAACAAATGTAATATCAGTGATATTTGTTCGTATCCGCCCCGTTTTCATCCCGACCCTTTCCAATTGATAGTAGATACGCTCGGTTAGTTAAATTTCTTGTACTGGAACCCATCCATAACTAGATTTAAATTTTAGATTTTTCACAAAAAAAGATTTAAATTCTCTAGATTAAGCACATATGTTTGCATTTTTTTTAGATTTATTTCTAGAAGTTAACAACTCTATTCTTTTCTTGGGTAGGTGACCCACACATCAACAGTGAGATGCTTTTAGTGACGGTCATTTTTAAGATGCGTTGACCCAACCTCTTAGAAGTGCTCATGAGGTATAGTGTGCATGCACGTGTTCATAGGTTGATTGTGTGGGCAAATATTTAAGTCCTAAGTATTACATTTCGTAAAAAATAACATTAAAATGTATCATTTTCTATGTTGCCGAATATATGTCCTTTTAGAGCCTCTAAATTAATTCTTACAAGATACGGTAGAAAAAAGATCTCGCGCCCAACTGCCAACTGCTCTTCCACTGCCTCTGCAGTTTTCTCAATCCTCTCGGAGATGCTTTGAGAATCGAGTACATGTGCCAGGGCAGCTGCGATTCGCTTGGTTGATAAGCTATGACTAAAAATACTGTTAGCTGATTTATCGTGAGAGAAAAATACTATTCGTTAGCTGAAAATATACGGCTTATAAGCCAAGCGAACAGGGCGTCAGTGTTTGCGCATATCAACAACTCTGAATCTCTTACCTTAGTTAGAATCACAATAATCCTTGTAATGTCAGCTAATAAAATCCTTCCATATATACTCTCCTTCAGAAATGAAGCAGCAGTATGTATCATTGTTAGCGAGAGGATTGGAGAAGAAGAGTATCGTGACATTCTTCCACACGCCTCGTTCAGCGTACTCAGAAACCGACTTGTTTTTTAGCCGGAACAATGTTTTTTTCTCACAACAATTCAGCCAGAATAGTATTTTTCAGCCAGTTTCAGCCAAGATTCAATAAGCTGAATGGGACCTAAGCAACAGCTCGCCCTCAAGTTGTGATCCTGAATAAGCATATATTGTTCAATAGAGCATAAAAGGACTCCATCCATCTTAATTCAAGCGGATACCGTGCCTCCGCAAGATCCCGTACTCGGAAGGGTAGAGGCAAATGACACTTGCCTCGATAGGCGAGTACCGCGCTCGAGCTAGTAACAGGTAAATTTGTATAGGACTCAAAGCTTCCTTCTGATAGCTTGAGGGTGCTGGACGGTTTGGGGTGCTAGAAACGACATTATCTTCAATGGAAGGCAGTGGCGGAGCTGGTGAAAATCAACGTCTAGGGCCACCAAGCCGCCTAAGCAATTCATAATAGGCCCTACTGATAATTCACACACGCAACAAATAAAATAATAACTTATTCCGGCAAGCCTATTTTATTTGCAAAGTCGCATTCAGGCAAGCCTATTTTGCCACATCAAATAACTTGAGCAAATTGCAAAAATATCCTGTTCTAGCATACAGAAAGATGAACTTATTCAGATACCGCATTTTAGTACCACTTTAAACAGGCGTAGATCAATGAATAACAATAGGAACATTTAAAAAAAAGGATTATCTTCCAATGATCAATGGAGCAATCACCGTCTACTAACGAGTAATCAAGAAAACTAGAATGGGTCATGCCTTAAAAAGGAGATTGGGAAAATTAGGAGCATGGAGTATCAGGCCTAAACACTAACATGCTTGCTTGCTTCTCCCATCCAGCCACACGAACGAGTCAACACCGATTGCCGGCCACCAGGACACCCAATTGCACGGCGCACGACACAGGGATTGGAGAAATTTAGTCGCCGTCTGTTCACCTAAAATCCAAGCATTGCACTAGCTCACCTCCAATCCAAGGATACGCCGCTCTGAATTCCAGGAGGGCCGCACGCCGCTTTGCTGGAGCTGCAAGCCGTGCGGCTAGGGTTTGGACTTAGGCGAATGGCCGAGCCGCAGAACAAGGGGCAACGGGCAAGGGGGTGCGACGAGACTATGAGAGGGCAGAAACTGGGCCAGGCGAGCGCTGCGAGCCTGTGACGAATGATTGCGAGCGCGTTTGCTGTCGCTGGGCCAACAGACTAGGGCCTCTCCTTTCTGGAACGGATTGGGCCAGAAAAAATAAGAGCGGTATAAGGAGTTCCTTGGGCCATGCCTAGGGCCATGGCCCAGTGGCCCTAGGCCCAAATCCGCCCATGATGGAAGGCATCCAAGTATCAACGATTGCAAGAGAGTGTGCATGGATGAAGTAACTCTCACCTCCCTGCGGGCAAAAAAAGCCAGCGTAGCTCCAGCGTTTGATCTGGATCCAGAACCTGCTATAGCCTGGCTGGTTAGCGGCCTGTTTTTTTTTTCTTTACCTTTTTTTTTGTTCCCCCTTTTTCTGTTCAGGTGTAACTTTGCTCCTCGTTTTAATATAAAACTGTAGGGGCTTCGGACCCTCCGATTTCTCAAAAAAAAATCCATCAACTTTAATATTTACATCCAAATGGAGCCCAAATAAATTTCTTGTATTTATACTCGTTCCATCCTAAATTATGAGTCATTCTAACTTTCTTAGGGGATAAAAAACATCTCAAGTTTAACCAAAATTATATAATAAAATAATAAAATTTATGGTACAAATAAGTATCATTAGATTCTTTATTAATTATATTTTATAGTATACTGATTTGATGTCATAAATCTTTATAATTTTCTCTAAAATTTTGGTTAAACTTGAGATGCTTTGACTCTCGAAGAAAGATAGAATGACTCATAATTTTGAAAGGAGTGAGTATATCTTAAAATTGCTCACCCGTGCAGTAGTACAGATTGATGGACTTGCTCTTGGACATGCTCGTTCTAGCACCAACGCATTTTTGTGTAGCTACTCGTACCAAATAATCATACACAGTTTTTTTTCTTTTCAAAGGGATGGAAGAGGGTGCGTATTTTATAACCCGATAATTCCTATCACTTTAGTCTAGCAATATCATACATAGACCAGTCTTAATATAAGTGCTATTTCTGTTAACTTCACCTGCCACATTTTAAAACTGAAATAATTGAAGAGAACCATCAATCCACACACCAACGAAGGCTGTAGCAACCTTAGGAAAATGAAACCAATGAGAAGTTCAGACTAACATTGTGGTGCCACCATCCCAACAAACAAGAAGCTTCATAAATGCATACCTTGTATTGTAGTGAACTCCTAAAATAACAGGTAGCATCCAAGCCTTCAACCAGCTAATCCATTTCCTCTTATGGGGACAATAATTCTTCGCCAAAAATTATGCTCGGTTGATTCAACAGTAACCATTCTGATGTGACTAATCTTTATAAGTTCTTCATTTGCGTCACATTCCTGCTCAAGCATTTCTATAAGCTCATCTGCAGCATCTACCAATCTTGATTGCAGTACCTTGCAGATCCAATGTTGACAATAAACTTGAAGACCCAAGGATAGACCTCAACAAATCAACATGAACAAAACTTGTAAAAACAAGTATTCCACGGATATGTGTTTCACCAGATTGATTTAGTGATGAAATCTTGGTACTCGCTATTGACAATCTACGTTTCCCACCTACTAAAACGGTCTCATGCCCCTCATAAACTTTGCCAAAACATTCTTTCTCTGCTTTGTCAATAGCAAGACGGCGGATGAAGTCATGCATACGGCAACATTTCACTCGACCAATCATAATATTCTTACTCACAACTTGTAGTAGGCTTCGGTTTATAAGCTCATTCAAGTAGCCCTCTGCCACTTGTTCTAGTGTTCTCTTCTCCTCACCCTTGATGAATCCAGAAGTAATCCAGTGCCTAATTAACCTCCTCCTATTTATTAAATAATCCTCAGGAAATAGTGCACAATATAAGAAACAATTCTTTAATTCATATGGAAGATCCTACAAGCTGACTTTCAGAATTGTATCAACACCAGGGATCATGTTTTCAGTTGGCTGTAACTCTAACCTCTCGTACACATTATTCCATTCAGTGTATGTTGGGGGTCTGGAAGACAGCAGGCGACCTATGCATGCAATTGCAATCGGCAAGCCTGCGCATTTTTCTAAGAACTTTGCGGCCAAATCGGACAACTCCCAAGGCACGTTTCGTTATCACTGTTCCAAAAAGCTAGTTTGCAAAATAACATATAAGAATGATTTTCTTGCAGTGGCTCCAGATTAATTACACAATCACTAGTTGCTACTGATGCAACCTCAGATACTCTTGATGCAAGAACAAATCAGCAGGTTTGATTAGTCGGAAAGACCAGCAATGATATTATTTATCCACACGTCTTGTTCCCAAACATCACCCAAAACCAAGATATATGTTTTACCATGAAGATGTTCACGGATGCCCTCTACTAATCTTCTTATATGCACATTGTTATAATTGATTGAGATGCCAAACTCTATAGCAATTCTTGGATACAGTTGCCCATACAGCAGCATCAAAGTTCGCTTTCACAATCTTGTAGACATGATCAACCAAAGTAGTTTTACCTACTCCACCCATCCCCCAAACTGTGGTGATTTTCATGTTCTTTTCTTCCAGATCGTCAACTAGCCACCCCTTGAGTTTGGCTGCATTATCTTCAACACCAACTAGATCCGCTTCCCTTGCAAAACACGAAGCATCATTACTGGTCAATCTGGAATGGTGGTCGCCATTTCTTGGGATTCCTGTTACTGGGATGGCAAAACGGTCTCTCCTTCTTGCAGTGTCTTCAATCTGCACATTGATGTCACGGAGCTGGAGAGCTAAGAGTCGCCAAGTCCTGACATGTTTAATCCTCTTCTTCATCTTGGCTGCAAATCCTCCATGCTTATCGTCCTCAAGCTTGTACATGAACTCATCGACAACATCCTCGATCTGGAAAGATGGATCCGGATCTTGTCAACGAAGATGCCAGTAATCTCATCGGTATGCTTGAACTTCTCTGACTCACGCAGGTAGGCCTTCATCATCTCCAGCTCGGCCTCGGCTTTGCGGATCTCGCCAAAGAGAGCCTTGAGGGCCCCGCTTCCTTGCACAGCAGGGATGCGCCATAGGTTGCTGCTTCTTTCGCCAAGGCTGCACCTAGTTCGACAAGCAGTGCTCCCACAACACCCTCTGCCATGGTGCTTGAGTGCACTTGCTTGGGCGCTTAGAGTCATATGTATAAGATCTTAACCTCCATACCTGAATCTCACAAATTATTTCAACTTTTCAGGTCATCAGAATCTAAGCTTTGGAACAAACTGCGAACTGACGACGAAATTCGATACCTGGATATGGGGGGAGCTAGAAAACAGGCATGCGCTGCAGAGTGCAGATCCAGCCTTGCTGAAAATTCAACACTGTCAACCTCGGCGAAGTGGCAAGCGATGCATTCTGTATTTCTGTGAGCAGAGAGTCAACGACCAACAAGCGATGTCGTTCTTGCGGTTCCGTGGTGGAAGGAATGACAAGCAAACGCACTGATGCTAGCATGAATAATAATGATCATATATTTGGTTATGTGCAATATAAAAAAAATGAGAAGGAATGACAAGAAAAAAATATATTCACAATGTGGGCCCGGAACTGATGTTAGCAAGGATTATAATGATCCTATGGCCCCGTTCGCTCCGCTGAAAAAACAAGCCGAAATACTGTTCCGGCTGATTTGTTATGAGAGAAAAACACTGTTCCGGCTGAAAAAAAACAAGCCGAAAAGTACGGATTATAAGAGAAGCGAACAGGGCCAATGGGGGCCGCACGGGCTCCTCCCCACTCACGCCCGCACGCCCAGCCTTGTCTTCCACCTCTCTCTCACACAACACACTTAGATCTACAGCGAGTTCCTTTCGACAGCCGCGCCCACGCCTTCCTTTCCTGCGAACTCCTCCTGACGGCGGCCTGCGCGAAGCCGCTGCACCCACGCACTACCGCGCCCGTGCCCCCACCGTTAGGGTTCCAGCTGCAGTGGCGGGTTCCAGCAGTGGCGGCTTCTGGCGAGGTGGGTCCTCCTCCTCCTCCTGGATTTGCTCCTTAGGGTTCCAGATAGCTTCTCCCTCTCATCTTCCCAAGCTCCGGCGGCCTTAGAAGGAAAGGGAGTTCAGTGAGGAGGCCGGCCAGACGGTGGGGATGCTGGCAGACAGTTTAGAGGCCCTGGCGATGGTGGAGGTGGCCGAGCCAGATCGGGTCAGGGGGAGGAGAAGAAGGTGGCTCCGTGGGCGAGCTAATGTTTCACCGAAGCTATGCGGCCCCCACCGCCGCCCACCGCCCCGCCACAGCAAGCTAGGGTTTCGCCCGGTGGGCGGCGGCCGGGGCGAGGGTGACGGAGTCGAGGAGGAAGAAGCTGTCGTGAGTGCATGTGCACGGCCATTAGCCACATCCATCGTGTATATGGTTGTTTGCAATATTATACCTAGGCATAAAAAAGAAGTGAGGGAGAAAGGAGTAGACCAATGGTGTTGGGGTTATGATCTCTATGTGTCTCAAGGCAATGATTAGTTAGCAGGCCGAGCGACCCACGATACACCAGCTAGCGAAGGCCTAAACGATCGAGGCCTAGCTAAGCCAAGCGGACCAGGCTAAACGCCAAGGACGAGGTCAGCCACGACCCCTCCCTTCTGCCTTAGTCGCACGCCACACAAGGGTTCACGACCTCTCCGTCATCCCGACCCCTGGGAGGAACAGAGAGAGGTCGAGCCTAGCCAAGCGTGCCTGCTCTGACAAGAGTGGACACACCGCACTGACCCCGCAAGGACCGAGGGGACAACGGTCACCTCAGTTCGGTCAGACGCCATACCTGTGCCACGCAACAGGGACAAGACAACACCGCCAGACGGTGATGACTAGTATGGTGACCCATCATCTAAATACGGTCTAACAAGACATATGTACGATCATACCCACTACGGGATGGGATCCATGACTAAGGCCTTGACTTAGAGGCCAATCAAGCCAGCAGGAGCCATGACCCCGAGGTTCGAGATCGTGGCTACTGACTCCACAAGCAAACAAGATGATTCACGACCTGAGGGTGGCTACCAACTCCAGTACGATGCCCCCGGGGGATCAGGAGATGACGACGGAGGCCACGACAGAATTCACGTCGCACAGGACAGCTGGCGAACCATCACCGTGTCTATAGTGCCACCATGGCTGGCCCAATAGCACCACGCCACACCATGCCGTGACGTGGCCACAAGACCATGACGACAACCATGCCTAGATGTGCGCAGCAAGATGGTGTAGCTTGTAAGCCAAGTTAACTAGGCCCCTCCCTCATGCTCACGACCCTATGCTCACGACCCTTCGATCGAGAGAACCTTCTTCTTTGTACATGCCCTAGCCACGAACTCAATATAAGGGCAGCCAGGGCATCGTTTCGATCATCTTGAACATCTTCACATTCTTCACAATATTTGGACTCCTGAAGCTTCCGTTCAGGCAGTTCATCTCCTAGCTCTAGCTCTCCTACCTCTTCCACCATTCTTGCACTCTCCATTGTAAGAACTTCAGAGCATTCAAGCGAGGAGCAGCGAGCACGCCGTGACGCAGAGCGGCGGAGGGATGGACCGCCGGACGGCCGGAGGCGAAGAGCCGGAGACGGGAGGTCAGAAGATACGATGCGAGTAGGCCGTGACGCGAAGCCTGGAGTCGTCTGGTCGCTCCGTCCTCCCTGCCTCCGTTCCTATTTCTCTTTTTAACAGACTGTTCGCCGGTGGTTTGTGGGCGTCGGAGGCTGGCTGATAAGTCATGGCTCAGCAAGCGAACAGGCTGTTTGTGGCGCCAGAATTCAGCGGACTCCACGCTAACTCAACACGGTGCCCTGGCAAACGCGCACACCGAACAGGACTTTTTGGAAGGAACGCTTTGGTGCTTGGTACGTGGTAGAACAATGCAATCGACAAATGACGCCATTGTTGCATGGTGTGTGCGCGCGTTACGAATATCTGTGTAACTGTGTCGTACTGTTATGTGTTGTACTGTCTAATAAAAAAGAAGAACAACGAGTTGTATTTTTTCCATCAACACTAGTCACGACGTTATAACTGCTGACACTACGAAAAGGACAAAGAGACTTGCAAACTGTGTGCGACCTGCTACCAGTTGACCTGCAGCGGCACAGCGACAGCCTTTACCCCTTCTAGGGATCGGGCATGTTCGGCCGGTATTAAAGTCGGCTAAAGCTGATTTGTTATGAGAGAAAAATACTGTAGATTCTAGCTAATAAGCCGGCTGATAAGTTCAAACGATCAGGTCAACGGTACGGATATTTTCCGACCGTATTCGAGACCGAATTCGTTTAGAGGGGTTTAGATTCGTTCGTATCCGAGTCCGGATATTTAACATCCGATACCGTATCCAAATAATCAAATCGTATATTTATGATGTCGATATTCAATCGTATCCTATGCGGCGTGGTTGACACCGTCCGTATTCGAATCCGAATCCAGAAAGAAATATGAAAACAAATGTAATATCAGTGATATTCGTTCGTATCCAACCCGTTTTCATCCCTACCCTTTCCAATTGATAGTAGATACACTCACTTAGTTAAATTTCTTGTACTCAAACCCATCCATAACTAGATTTAAATTTTAGATTTTTCACAAAAAAAGATTTAAATTCTCTAGATTAAGCACATATGTTTGTATTTTTTTAGATTTTTTTCTAGAAGTTAACAACTCTATTCTTTTCTTGGGTAGGTGACCCACACATCAACACTGATATGCTTTTAGTGACTGTCATTTTTAAGATGTGTTGACCCAACCTCCACTACTACAGGATGGCATTATTGTCCCGGGCGGTAACGGCCTTTAGTCCAGGTTACCGCGCCGGGACAACGATACCGGGACTAAAGGTGGAACCTTCTGTCCCGGGTCATCGAGCCAGGACTCAAGAGGGACCTTTAGTCCCGGTTGGTGTTACCAACCGGGACTAAAGGCCCTCCAGCCGAGCAAACGTGGCCGCACCCTTTAGTCCCGGTTGATAACCCCAACCGGGACTAAAGGTTCCTTTTCTTTTTTTTTGTTTAATTTGTTTTCAGTTCAGTTACACATATTTGTTTAATATATAATATGTTTTTATGTACGTATTCTACGCTGCTAATATAAATACACGCACACTTATAATTACATCTAATTCTCATCTCGAGCATTATTATATTCAAATAAAGTATGAAACTATATATATTATAGATATATATGTATATATACAACACTTTCATAATCTTGTTCTCGAAAATAACGATATCAATAAACATTTAATTTACATCATTTATTCCTTAGGATCAAAGTAGAACTCGCCGTTGGGATTTAACACTTTTTCTAGAAGAAATCCTGCTATTGACTCTTGAACTGCTTTCAGATGGTCTTTTTACATGATCCTTTGTTTCAACCATTCAATCTTGCATTTGAAATAAAAGGAAAAGTATTAATACATATATATATATATATTCATTTAAAAATAAATAAAAAATTGATATATACGTACTCTGAGGACATCTTCAGGAGTTCTTCTTATGTGCGCAGTGATAAATTCATAAACGTAGTATCCACACAAGTTATTACCTGGTTGCTGCCGCAAACACCACTGTACGAGAAGAAGATTATTCTCATCATCTCACACGTAAATTGAAGTACGATATAGTAATTAAACACGTGGGGAAGTATATATAGTACAACTTACTGGTATTTCAACTACATTAAGTGGTGGCTTGCAATCCTTGCGGTGTTGCCGAATAAACTCTTTTCAAACCCTGTGCGACCAATAATGTACAATCGTTAATAAATTATGGCAAAGTCTATTCAATAATAGTTGTGCGCGAGAGATCGAAATTACCCCTGGATAATGTCTATCATATCTTGGTATAGTGCCCGCTCTTTTCTCAACGAGTCCAAGATTACTAACCGACTTGAGTTTAACTCAATGACAATGAGTATCCAGTGAAACCTGCATTGGTTTATACACACACGTACATGCATATAAGTTGTATTGATATTACATAAAATATGTAGACTACATTATTATTAACACTTACTCAAAGTTGTACGGGAAAAGTATTATTGTCTTGTCGTGCTGCTTCACGAAGAACCTCATGATATTCTTCTGTGCTTCAGATACCCACTGCTCCTTGGCAATAATATCGGTTTTGAATACGATATAAGGATCAATGAAGCCAACACTGGTGTCTTGTATTCTTTGGAGCTCTGACATCTGGAATCTGTATATAAATATAAGTTACATGTGAGGATAATTATATACACGTACGCATGGAAGTGCGTTTATTAAATAAAAGTAAGAATCACTTACAAACAAAAGTAGCTAATGATTGATTTGTCCAGAGCGTCCATGTGGTATAGTTGATGCAATTTTTCGAAAACTAATATGTAAGATGTCATCGCCACGGAAGTAATGATGGTCTCTAAATCTGACAAAGATCCACTCCTCACCCATGCCACACGCCTGCATGTACCACTTGTTGAGCAAGTACATTTGCGTACCCAATTCATTCAGAGCCGCAAGGTTGTACAGACTTTTGCCAAATTTATAAGTCTTACAGGTATCAACTTTCAGGTTCTGGATTGGAGCTTTGCCCGTCAATTGATCCAAGATTAAATCAGTATTTTAAAAAAAAAGCATTAAGGTCTTGAACCGACACTTCTCCAGAGTTGTCTGGTCGATAGACTTCTATGTTGGAACCATATTCATTAGCAACAACAAGATTTTGCATTGGTTGCTTCTGTTGTCCGAGTTGTGGGACATCCTTCCCTGATGCTCTTTTCCTTTTCTTATCTACATCATGTGACTTCACGAGGAAGCGGTCATAGTCTGATAGTGGTGGAGGCTTACGAAGTTCAAGCATCTTTTTCTTGTGAGCTTCGACCTTCTGCCTCAGCAGATCTCGTGGTATGTAAAAGTACGGCTTCTCCTTAAGCTTCGCTTGTCTCTGCTTTTCGATATCTATAAAAAAATCTTTCACTTTTTTGTCTTCTTCAGCTGCTATTTGCTCATCAGTCTTTTCAGGAAGTATTTCTTGAGAAATAACTCTTTTTTCGGGGTCTTCTTTGCCGCCGGGACCTTAGATGTCTCTATAGTGCGTCGTTGTAGAGGGGGTGGGGGCGGTGTTGGAGACCGGCATGGAGGCGATGAGGCCGGTGTTGGAGACCGGCATGGAGGTGTTGGAGATCATTGTGGAGGTGGTGGGGCCGGTGTAGGAGTTGGAGATCGTTGTGGAGGCGATGGGGCCAGTGTAGGAGTTGGAGATCGCCATGAGGATGAAGTAGTCTCGCCTCCCGCGATGCTGTGATGAGATAGGGAATGAATGATTGGGCTAGGCTGGGGGGAGACCCTGCTACAAAAACAAGTTGTGAGTCAATTATTTTTGAAGCCAATAGAAAATTAATGGAAAATAATATTTCATTCACTTTCATTCGTACCTAGGGTGAGGTAGGGGAAGTGGTGGCACCCCAGGAATGATGATGAAGCGTTTGCGCCATTCAATAAATGTCTTCTCTACTTCTCCTAGTGTCTTCTCCCCATCACCGCCTTCAATGTCAAGAGGAACATTATTGTAACCTTTGAGCACTCTATCGACCGAGACGCTAGCATATCTAGGTTGAATAACTGACCCATGGATTCTTGGTGTCTCCGTTTGGTCTATTGGAGATACAACCCTGATAGCCACCATGATTGATGCATTATTACCATCTGGAATGTGCAGCTCACATGTTGTTAGAGGCTCGGTAATGTCATCAATAGGGAAGCGCAACCCAGCTTCATCTTGAATAACTAGCAGCTCCGTGGAAGCACAACTACTTTTCATCTGACCAACGGGGCTAATGGTGACTCCCGGCGTTGATTACGATTGCATTTGACTCATTGCTAGCTGCACTTGCCTCTTGATCTCCTCCTGCATTCTTGTCTCAAGAGATTTTTCTCATTCACGTGATTCAAGCAATGCTTGTCGTGACTCATTAACAAATTGCTCCAATACACGGATTCAGTCTGCCTCCTCATCCTTCTTTCTCTGGTGGTTTCTGTAGGTATCCTTGTCTGCTGGAAATGCTTGTAGCCACAGAACCGCCCCATAGCCTCTTGTTTGACCACCGTGTTCGGGATTCTCTAGGGCATATGTCAATTCATCCTTCTCTCTGTTGGGCATGAAAACACCACTATCAGCTTCTTCCCTAGCACGAGCTAGTCTCTGTGTTGCTCTCTCAATTTTTTGGCTGAAAATTAGCTTGCCAGTGTCTGGGTCTAGGCTTCCCCCATGAGCGTAGAACCAATTCTTCGCGCGTTGAGGCCAGTTCTTCTCTATTGTTTCAGGTATGATTCCCTTGGCAGTAATCTCTGCTTCTAGGTTCTACCACTTGGGAATAGCACTCCTATAACCACCTGATCCCATGCGATGATGGTATTGCTTCTGTCGGGCATTCTGCTAATTCCTCATCACACGTTCCTCACTCTCTTGAGATGTCTTGTATTCTACGAAGTCATCCCAATGGGACTCCAACTTGACAAACGCCTTAGCATTGAAATCCGGCGTATCATTCTTCAAGATAAACTTTTTATACAATGTCTTCTTCCAACTCTAGAACAATGTTGACATCTTCTTCATTGTCCAATCCCTCACTAGCTCCTTCAAAGCATCATCTGCTTGTAATGTGAAATGCTGAGTGATATCTCTCTAAGCTAGGTTCTTGTCATGATCAGATACAAAACTAACATTAGGAGCGAATATCTTCTGCTTCCATTCACGAGCACTAACTGGGATCCTATCCCTTACAATGAACCCACATTGATTGACATATGTCTGAGCATGTGGTCCCAATGGTTTGCCGGTGTCGGTGTCGAATTCTAATATTATGAAACGGCCCTCTAATGGCTTTTTTGGCCCTCGGACTTTCCTACTCTTGCTGGTGGTTGATGTAGATCCAGAGACCGGCTACATGAGTAGAAACACAACGATTAACAACAGATATACGTACGCATGCATCTATAAGAGATGATAGATAATCGAATATACCTCGCCAGTATTTTCTTATGCGACAATTTGTTGATCTTCAACCACCGGGATATTCAGGATATCCTCATAATCAGCAAAGTACTAACTCGTGTCATCTACATCCGCATTGGTGCCGACGTTGATAATATCCGCCATTATGTCATCATTCAAGTTATCATCCGGAGCAGCCATTTGTATCTTCAAGATAACACATAGATAGAATTACTATGGCACATAACATAAGTACATGTGATAACACATATAGAATTACTAAATCCAATTAAATATAATAACACATAATATTTCATAAGGATAAATAATAATAAGGTATAGGCTTTGGAATCAAATTAAAAACACTTTCGATCCAAAAACATAGAAATAAGTACATGTATATATACACATAGAATGATACAATTTTATCTCTCTCTCAACACATAGAAATAAGTGCATATATATATATCTCTAGATATGCATGTGATAACACATAGAATGTCTCTCTAGATACAATTTTCTCTCTCTCAACACATGGAAATAAGTACATGTATATATACACATAGAAATAATTAAGTACATATGTATACATATAGAATCTCTCTCTAGATATGCATGTGATATAGATAGAATTACTAATAAAATATCCAAGTGATATATAGATAGAATTACTAAAATAAAATATGCATGTGATATAGAGATAGAATTACTAATAAAATATGCATGTGTCAATTACTAAAACAAAATTAAATCTAACATATATATAGAGAGATAGAATATAATTACTAAATCCAATTAAATATAATAACACACATATATCTAGATAGAATTAATTACTAAATCTAATTAAACCTAACATATATATACATAGATAGAATTACTAAATCAAAATTAAATCTAACACATATATAGAGAGAGATAAAATAATAATTACTAAATCCAATTAAATATAATAAATATATATACATAGATAGAATTACTAAATCAAAATTAAATCTAATTAACATATATACAGAGAGATAGAATATATAATTACTAAATCCAATTAAATAAATCTAACATGAAATTAGATAAACTAGTAATAGATAATACATTTTAATCTAACATATATCAAAAACTATAATAAAAAACTATCTAAATAAAGTACTAATTAAATTTTAATACATTTAAATCTAACATATATCAAAAACTATCTAAAAACTAACAATAAACTACTAATTAAATTTTAATACATTTTAATCTAACATATATATCAAAAACTATCTAAATAAACTAGTAATTAAATTTAACATACATTTTAATCTAACATATATATCAAAACAATCTAAAAAAACTAGAAACTTTGTAAAAAAATATGGCCGAGAGCAGCTAGCTAGCAGGCTAGCTGGGGCAGATGGCGGGCCGGGCAGGGCATGCTGGCCGGCCATGGGGCCGAGCTGAGCACCTCGCGCGAGGACGACGTACGACGGAGATGGCGAGATCGATGCGGGCGGATTGGCGCGGCCGGGCGAGGGACGACGACGGCGCGGCGCGGCAGACGAGCTCGACGGCCGTCGGGCGGGAAGCGGTCGGCGATGGAGGGTGGGCTCGGGTGCGACGGCGGAGACGGGATGCGGCGGAGAGACGGTGCGCGATGCGGGCCGGGCGGATGGCGCGGCCGGGCGGGGGTAGACGACGACGGCGGCACGGTAGAGATGAGCTCAACGGCCGGGCGGGGCCGGGCGACGGAGGCGAGATCGAAGATGGCGATGGCGACGGCGATGATCGACCTGTAGATCGAAAAGTAGAAGATGAATAGAACATGAACCGTTCGATATATATATAGGCCGGGACCCTTTAGTCCCGGCTGGTAACACCAGCTGGGACTAAATGCCATTTAGTCCCGGCTGGTAAGCCGAACCGGGACTAAAGGTCCAACCCTTTAGTCCCGGCTCAGCTTACCAGCCGGGACTAAAGGAGCTTTAGTCCCAGTTGGTGTTATCAGCCAGGACTAAAGGTATTTTTTGGCGGGCAATTCCGCCCACCCTTTAGTCCCAGTTCCTGGCCTGGGCCGGGACTGAAGGCCTAAAAATTTTGTCAGCCCGCCAGAGTAATTGGAAAATGCCTGGGATTTTGATTTTGTTCTCCTTGTTTAATACTAGGTTAATCAATTAATTCTATAGCAACTTCAATACTTTGCAATATTTATTTTAAAAAATACAATTAATTAACTAATTATTTATTGTAAATAGGAAAATTTTGTAACCTAAAGTTTTTAATTTCTTTTATGAATATAGAATATAAATGTTACTAATACTAAGTATTTTGTTAATGCAAAAATATATTTGTAACTTAAAATTAATAAAACTAATATTATTCGATAGGAAATTTATTATCACATTATTGTAACGTCAATGTTTCAAATTTTTTTCGGTTTTTTACCAAAATTGACAGAAAATTTTTATTGAACCTATAAAAATAAAGAAAATATAGTATTTTTGTTCTACAAATTTTTAAAATGAAAAATGGCCTATATAAGGATTGTAGATCTTGATGAGTTGAACAAACTTAATATTCAAAACTTTTCAATTTGAGACAATCTTGGGTTCCGAAAACTAGTTTGTAGGCGTCGAAATTTAAAAATCATAAATTTGAACCATCTAAACTTTCTCAAATGGAAAGTTGACCAAAACAACAATTGTATATCTTGATGAGCTGAACAAACTTGGTATTAAAAACTTTTCAATTTGAGACAATCTAGGGTTTCGAAAACTAGTTTGTAGGCGTTGAAATTTAAAAATCACAAATTTGAACCATCCAAACTTTCTCAAATGGAAAGTTGATCAAAACAACAATTGTAGATCTTGATGAGTTTAACAAACTTGGTATTCAGAACTTTTCCATTTGAAGTCATTTAGAGTTCATAATACTAGAGTCAAAGTGTTGTTTTTTTCATTTGACCAAATTGGACTTGGTCAAACTTGCTCAAATGAGACACTAAATAACCTCAGATGAAAAATCTCTGAATACCAAGTTTGATCATCTCAGCAATATCTACAATTGTTACATAGCTTATTTTCCCATTTGAGAAAGTTTTATCAAACACTAGTCACAAATTCTTGAATCTCATATAGACTTTCTAAAACTGTCACACACTTGTGAAATTTGAACTACATTTTGTTCAAACTTTCTCAAATGAAAAAATAGCCTATATAAGGATTGTAGATCTTGATGAGCTGAACAAACTTGATATTCAAAATTTTCAATTTGAGACAATCTAGGGTTCCGAAAACTAGTTTGTAGGCGTCGAAATTTAAAAATCACAAATTTGAACCATCCAAACTTTCTCAAATGGAAAGTTGACCAAAACAACAATTGTAGATCTTGATGAGTTTAACAAACTTGGTACTCAAAACTTTTCAATTTGAAGTCATTTAGAGTTCATAATGCTAGAGTCAAAGTGTTGTTTTTTTATTTGACCAAATTTGACTTGGTCAAATTTGCTCAAATGAGACACTAAATGACCTCAGATGAAAAAACTCTGAATACCAAGTTTGATCATCTCAGCAAGATCTACAATTGTTACATAGCTCATTTTCCCATTTGAGAAAGTTTTATCAAACACTAGTCACAAATTCTTGAATCTCATATAGACTTTCTGAAACTATGTCACACACTTGTGAAATTTGAAACATATATTAAACATATTACAATGTGAAGTCATAACATATTACATAATATTCATCTCTAAAATATAATATATTAAACATGCATCGTTGTATCATGCGGGCACAACAGTGAATTTCTTCTTGACGTATGACCCTTGGTTATGATCTTGTCGTAACCATGGAGTGTCTTCATCATTTAACATGATGCTTGGATCTTTCTTTACTATGAAGGGTGGAATTCAGACATTTCTTTCATAATCTTCTGACATGTCTGACTTGTCTTCAATTCCCACTATATTTATTTTCCCAGAAAGAACTATGTGGCGCTTTGGCTCATTGATCATTGAGCTGATGTCTTCGTTTTTTCCTCTCTTTGATTTTGTAGACATATCTTTCACATAGAACACCTAACTCACATCAGCAGCAAGGACGAATGGTTCATCTTTGTACCCAATATTGTTGAGGTCCACTGTTATCATTCCATACTCTTTGTCGACTATTACCCCTCCTCCGGTCAGCTTCACCCATTGGCACCAGAACAAAGGGACTTTAAAATTAGGTGCGTAGTCTAGTTCCCATATCTCTTCTATGCAGCCATAATATGTTTGTATATTTCCATTTGGATATGTGCCATCTATGCGAACACCACTATTTTGATTGGTGCTCCTTTTATCTTGGGCAACTGTGTAAAATGTATTCCCATTTATCTCGTACCCTTGGTATGTGAGGATATGTCACGATGGTTGCCTAGCCAACAAATACAGTTGCTCATCAATATTGTCATCGCCTTGACATTCTTTTCGCAACCAACCACTGAAACTTTCCATGTGCTGACGCCTAATCCAAGCTTCAGTCTTCCCTGAAAACTTGGATCGTAAGAACTTCTTATGTATCTCGATGTACGGATGCACCAATGACGAGTTCTGAAGAACTATGTAGTGTGCTTTATTAAAATATTCGTCTTCCATGCCGATATATGTTTTCTTCCCTAAAGTTCCTTTACCACTAAGTCTCCCCTCGTGTCGCGATTCGGGAACGCCAATCGAGGCAAGGTCAGGAATAAAGTCAACACAGAACTCAATGACCTCCTCTGTTCCATAGCCCTGGGCGATGCTTCTTTCAGGCTTAGAACGGACTTTCACATATTTCTTCAAGACTCCCATAAACCTCTCGAAGGGGAACATATTATGTAAGAACATAGGTCCAAGAATACTAATCTCCTTCACCAAATGAACTAGGAGGTGTGTCATGATATTAAAGAAGGATGGAGGGAACACCAACTCAAAGCTGACAAGATATTGAACCACATCATTCTGTAGAGTAGCTAGTTCCACTAGATTGATTACCTTTTGAGAAATTGCATTGAGGAATGCACATAGCTTCACGGTGGCTAGACGTATATGTGGAGGTAGAATTCCTCTTAAAGCAACTAGAAACAATTGCGTCATAAGCACGTGGCAGTCGTGGGACTTTAAGTTTAGGAATTTCTTCTCTGGCACATTTATTATACCTTTTATATTGGAGGAGAATCCCGATGGGATCTTGATGCTGCTTAGACATTCGAACATGCTGTCCCTCTCTTCTTTGCTAAGCGTGTAGCTAGCAGGACTTAAGTAATGACGTCCATCATCAGTCTTCTCTGGATGAAGGTTGTCTCGTTCTTTCATGCCCTGCAAGTCCTAGCGTGCTTCAAGTGAATCCTTTGGATTCCCGTACACACCCATGAATCCTAACAGGTTCACACAAAGATTCTTTGTCAGGTGCATCACGTCAATTGCGTTGCGGACCTCTAGGACTTGCCAATAGGGTAGCTCCCAAAAGATAGACTTCTTCTTCCACATGGGTGCGTGTCCCTTAGCATCTTTGGGAACAGATTCGCTGCCTTGTCCCTTTCCAAATACTACTTTCACATCCTTGACCATTGCGAGTACATTTTCCCTAGTTTGGTTATGAGGCTTCTTCCGGTGGTCTGGCTTACCTTTAAAATGCTTCCCTTTCTTTCTTACTTGGTGATTCAAAGGAAGGAATCGACGATGGCCAAGGTACACGACCTTTCGACATCTTTTCAAATATATACTGTCAAGGTTATCAAAACAATGTGTGCATGCATTATATCCTTTGTTTGTCTGACCTGAAAGATTACTTAAAGCAGGCCAATCATTGATTGTTACGAACAACATTGCTCGTAGGTCAAAGTGTTCTTGTTTGTACTCATCCTAGACACATACACCTAGTTTGTTCCATAAAACTAGAAGTTCTTCAACTAATGGCTTTAGATAGACATCAATGTCGTTGCCAGGTTGCCTCGGACCTTGGATGAGGATCGGCATCATAATGAACTTCCGCTTTATGCATAACCATGGAGGAAGGTTGTAGATACATAGAGTAACTGGCCAAGTGCTATGACTAGTGCTCTGCTCCCTAAAAGGATTCATACCATCTGTACTTAAGGCGAACCTTAAGTTTCTAGCCTCATTTGTAAACTCTGGAAATTCCCTGTCTATCGCTCTCCACTGGGACCCATCAGCTGGGTGTCTCAGCATATTATCTACCTTACGGTCTTCTTTATGCCATCGCAACAACTTTGCATGGTCTTTATTTCTGAACAAACGTTTTAAGCGTGATATTATAGGAGCATACCACATAACCTTGGCAGGGATTTTCTTTCTAGGATGTTGTTCACCCTCGACGTCACTAGGATCATCGCGCCTGATCTTATACCGCGATGCTTTATATACCGGGCATTCATCCAAATTCTCATATTCATTGCCATGGTAGAGGATGCAGTCATTAGGACATGCATGTATCTTCTGGATTTTTAATCCCAAAGGGTAGACAACCTTTTTTGCTTCGTACATAGTGGTGGGCAATTTATTTGGCTTCGGAAGCATCTTCTTTATGAGGTTCAATAAATTCCCAAATGCCTTGTCGGATACACCATTCTTTGCCTTCCACTGTAGCAATTCCAGTGTTGTACCTAGCTTTTTTTGCCCCTCTTCGGCCGTCGGGTATAGCAACTTCCTATGATCCTCAAGCATGCGCTCGAACTTAACTTCCTCCTTTTCACTTTCGCATTCTTGTTGTGCATCACGAATGGCATCGCCAAGAGCATCACCGAGATCATCTTCTGCCGCTACCTCTTCTTCATCTCTCCCCATTGTAGTATCATCAAAGGCACCATACTGAGCAATAATGTCATCAATGTCTAAATCTTCTCCTTCACCTTCTTCCATCATGACCCCGCTTTCTCCATGCTTAGTCCGACATATATAGTTTGACATGAAACCTGACTTAAGCAAATGTGAATGAAGACTCATTGAGCTTGAATATTCCTTTAAATTCTTACATAGGGCACATGGACAGCACATGAAACCATCCCGCTTATTTGCCTCGGCCACACCTAAGAAATAGTGCACGACCTCAATAAAGTCTTGGGAGCGGCGATCGGCATTGTACATCCAATGGCGTGACATAATCTGCATTACACGACAAATTATGAAAACCTTGAACATAATTAAGTATTTTATTACACAACATAGATGACACACACACGGTTGATTAATTAACTAAGCCTGGCTACAACGTAAGCAATCATAACTATCACGAAACAAACTAAAACTACAATGCACTTCAGTAACATAATTATTTCGTGACCGTACGCAACTAAAACAGACAAATCATTCGTCTGTTGAATATCAATAAGCTTCTCCTGCTGGCTCACTGCCTCATCATCAGCAGCCGCTACCTCAAGCGCACCCGAATTCTGCACGTATGTAGCATAATCTTCCTCCCAGTACTAACCATCGCATCCATTGCCCTCCCACTGAAATTAAAGCCAAAAAATATTTAGTCAAAAATATTCAAGAAAAGCAGGTTAATTAGCCATAATAATCAAATGCGTAAGAAACTCACATCGTGATCCGGGCACTTGTAGAAAACATGACCCTTGTTGGGTCCCTGTCTCTTGACTCGGTACTCCATCACAATCTTCTGCTTACACTTGCCGCAGATAATGAGAGGGAGTTCTGGCCTCAGTCGTTTCGTAACCGAACGAGAGGCCGAGGATTCGGTACCAGTTGTCATCTACTTTCTATACTTATTTTTGCAAACTAGTGTAAATTTCACATTTTCTAAAATAATATATTTAAACAAAACTAAAATTATTTATTTATCTAACTAAACCATGAAATATGTACTATGTATAATAGTAAAATACCAAACTATCAAGTGATTTTACTATTGTAAATTATCATGTGATTTTGAGCTAAAAATGACATAGAAATCATAATCAAATCCACCATATCAAGTTACTTTCTATACTTATTTTTGCAAACTATTGTAAATTTCTCATTTCTAAAGTAATATATTAAAAAAAATAAAAATATTTATTTATCTAACTAAACCATGAAATGTACTACATATACTAGCAATACTAAACTATCAAGTGATTTTGATGAACTAATTTAACTTTTGTTTATCCAAACATATATGCAAATCATCATGTGATTTTGAGCTAAAAATGACATAAAATCATAATAAAGTCAAACATATAAAGTTACACATGCATCTATATCGCAAAATGAGATAAACTACTGATAAAACATAAGAGGATTAAGTTTGTTACCTCCAAAATCGAAGAGCAACATCAATGGAGGGGGAGAGAGCAAGAATAACAGCAAGCTGAAGAACAGAGGCAGTGAGTTTGAATGGAATGGCTCGGGCTCGGGGAGGAAGAAATGAGCTGGTCTATAGGCCGGGATAATTAGTCCTGGTTATGGAGCCAAACCGGGACTAAAGATTAATCTTTATTCCTGGGGCATCATCCAAATCGGAACTAAAAGCTTTAGTCCCGGCTGGTATTACCAACCGGGACTAAAGGTTTACCTTTAGTCCCGGTTGGTAATACCAGCCGGGACTAAAGATCCCTGCCCCGCGGCTAATGCTAAATTGAGACATCGTTCTAAAGTCTGTTCTCTAGTAGTGCTCTTAGAAATGCTTATGAGGTATAGTGTGCATGCACGTGTTCATAGGTTGATTGTGTGGGCAAATATTGAAGTCCTAAGTATTACATTTTGTAAAAAATAACATTAAAATGTATCATTTTCTATGTTGCCGAATATATGTCCTTTTAGAGCCTCTATATTAATTCTTACAAGACACAGGTAGAAAAAGATCTCGCGCCCAACTGCCAACTGCTCTTCCACTGCCTCTGCAGTTTTCTCAATCCTCTCGGAGATGCTTTGAGAATCGAGTACATGTGCCAGGGCAACTACGATTCAGTGTTTGAGCATATCAACAACTCTGAATATCTTACCTTAGTTAGAATCACAATAATCCTTGTAATGTCAGCTAATAAAATCCTTCCATATACTGCTCTCCTTCAGAAATGAAGCAGCAGTATGTATCATTGTTAACGATAGAGTAGTGGGTAGGATTGGAGAAGAAGAGTATCGTGACATTCTTCCACACTTAAGCAACAGCTCGCCCTCAAGCTGTGTTCAATAGTGCATAAAAGGACTCCATCCATCTCAATTCAAGCGGATCCCCTACTCGGAAGGGTAGAGCCAAATGACACTTGCCTCGATAGCCGAGTACCGCGCTCGAGCTAGTAACAGGTAAATCTGTATAGGACTCAAAGCTTCCTTCTGATAGCTTGAGGGCATCGAAGTATCAACGATTGCAAGAGAGTGCATGGATGAAGTAACTCTCACCTCCCTGCGGGCCAAAAAAGCCAGCGTTTGATCTGGATCCAGAACCTGCTATAGCCTGGCTGGTTAGCGGCCTGTTTTTTTTTCTTTACCTTTTTTTTTTGTTTCCCCTTTTTCTGTTCAGGTGTAACTTTGCTCCTCGTTTTAATATAAAGCTGTAGGGGCTTCGGACCCTCCGATTTCTCAAAAAAAAAAAATCCATCACCTTTAATATCTACGTCCAAATGGAGCCCAAATAAATTTCTTATATTTATACTCGTTCCGTCCTAAATTATGAGTCATTCTAACTTTCTTAGAGGATTAAAAACATCTCAAGTTTAACCAAATATAATAAAATAATAAAATTTATAGTATTATCATTAGATTTTTTATTAATTATATTTTCATAGTATATCAATTTCATGTCATAAATCTTTATAATTTTTTTCTAAAATTTTGATCAAACTTTATTTTGACTCTTCAAGAAAGACAGAATGACTCATAATTTTGAAAGGAGGGAGTATATCTTAAAATTGCTCACCCGTGCAGTAGTACAGATTGATGGACTTGCTCTTGGACACGCTCGTTCTAGCACCAACGCATTTTTGTGTAGCTACTCGTACCAAATAATCATACACAGTTTTTTTTCTTTTCAAAGGGATGGAAGAGGGTACGTATTTTATAACCCGATAATTCCTATCACTTTAGTCTAGCAATATCATACATAGACCGGTCTTAGGCCCCGTTTGATTCCAAGCTCCTAAAATTTTTAGGAGCTAAAAGTTTTAGGAGCCTTTAGAAGGCTGCTAAAACCTTCTAAAAGAGTGTTTGATTCCATCTCTTAAAACTGACTAAAAGCAATAAATGCACTAGCAAAAATACTATGCAGCCCTCCTCCTTACCCCTGCTTCTTCTCTGCTCCCGTCGTGGCCCTCGCTCTCCTCCTCCTAGCCGTCTCCCGTCGTGATCCTTCACGCCGATTCCCCATCACCACCACCATAATTTACATCACCCATTGGAGCCATTCGACCAAAAGGACAGAACAGATGATCAGAAACCGCAGCTAATCTAACGACATCTGAAGCCCAAGTGCATGTTGTAGTACTGATGATCCGAAGCAGAAATCAAGCAGATGCCAGTGCCACCTCGCCGGCAGTCGGGCGGTGAGCAGAGAGCATGGGGAACGGCGCAATAAAGGAGGGTGGGAGAGAGAGAGAGGGGGGGTAGGGCAATAAAGGAGGGGTAGTAGGGGTCCAGGATGGACTTTAGGAGCTTTTAAGAGGGGGTGGAGCTCCTAAAGTTTTTGGCCCCTCCTAAAGTTTCTAGGAGCTTTTAGGAGGAGGTGTTTGGTTCTTTAGGCAAATTCTATCCAAATTTTAGCTCCTAAAACTTTTAGGAGGGGTAACCAAACAGGGCCTTAATATAAGTGCTATTTCTGTTAACTTCACCTTCCACATTTTAAAACTGAAATAATTGAAGAGAACCATCAATCCACACACCAACGAAGGCTGTAGCAACCTTAGGAAAATGAAACCAATGAGAAGTTCAGACTAACATTGTGGTGCCACCATCCCAACAAACAAGAAGCTTCATAAATGCATACCTTGTATTGTAGTGAACTCCTAAAATAACAGGTAGCATCCAAGCCTTCAACCAGCTAATCCATTTCCTCTTATGGGGACAATAATTCTTCCCCAAAAATTATCCTCGGTTGATTCAACAGTAACCATTCTGATGTGACTAATCTTTATAAGTTCTTCATTTGCGTCACATTCCTGCTCAAGCATTCCTATAAGCTCATCTGCAGCATCTACCAATCGTAATTGCTCTAGGGCCTTAAGATACTCAATGCCATGAGGGAGGCACTTCAATTCTGGGCATTGTAGAAACCATAGCTTATTAATGCTTCTCAGTGCAACTTCTTCCATTTCAACTTGGTTGAGGTGTGGTCGTGTGGAGCACACCATATCCGTAGTTCTCTCACTTTAGGAAATGACTGCGCAGGGAAGCATAATGTATATCCATCATAAGCCTTAACAAGCTCCAGAAAGCATAAATTGTCTAACACCTTGAGGCTTGGAAATGAGTTCTCGTCAAGTTTGGAGAGCATCAGACACAATATTATGATGTTATTAAGGTGCTTCCAGGATTCGAGAATATAAGGCATCTGGGTATTTTCCAGCTGCCCTACAAGTACAAGTTTATAGATTAACTCCTCTTAATGAAACACGTGCTAAGCACGTTCCCGAAAAAAGTACAAGTTTATAGAGAGTTTCTGGTAAACATAGTTCTTCCAATGGCAATAATTCATTTTCGTTTGATGTTGTAATTGACAAGCTGACAAGATTGCTCATACTCTGGAGAGCACTACAGAGGCTTAACGAATGCTCACTTGTTACACTATCAACTGCAAATGTCCGTAAATCCGTCAAAGATGCAACTTCCGATAGAGTCTCTAAGCTTGCTTTTACCTTTTGCAGAGCATGCAATCTTGTCAAGTTCTTTATGGCACCCCTAGTCACCTTAAGTCCACCGTAGCGCAAGAAAGGTCCCTCAATGATCTTTTTAGTTGCATATAGGTACCTTAGCTTCTTCAGCTTTGCTACATCCTTTGGTAAAGATAGAAAACCAGTGTTGAATGCATCCAGTACTTCTAGGTTTTTCAATCTTCCAACGGCCTCTGGTAAAACCTCAATTCGAGTATTCCGAAGACCTAAGAAACGCAGATTAAACAAACTGAAGACCTCATTAGGAAGGATCTTGATTGCAGTACCTTGCAGATCCAATGTTGACAATAAACTTGAAGACCCAAGGATAGACCTCAACAAATCAACATGAACAAAACTTGTAAAAACAAGTATTCCACGGATATGTGTTTCACCAGATTGATTTAGCGATGAAATCTTGGTGCTCGCTATTGACAATCTACGTTTCCCACCTACTAAAACGGTCTCATGCCCCTCATAAACTTTGCCAAAACATTCTTTCTCTGCTTTGTCAATAGCAAGACGGCGGATGAGGTCATGCATACGGCAACATTTCACTCGTCCAATCATAATATTCTTACTCACAACTTGTAGTAGGCTTCGGTTTATAAGCTCATTCAAGTAGCCCTCTGCCACTTGTTCTAGTGTTCTCTTCTCCTCACCCTGATGAATCCAGAAGTAATCCAGTGCCTAATTAACCTCCTCCTCTTTATTAAATAATCCTCAGGAAATAGTGCACAATATAAGAAACAATTTTTTAATTCATATGGAAGATCCTACAAGCTGACTTTCAGAATTGTATCAACACCAGGGATCGTGTTTTCAGTTGGCTGTAACTCTAACCTCTCGTACACATTATTCCATTCAGTGTATGTTGGGGGTCTGGAAGACAGCAGGCGACCTATGCATGCAATTGCAATCGGCAAGCCTGCGCATTTTTCTAAGAACTTTGCGGCCAAATCCGACAACTCCCAAGCCACGTTTCGTTATCACTGTTCCAAAAAGCTAGTTTGCAAAATAACATATAAGAATGATTTTCTTGTAGTGGCTCCAGATTAATTACACAGTCATTAGTTGCTACTGATGCAACCTCAGATACTCTTGATGTAAGAACAAATCGGCAGGTTTGATTAGTCGGAAAGACCAGCAATGATATTATTTATCCACACGTCTTGTTCCCAAACATCATCCAAAACCAAGATATATGTTTTACCATGAAGATGTTCACGGATGGCCTCTACTAATCTTCTTATATGCACATTGTTATAATTGATTGAGATGCCAAACTCTATAGCAATTCTTGGATACAGTTGCCCATGCAGCAGCATCAATGTTCGCTTTCACAATCTTGTAGACATCATCAACCAAAGTAGTTTTACCTACTCCACCCATCCCCCAAACTGTGGTGATTTTCATGTTCTTTTCTTCCAGATCGTCAACTAGCCACCCCTTGAGTTTGGCTGCATTATCTTCAACACCAACTAGATCCTCTTCCCTCGCAAAACACGAAGCATCATTATTGGTCAATCTGGAATGGTGGTCGCCATTTCTTGGGATTCCTGTTACTGGGATGGCAAAACGGTCTCTCCTTCTTGCAGTGTCTTCAATCTGCTCATTGATGTCACGGAGCTGGAGAGCTAAGCATCGCCAAGTCCTGACATGTTTAATCCTCTTCTTCATCTTGGCTGCAAATCCTCCATGCTTATCGTCCTCAAGCTTGTACATGAACTCATCGACAACATCCTCGATCTGGAAAGATAGATCCCGGATCTTGTCAATGAAGATGCCAGTAATCTCATCGGTATCCTTGAACTTCTCTGACTCACGCAGGTAGGCCATCATCATCTCCAGCTCGGCCTCGGCTTTGCGGATCTCGCCAAAGAGAGCCTTGAGGGCCTCGCTTCCTTGCACAGCAGGGATGCGCCATAGGTTGCTGCTTCTTTCGCCAAGGCTGCACCTAGTTCGACAAGCAGTGCTCCCACAACACCCTTGCCATGGTGCTTGAGTGCACTTGCTTGGGCGCTTAGAGTCATATGTGTAAGATCTTAACCTCCGTACCTGAATCTCACAAATTATTTCAACTTTTCAGGTCATCAGAATCTAAGCTTTGGAACAAACTGCGAACTGACGACGAAATTCGATACCTGGATATGGGGGGAGCTAGAAAACAGGCATGCGCTGCAGAGTGCAGATCCAGCCTTGCTGAAAATTCAACACTGTCAGCCTCGGCGAAGTGGCAAGCGATGCATTCTGTATTTCTGTGAGCAGAGAGTCAACGACCAACAAGCGATGTCGTTCTTGCGGTTCCGTGGTGGAAGGAATGACAAGCAAACGCACTGATGCTAGCATGAATAATAATGATCATATATTTGGTTATGTGCAATATAAAAAAAATGAGAAGGAATGACAAGAAAAAAAATATCTTCACAATGTGGGCCCAGAACTGATGTTAGCATCGATTATAATGATCCCATATGGCATTGTCTTATAAACGCATGGCCGTTTTTTATGGGCGCCGCACGGGCTCCTCCCCACTCATGCCCGCACGCCCAACCTTGTCTTCCACCTCTCTCTCTCACACGCACACTTAGATCTCCAGCGAGTTCCTTCCCGCGGCCGCGCCCACACCCTCCTTTCCTGCGAACTCCTCCCGATGGCGGCCCGCGCAAAGCCGCTGCACGCACGCACTACCGCGCCCACGCCCCCACCGTTAGGGTTCCAGCGGCAGTGGCGGGTTCCAGCAGCGGCGGCTTCTGGCGAGGTGGGTCCTCCTCTCCTCCTGGATCTGCTCCTTAGGGTTCTAGATAGCTTCTCCCTCTCATCTTCGCAAACTCCGTCGACCTTAGAAGGAAAGGGAGTTCGGTGAGGAGGCTGGCCAAACAGTGGGGATGCCGGCGGACGGTTTAGAGGACCTGGCAGTAGTGGAGGTGGCTGAGCCAGATCGGGGCAGGGGGAGGGGAAGAAGGTGGCGCCACGGGCGAGCTAGGGTTTCACCGAAGCAATGCGCCCCGCCGCAGCAAGCTAGGGTTTCGCCCGGTGGGCGGCGGCTGGGGCGAGGGTGACGGAGTCGAGGAGGAAGAAGTTGTCGTGCGTGCGTGTGCACGGCCATTAGCCGCATCCATCGTGTATATATGGTTGTTTCAATATTATACCTGGGCATAAAAAAAGAAGCGAGGGAGAAAGGAGTAGACCAATGGTGTTGGGGTTATGATCCCCGGGTGTCTCAAGGCAACGATTAGTTAGCAGGCCGAGCGACCCACGATACACTAGCTAGCGAAGGCCTAAACGATCAAGGCCTAGCTAAGCCAAGCGTACTAGGCTAGACGCCAAGGACGGGGTTAGCCACGACCCCTTCCTTTTGCATTAGTCGCACGAGACACAAGGGTTCATGACCTCTCCGCCATCCCTACCCCTAGGAGGAACAGAGAGAGGTCGAGCCTAGCCAAGCGCGCCTGCTCTGACAAGAGTGGACACACCGCACTGACCCCACAAGGACCGAGGGGACAACGGTCACCTCAGTCCGGTCAGACGCCATCCCTGCGCCACGAGCAGGGACAAGACAACACCGCCAGATGGTGATGACTAGTACGGTGACCCACCATCTAAATATGGTCTAACAAGACATATGTACGATCCTGCCCACTACGGGATGGGATCCACGACGGAGGCCTTGCCTTAGAGGCCAATCAAGCCAGCAGGAGCCACAACCCCGAGGTTTGGGATCGTGGCTACCGACTCCATAAGCAAACATGATGATCGATGACCTGAGGGTGGCTACCAACTCTAGTACGATGCTCCCAGGGGATCAGGAGATGGCAACGGAGGCCACGATAGAATTCACATCGTATAGGACGGCTAGTGAACCATCACCGTGCCTACAGTGCCGCCATGGCCGGCATAGTAGCACCATGCCACACCATGCCGTGACGTGGCCACAAGACCATGACGACAACCACACATGGACGTGCGCAGCAAGACATCGTAGCTTGCAAGCCAAGTTATCTAGGCCTCTCCCTCAGGATCACGACCCTTTGGTCGGGAGAACCTTCTTCTTTGTACATGCCCTGACCCCGAACTCTATATAAGGGTAGCCAGGGCATTCTTCCGATAATCTTGAACATCTTCACATCAACCTCTGGACTCCTAAAGCTTCCCTTTAGGCAGTTCATCTCCTAGCTCTAGTTCTCCTACCTCTTCCACCATTCTTGCACCGCTCATTGTAAGAACTTCAGAGCATTCAAGGGAGGAACACGCACTCGATCATCTTTGAGACTAGACATAGGGCTTTATATTGAACCAGTATAAATCCTTGTCTTTTGGATGCTACCATTGTCTTCCTAGAGTAGTGAGACAATCATATAAATTTACTAGTCCAGTTTACAAAACACCGACAGTTGGCGTGCCAGGTAGGAGACAGTTGTGCACTCTCATTTGTTGAGAAGGAAGCCATGGGTCCTCGCACTGTCGGTGGACTCGCTCGCGGAATGGCCCACGATGGCCACATCCATCATGAAAACCATGAGTTCATTGGCATCAAAGGGCTAGTGCCAGCGTTCGCCTTTAGCTGCGTTCTGGACGTCCGCTCTAGAGATCTAGACCCCATGGCCTACGGTGGACACACTCTCAGAACTGCCCTCAATTGCAACATCCCAGAGTTCACCTACGAAGGGGGGCCAGCACCCTCTCTCGTCATCGGCTATGGCCAAGTCTTCCACCTAGGAAGCCAAAGGCCCATGGCTCATGGCGAGCTCACCTAGGGAATGGCCTCAAACAGCCACATCCTTTTGGGAAACCACGAGATCATTCACACCAATGGGTGAGCGCCCATCACTAGCTTCTACCCTATCTAGGAAAACCACATGGGAAGCCTGGGTCCGGTGGTAGAGACACGCCCCGAGCGGCGTCTCCGCCTCTAGCGAAACGTAGCAAGTCAAGGCACACACGAGCGACGAAATCGCCCATCGCCACATGGCGCCGTCGTTAGTGATCCGGTGGCTACCCAGCGCCACGCTTCGCAAGGCCAAGCCCGAAACCATGGTCTAGCCCCATGTGGTGGACTAGCCATCCATCGCGCCTTCATGAACTATCAGCCTTCACTCGGAGGCACGTGCATCCGAGGAAGTGGGCCCCCCTGAGTGCACCACGCGCCACGCCAAGCGAACAAAACCACGTTGCCCTCAGGACCCACTTCCGTAGCGATAAGTCATTCCAGCTCCTCATCAAGGGCGGCAACCACACCTAGAAACAAAGACAACCGCAACATCATCGCACCACGGGGGCTCAAGCACCTGAACGCACGAGCCCTCTCAGAAGGCCAAACATGAAGGAGTCATCCCCGGGGGGCCGCGAGCCCGATGAGGACATCAAGCCAGCAAGGGTCGGCCCAAGGCCACTTGAGGGGTCGATCCATGCCAGCTACGGCCATGTCAAGTGCTAAAGAAGCACCCTCACCATCTCGCGGCCCTAGGACCGCAACAACTCTACCACGAGCAAGCGCTTGGGGGCTCGCCACACCCCGAGCAACGACAACTAGGTTCACGATAGCTTCTGATACATCGGCCAGTCACATTCACCTTGACCTTAGCCTCTCTACCTAAGCACGTTCACATACACGTGTAGGCGCACCTGTAGTTCCAAGAAACTTAGAGCCGACCTGTAGAGCCTACAAGAGAACATGATGCCCATACACTTCATCCTAGTATTACTTAAACTCCCAAGTGATTCAATCCGGCTCATGCTAGCAGCCAGACATGATTCACTCATGGGGGTAGCACATATAGACACATGTACATGACCCATGGCGTAGCACTACTTGTCATCATTCCAGTGACTGACTCATTTTGAGTTCTTACCAATTATGCCTCAAGCCATGACAAACTGGTGACCCAAGCCTTGATTTCTCGTTTGCACTAAAAAGTTACCTCAGTCAAGCCTCATGGGCCAGGTCCTGGGCAAGGCCAGGCACTCGTGCACGAGTCTGAAAGGAAATGGGGAACTCGTTCGCTCAAGGAGGAGGGAACGAAAGGAAAGAGAACTCTAGCCCCTCGCTCGCTTTCTTCTCGCATCTCACCGGATCTACGACCGTTTCCTGGCATCTTGCCACGCAATCGGGTCACACGCCTTTTGGCCCCATGGGCCAGCCCCTAGGCTAAAACGCGCACCCACATGCACATGACTAAGGGGGATGACGTACATTCCGAGCTTTAACTAGAAGAAAATGAGGAAACGACAAAATGACAAAGCGAATGCGCCGATTACACACCATATACATAATACCCAAACATGTTCATACAGTAAGATCGCCCATATAGCACCAAATGTTCACATTAGAAACTCTCATATACCGGAAGACCGGAACTGACGGCGGACACAGATGGCCGACATCTCACCCACGAGAACCTCGTCACCGCGAAAGATGGTGTTACCTGGTGTAAGAATGTCATCGTCAAATTTCCTCGATGTGTGACCCTAGCCATCGACATCAAGACCGACGCCACCGTGGCACAAGCTTACCGATGATAAGGCAGTAAAACAACAAACAGATGTGTCAATCAACTGACCAAACTCATGATGTATCGAAACGAGCATGTCGATGATGACACTCTGTCAGCGCGCCTGTTCTCGAACAACCAGCGTCGATCGTCGCAAATCAACCAATGCAACCTACACGCAGGGATTGCACTACAGTGCAACGCATGCTTGCGCATATCAAAGGACTACACAAAGCCGAATCTTTAGAGCCAGATCTAGACAAGGCCATACACCCATGTGAAAAGCGGGGGAAGGGACATGTCCCTGCAACCCGAAGAAGGAAGAACGAAGAAAGGCGCGATGCCACCGGACCTACCCTACAGACACCATGGTCATGAAAATGGAGCCACACTAGGTCAAGCCTCATGGTTTGATCCCTAGGTGGGGCCACACGACTACAACATTCAAACAATCAGATAGGCAGAGGTCACGGCAAGACGACAGTGCGCGAAGAAGACATGATCAAAGAACATGAGCCAAAAAGAACCTCTTTGTCCATCTCTTGACCCCTGATACATCCTAAAACTCTTAACCATAGCCATGAAGGATACCCTCCACATCCATGGGAGCCGTGACAACGGCCGAAGCGGTGGCAAAGTCATTGACCAACTCTGCCCGCTTCTCCTACTCGACGTGCTCTGGAAACCCAGCTGTCATCTAGCGGAGGTCCATCCTGACCCATAGCTGCACGGCGGCAAGGGTGACACTAGCCCCTTGCTGGATTCCTACCACCACCACCCACTCATGGTCTTCCGCTATGATGAACCCCCAAAGGCGAGTGGCCTCCTCCTCATGGCGAGAAGCCACCAACTACTCCTATAGCGCTGACAATAAGATAACGCGAAGATCAGATGCTATGGACATCACCCAAGATGTCAAGACGAAGGAGACCCTTACTCGTGATGCGGGCCTAGGCATTGATAGTCACCACCTTTGCAATAGCAGCCTCACTCTCTAAGGCAGCAAGAGTGACCTTGGCGTCATCAAGGCTGAGCTCCAGCCGCCTCGCCTCGCAGGCAGCCATAGAGTACCGCCAGTGAGCTTCGTCCGCCCCACGAATGAGTCAGCGGAACCCTCCATGGTCACCCTAAGATGACAAAGGCAAGCTTGATCCCGCCACCGGTGAAGTCACGGCATGGGTAGCGGCGATGGCCCCCCACCATCGCATGGGAGGTAGCCCTGGAAGTGCACACAATCAACGCAACATAGGAGGAGCGACGGTTGCCCACGCAGTGGCACGAACTGAGCAAGGCGCAAGGTGAAGGCAAAGGCAGAAGGAGCAGCGGAGGAAGAAGGTGCCAAGCAATCACTAACAGCCACGCACCTCCTAGGTAAATCTCTTGAGTTTGATTCCCTTCCACCCCTCTCTCAATTGCAACGCGCAGCAATGGAAGGCAAAAACAAGGTAAGGGGACTCAAGCTAGATTGGTCATATATGTGGCGGTGTCTAGGGATGCGAACCGCATCCTTACAAAATCTACCCTGGGACGAGCCCCACGGACCCTCGGTGAGCGAGCCACCGCACCATAGCAACTGCGCGGTGCGGCGCATCATGTGCTTACATGTGGATGGGCGCCATTAAGTTGCATCGTGACCAAGGAGGCAACAAGCCCCTAAGTCCACAGACAGAGCAGCTGAAAGGTCCTTGTGTGGTTTTGGTAATTGAGTGACAACCTAGGTGGACTAATTGTGTTTATGTGAGATACACATGTGATTAGTCCACAGGCACATATGTATGAGGAACATATGCCATGAAGGTAAAAATGGCTTGGAGATGTTGCAAAGCTCACACATGTGATGATGAAGGAGCTCATTGCACATGAGACATGACATTGAGTCATATGATCAAGGTGGAGAAGATCAAGACAAGACTTGGCTTGATGGACCGGTTGCAAGCGTGAAGGGCAAGTCGGAGGCTTTGGAGCGATGGACCATGTGGCGGTGAATCTTGAGCAAGACTTGGCGCCGATGGACGAAGGCAACGGTGAAAAGCAAGTGAAGTCAAGATCGATGAACCAATATGATCACGTGATGATATGAAATGGATCATATCATTGTTGATCATGTTGGTGCATATGTTGCATCAACATTGGAGGAGATGGAATGGAATGCGCAAGGCAAAGGTATAACCTAGGGCATTTCATTTCACTAGTCATAGGTGTGTAGAGAAGTTTGTGACTGGGTTTAGGATAGATGGCCGTACTATCAAGAGGGGCAAACTTGTTTGCATATCGGTCATCTAGTGCCACTCGAGTGATCTAACTTTGCATCATCGCTAGGATTGAGTGGCGTGGCAAGTTGAGTGGCTAATCCTTTGGAAAATGATTGTGAAAATGCTAACACACATACACATGATGGTGTACACTTGGTGGTGTTGGCACATTTACAAAGGAGATGAAGTTGGAGTTGGTGTGGATCAACTCGGCGATGGAACGAAAAGGGTTTGAAACTCCACCGGCGGAGTGTCCGCCCGTAGAGTGCGGACAGTCCGACGGTGCCACCGGCGCCCTATACAGAAAAGAGAGGTCCCACAGAGTGGACTGGACTCTGGTCACGCAGTGACCAGACGCTGGGTTCCAGCGTCCAGTCAGTGATGGCAGACAGTGAGTAGGCGTCGGTCATCGACCGGACGCTGGCGCTGGAAATGACCGAACGCTGACTGTGTGCGTTCGGTCAGGGTGACGTGTGGTGACGTAGGCAGAGCGAAAAGGCTAGAGAGTGACCAGACGCTGGTGCTGCATCCAATCGCGATCGACCGGATGCGTCCGGTCATGTCTGGTACCTTACTGGAAACGACCGGACGCTGGGGTTGCTGCGTCCAGTCAGTTGTTGCTATAGCATCTGATCGACAGATGACCGTTGGGATCCAGCAAATAGCATTTGAAGAAGGGGACATGTGGCATGCATTGCACGACCGGACGCTGGGGTTCAGCGTCCGATCGATCGGACCAGAGCGTCCGGTCATCCTGAGTTTTGCCCAGTGAAGGGGTAACGGCTAGTTTAGCCCCTGGGCTATAAATAGAAGGTGGCCTCGGCCATGGCCAGGGCTGAGCACCTCGGGGGACTTTGTGTCCATGCTTGTGAGTGCTTGGGAGCCCTCCATCTCACATATGCTTGATAGTGATCATCCAATTGTGTGAGAGAGTGCTTCTAGTGCGATTGCATCGTGAGGTTGCATCGAGTGGCACTAGGTGATCGAGTTGCAAGCCGGTGGTGCTTGTTATGCTTGGAGGTTGCCACCTCCAAGACAGCTTGGTGGTGGTCTCCGTCGAAGCCCGCAAGAAGCTTGTGCGGTGCTCCGGAGAAGAGCTTTGCGAGGGGAATTGTGCTCGCCCCGTGGGCGCCATGAAGAGCAACTCTAGTTGAGCGTGTCATTGACCTACCCTCACTTTCGGGGTAGGTTCTTGCGGTGCCCGACGTGCGGGCTTGGCGGGTGATGCCAATTAGCCGCTGAACCACCAAGTGAGCGGTCGACACAACGGGGACTAGCGTGTTGGCAAACACGTGAACCTCGGGAGAAAAATCACCGTGTCAACCTTGTTCTTCCCATTGATTTGCAATCCCCTTTCACAAGCTTGTATTTATATTTGATATACATTGTACTTGTGTAGTTGCTCTTGTAATTAGTTAGCTTGTGTAGCTTACTAGTTACCTTCTTGCTTGTGTAGCATAGAAGTAGCTCCCTTGCGTGGCTAATTTGGTTTGTGTAACCTTGTTAGTCACATTACTTAGTTTGTGTAGCTAAGTAACTGTGCTCTCTAATTTGGCATTGGCTGCCTTATTATTGAGCATTGCTAGTGAGCTTAGGTGGCTTTGTGCTTTTGCTTACTAGCTTGTGTAGGAGCTCCCTTGTTGCTTGAAGTACTAGTGGCATAGGTTTGTTTGACCTTGCTTCTAGAATTGGTTAGGTGAGCTCTAGCTAGCCCGGCACCTTTGTTGCTTAATTAGTATCTTTGGAAGGTGCTAGAGAACATAAATAAAGGGGTGTAGTTTTGGCTAGACCGATAGTTTTAATTCCGCACTTGTTTCGGTTAGCCGACGCAATTAATTTTAGAAAGGACTATTCACCCGCCCTCTAGTCCATCTCGACCCTATAGCAGCCCGCTGCAACCACGACCCCGCGTCGTGCTTAGGAAACCCACTCTTGGGCTAGCCCTTAGACAGGTTTGAGGCCACCAAAGAGGTAGGGGTAGGACGAGATGGGCCCCTGCGGCTCTTATTGGTGGTGCGGAACCTCACGACCATCTCCTCCTGTGTTTGAGTTGTTCGCTTCGAAGTCGCTCGGGTTGACCCCCTCTAGGGGGAGGCATCTTGCCCTCTGGCCACTACAGAGGCGGTCGAGGACCGATGTGCTTGGTGGCCAATGATTTATGGGATGTCTCTCGATGAGGCACAGCTGAACTCCACGTCGATTGGGGAGGATATCGGGTCCCACTTGAATTACCCATTGACCTCGTTGAGGCGCACCTCTCCGACCACGTGGTTATGGTGGACAAGCTTCTCCTTGCATGGGGCAAAACCAAATGTGCCTATAACTAGGCATCACGACCTCTCGGGGTCGAAAAGGACACCAGGGAAAAAGGAGTGGGGCCCATGCGACCTCAATAAGGGTCCTAGCCAGGCCACGACCGTCTCCTCCCCACGTCTTGGGTCACTGACCCATTGCCATCCTAGAATCTCATGAACCAGTGGAGGCTGGTAGCCCCATTATGGGAGATTGATCGGACCAACAGCTAAAAACCCCACAAAAGCACCTCCGCAAGGATGGTGCTTATATTCACGTAGAACGCGCCTTGGACACGCATGAAAAGGGATGCTTTAAAACCCATGCGGTAATCCTCAGCTGACGAGGGCATCTCGGACCATGCCTCTACTAGGGTAAGCAACCACGATTTAGCCCCTTCCAAGATGGTCGTAGGAAAAGCGCTCGAGCAAGGGTCGACTCGTCTACGACGAGAGATGACGTCCAACTCAAAGCCATGACCCAGGGCCTACTAACCTAACCCCGACCACAAAAACCAGAAGCTCATAACAACCTCAAAGCAAGCAAACACAGAAAAGGGATCTCTCCTTCCAAATTTTGGAGACAGGAGCGGCCAAGCCACGTGCAAAAGTACAAATCTAGAATCACCACACTGGTGACATTTCTAGTAAGCCCTAGGAGACCTTGTTGTTGCCTTAGAAGGACAAGTCAAAAAGGAATGCTACACTAGCCTTCCTGCAGCAACACGACTCTAGGGGCATAGGAGCATAGGGAGAAGCATGGAGGTCACAGCTCAAGGACACCGAAACGGGCACCCGTGGGCTTTCACGAGCACCGACAGGGCATAGGCAGAGAGTCGTGGAGTTAGGAAAAACCCATCTCTCCCAAGATGGGATTGCCTGATCCTCATAGTGCGTGCGCACCATAGGCATATCCTCCACTGCTCGCAAGTCCCCTTCTAGCACTAGCTGTTCGAAGGGGCACCGCAAGCAACCCCCAATGGGCCACATGCTTGGAACTTCATGACTCTCTTCAAAATTCCTCTCCTTTTCTCTCTCAAACTCAGTTTCAGAAAGGGTCCAAAGGTAGAAGCGTAGACATGGTTATAAGTGGTTCAAATGGTAGGAAGACCCTATTTATAGGTGCAAGGGCAGACTAAGCAGCCTGAGACCCCCGCACCACATGGCGAACCACGGGAGGTCACAGCCAATGTCAGATGCTCATGTGAGGTCAGGAAAATCGAGACCTTCCCAAAGGCAGGGCCGGTACAGCATCGATGAGACCTCTTAGCCTTGCCTAGGTCATGAACCCTGAAACACAGCACATTGACACAGCAGGGCTCAACAGTCATGTACCGCATCATCAAGGTGTCTAGATGGTGTGGAATGTAACAGCCACCTACCGCATTGAACGCACTAGCTCGCAAGGGGTCGAGTGGTGAAGCTCGAACAGGCCATGACTACGAACCTGCACTCAACACACATGCATCTCAGCACTTTCACGATCACTTCATGATCATCAAAACACTTAGGGGCTATTGTCGGGGTTATGATCCTTGGGTGTCTCAAGGCAACGCTTAGTTAGCAGGCCGAGCAACCCACGATACACCAGCTAGCGAAGGCCCAAATGATCAAGGCCTAGCTAAGCCAAGCGGACCAGGCTAGATGCTAAGGATAGGGTCAGCCATGACCCCTACCTTCTGCCTTAGTCACACGCCACATAAAGGTTCACGACCTCTTCGCTGTCCTGACCCATGGGAGGAACAGAGAGATGTCGAGCCTAGCCAAGCGTGCCTACTCTAACAAGACTGGACATGCTGCACAGACCCTACAAGGACCGAGGGGATATATGTCACCTTAGTCTGGTCAGACACCATCCCTGCACCACACAGTAGGGACAAGACAATATCGCAATACGGTGATGAGTAGTATGGTGACCCACCATCCAAATATGGGCTAACAAGACATATGTGTATCCTACCCAATATGGGATGGGATCCACGACAGAGGCCTTGACTTAGAGGCCAATCAAGCTAGCAGGAGCCATGACCCTGAGGCTCAGGATTGTGGCTACCAACTCCACAAGCAAACAAGGTGACTAACGACTTGGGGGCGGCTACCAACTCTAGTACGACGCCCCCAAGGGATCAGGAGATGATGACAGAGGCCATGATAGAATTCATGTCGCATAGGATGGCTGGCGAACCATCACCGTGTCTATAGTGCCACCATGGTTGGCCCAATAGCATCATGCAACACCATGCCGTGACGTGGCCACAAGACCATGATGACAACCATGCCTAGATTTGCATAGCAAGACGGTGTAGCTTGTAAGCCAAGTTAGCTGGGCCCCTCCCTCAGGCTCATGACCCTTCGGTTGGGAGAACCTTCTTCTTTGTACATGCCCTAGCCACGAACTCTATATAAGGGCAGCTAGGGCATCGTTCCGATCATCTTGAACATCTTCACATTCTTCACAACCTTTGGACTCCTGAAGCTTCCCTTTAGGTAGTTCATCTCCTAGCTCTAGCTCTCCCACCTCTTCCACCATTCTTGCACCCCCATTGTAAGAACTTTAGAGTATTCAAGCGAGGAACATGCACTCAATCACCTCTGAGACTGGAAGTAGGGCTCTAGACTAAATCAATATGAATCCTCGTGTCTTTTGGATGCTACCATCGTCTTCTTGTTTCTATCCTGATCGATTTACAAGATAGGAAGTTGCAAGTATTACAGGATCTAGCATACCCGAGCAGGTTTCCTAGATCACCGAGGATCTTCACACAGTCTTGTGATGCACGCCAACCTACACCGTGCTTTACACATCGTCGTATTGTAAGCAGGGCCTCCACTAGTAGTGCGACCCATGCACAGTCTTGTGGGCTAGGCCTCCCCTAGCGGCTCAGCCCATGTACAGTCCTATGGGTATCAAGGGTCATACCCCCACAGTTACACTAAAGAGCTTAGCTACACTAGGAAAGTAAATACAAAGAGAGGTAGTGAGTTGTGTACCGCCGTGGAAAGAGATAATCAAACAATCACAATGAGAATCCCCGAGGTTTCACTTGCTTGCCAGTAAGTTACATCCTTGTTGTAGCGATGCGCCAATGGTCACAATGGCCGGACCAGAGCCGTGGACCAGAGTCCTGTTATCACGTGCACCTAGGTCCGATAGGATCTAGAGAGCTCCTGAGGCGCTCCAGAATGACTGGACCTAGTCCAGAGCACACCAACCGGACCCACACCCTAAGTCCGGTTCTCCACACGCTGCCACTTGCCACTGCTCGCTCCATCGCCTTCATCACTCCATAACCAGACCCTCACGCCTAGGCCTGGTTGCGCCTAATGCCTGGGTCCAAAGCACTGAGCGCCCGTGCGGCCACTCCAGAGAAGGAACCAGACTCTGTCGGTCTAGGTCCGGTCCTCCGAACCAACTGCTCCTATTCTCAAACTTCTCCACCCTTGTTCAAATATGCTAATCACCAAGTGTATCACCTTGTGCACATGTGTTAGCAACTTTTCATAAACATTTTCAAGGATGTTCACACTCACTAGAATTTAAATGCATATGCAATGAGTTAGGACATCTAGGGGTACTTTGATAACCGCATTTCACGACGAGTTTCACCCGTCTTAATACTATGACTATTTAGCCTAAATGTGATCACAGACGCTAAGTGTCTTGATCACCAAAACAAAGAGCTCCTATCAAATATACCTTTGCCTTGAGCTTTTTGTTTTTCTCTTTCTTCTTTTCCAAGTCTAGAGTACTTGATCATCACCATGGCCTCCACCATCATCATGATTATCATCCACTTGCTCCACCGCTTGGATTAGCACTAACCTATCTCATGTATACTTAGAGCAAAGGTTAGCACCTAGGGTTTTGTCAATTCATCAAAACCAAACTAGAGCTTTCAGTCTCCCCCTTTTTGGTTATTGATGACAACCCTTTCACAAAGATATGAATTAAAAACAATTTGAATCCATGTTGCTTGCCCAAGCAGTTTTACCATGTGTAAAGGATTTGGACAAGTTTCATAAACCTAAATTGGTAGCATTAGCTCCCGCTACATATGTGCTAAGAGTTTAGATTGAAGCTTGCACATATGCATAGATTAGAGTTGTGGTAGAGTAATGTCTACCAAATGATGCTAAGGTATAAGAGATGGACCTTTGAAGCGTGATACCAATCGGAGTGAACCAAATATACTATTCTTAGGACCATTGTTAGTTAGATACCACTTGCAAATACAAAGAGCTATGTACCTCATGACATCAACATTATATGCAAGGCTCTAGTACCACTTGAAAACTTGAAAATAAGCAATGTATATCTAACTATCATTCTATGCATACTAGTCTTTCATTTCATCAATCAATTTTACAACTAGCATACAACACACAAGCATGGAAATTGAATTTAAAACTTGTACCATGCAAGCAAACATATGTAATGCACATTCAAATACATCAATCAAGTTTATGAGCTTGCTCCCCCTACTTGTGTGCTTAAATTTTAAGTGATCCCCTTACTTTGTCATATTTCTCCCCTTATCTTTGTGAGTTACTTCTCCCCCTTTGTCATCAATGACCACAAGGATTCAATTTTAGATAGGTTAAGATTATCAATGTCAATCAATGGGGTGAGGATCATTTTTTCCAAATTTGGTTCAATCTAGAGCACTTGCCAAAGATATTTAACTCGGTTTAATCCAAGGACAAGCTTCTTCACACCTCGTTTTAAGGGTTATCTTGACCATGTTGAGTTAAACACTTATAGCTCATTTTTTTTGGATTAAACACTAGGTTTACAAGCCCACAAACATGTCATATGATACCACTAGATCAAGTCAAGCATAGAAGCAATAGTGGTACCATATAAGCATCAAATTCATTTGATTTTCATGAATGAGCCTATAATGTATGAGGAATGACTAGATGCACTAAACAAGTCCTTAGCAAAGAATGTATGCATGTCCATTAAATTTTACCTTGGAGTGCGGGAAGGAGAGGCATGTTATATAAGTGGGAGGTGTATCAACACATATTTGAGAAATTCAATATGTTCAACTCATTTCTTAGCTTGCAAAACATCTTCTCATCAAGTTGGCAAGTTGATCTTCGGTGCCCACACTCTCAATTGAAATGTTCCCTTTTTGTTGATGATCTCTTATGAAATGGTGATGGACATCAATGTGCTTTGTTCTTGCATGTTGAACTAGATTGTTGGTTAGCTTGATTGCACTCTCATTGTCACATAGCAATGACACTTTCTTGAACTTGATTCCAAAGTCTGAATAACCAATATTTTGTGTATGCTTCAAGTACCTCAATATAATCTTTGTAGCCTTCAAATGACTTTATCTTGGTGAGGCTTGGAATCTTGCACACATACATACACTAAACATGACATCTGGCCTTGATGCGGTCAGATAGAGTAGGCTTCCAATTATAGAGCAATACAACTTTTGATCCACTATGTTGCCACTTACATCACTATCTAAATTGCCATTTGTTCCCATTGGTGTACTAATGGCTTTACTCTCATCGATGCCAAACTTCTTGAGCATGTCTTTGATGTACTTGCCTTGACTCATAAATGTACCATTCTTCATTTACTTGATTTGAAGACCAAGGAAGTAACTCAACTCTCCAATCATGGACATCTCAAACTCATTTGCCATTATTTTTCCAAACTCTTCACAAAAGTCTTGATTGGTTGATCCAAATATGATGTCATCAACATAGATTTGCAACACAAACAAGTCCTTGCCAATCTTCTTGGTGAAAAGAGTGGTGTCAACCTTGTCCATCATGAACCCTTTAGAGAGTAGGAAGTCCCTCAATCTCTCATACCATGCTCTAGGTGCTTGCTTCAATCCATACAATGTCTTTCTTAGCTTGTAAACATGGTTGGGCTTTTTATCATCTTTAAAACTGGGAGGTTGCTCAACATAAACCAACTTATTGATGTAGCCATTGAGAAATGCACTCTTGACATCCATTTGATAGAGCTTAATGTTGTGGGCACAAGCATAGGCTAGCAAGATCCTAATTGCTTCCAATCTAGCAACCGAGGCATATGTTTCTCCAAAGTCAATACCCTCTACTTGAGTGTAACCTTATGCTACCAATCTTGCTTTGTTCCTTACTACTATCCCATCTTGATCTTGCTTGTTTCTAAGGACCCATTTGGTTCTAATTACATTGTGGTTCTTTGGTCTCTTAACCAACTCCCATACTTGATTTCTTGTGAAGTTGTTTAATTCTTCATGCATAGCATTCACCCAATCAACATCCTTCAATGCTTCTTCAATCTTCTTTGGTTCAATGGATGACACAAATGAGAAATGCTCATAAAATGATGTCAATTTTGATCTTGTTTATACACCTCTTGAGATATCTCCAATTATAGTGTCCAATGGATGATCTCTCTTGCAATATTGGTTGGTTGGAGTATTGAAACTTGATTACTTGCACTTGCTTTCTCATTGGATTGAGATGATGTACTAGCCACTTGATCTTCCACATTGTCATGAGAGCCACTTGTACTTGTTGGATTTGTATCAACTTGATCACTTGAGTTAGAGAGCACTTACACTTGATCAACTTCTTCATCAATCACTTGTCTAGGCCTCAATTCACCAACATCCATGTTCTTCATGGCATTTGAAAGTTGAATGCCTCAACATCTTCTGAGTTCTCATTTTCATCTTACGAACCCTTGGTTTCATCAAATTCCACATCATGAACTTCCTCAAGAGTATCACTTGCCAAATTCCAAACTATATATGCTTTGCTAGTGCTTAAGTATCCAAGCAAGAATCCTTCACCACACTTCTTGTCAAACTTGCTCAATCTAGTGTCCTTCAATATGAGCATTTGCAATCAAAAATCCAAAAATATGCAATATTGGTCTTTCTACCACTCAAGAGCTCATATGGTGTCTTCTCCATCATTGGGTGACAATAGAGGCGGTTGCTACAATAGCAAGCCGCGTTGATTGTTTTGGCCCAAAAGGATTGACTCACATTCTACTCACTAAGCATAGACCTTGCCATGTTAATAAGTGTTCTATTCTTCCTCTCAATAAGGCCATTTGATTGTGGAGTGTACTTGGCCGAGAATTGATGTCTAATTCTAAATTTATCACATAACTCATCAACTCTAGTATTCTTGAACTCACTACCATTGTCACTTCTAACTCTCTTGATGTTTATTTCAAACTCATTGTGAATGCCCTTGACAAATGATTTGAATGTTGCAAACACATCACTCTTGTCCACTAGAAAGAATGCCCATGTGTATCTAGTAATGTCAGCCACTATCACAAAGCCATATTTGTTTCCACGGATGCTAGTGTATTGTGTTGGCCCAAGCAAATCAATGTGCAACAACTCAAATGCCTTACTTGTGCTCATCATGCTTTTCTTAGTATGGGTGTTTCCAACTTGTTTTCCGGCTTGACAAGAGCTACAAAGCTTATCCTTCTCAAATACCACATCTTTCAAGCCTCTAACTAGATCATGCTTAACCAATCTATTCAATTGTTTCATTCCAAAATGACCAAGCCTTCTATGCCATAACCAACCCATACTAGACTTAGTGAACAAGCATGTTAACAATTGAGCTCCACTAGCATTGAAATCAACCAAGTATAGATTCTCATATCTAAAGCCTTTGAAGATCAAATTAGAGCCATCTACACTTACGATCTCAACATCATCTACTCCAAATATGCACTTAAATCCAAGATCACATAATTGAGCCACAGATAGCAAATTGAAGTTCAATCTCTCTACTAGCAACACATTGGATATGCTCAAGTCATTAGATATTGCAATCTTACCAAGACCCTTGACCTTGCCTTTGCCATTGTCACCAAATGTGATACTATCATAACCATTGCTATCATTGGTGTTGATTGAGTTGAACATTCTTGCATCATCGGTCATGTGTTGAGTGCACCCACTATTAAAAACTCAATGCCTTCCTCTAGCTTTGTAATTGACCTACAAAAGAAGATTAATTCTTTTTAGGTACCCAAACTTACTTGGGTCCTTGAAGGTTAGTGACTAAGCTCTTTGGCACCCAAATAGCTTTCTTCTTTGAGCCCACAATGGGTGTACCAACAAACTTAGCCTTCACTCCATTCACACCCTTGGTAAGCAAATAACAAGAATCAAACTTAATTAAGGATACATTTGGTTGCTTGTTCTTGTTCTTGCAATATTGCTCTACATGCCCAACTTGCTTGCATCTATTGTAAAATTGACCATTGCCTTTCACAAAGCTAGCTTTGCGAGTTGCAAATGCCGCCTTGCCTTTCTTAGGGGTATAGCCCAATCTCTCTTTATTGAGAGAAAATCTTTGGATACCTAAGCACTTTAGCAAGCGGGTCTCACCACCATAGGCATTGCCTAAGGTGCTAGTGACCTCATTGACCTCCTTCTTTAAGGTCTCATTCTCAACCATAAGTGAGGCATCACAAGTGAAACCATCACTCATAGGTGAAGTAGTAGTGGTAGATGAGCTACAAGAAGGGTTAGCGGGAGCAACAACAATAGGCTTATAGAAAGATTCATCAATTATCTCACATATCAAGCCTACATCACATGTTACAATTACTTTCTCATTTTGCACAACAAGAGTGGAATGAGCCTTTTCAAGCTTCTTGTGAGCTTTGTCAAGCTCTTCATGTTCTTCCTTTAGACTCTCATGAGTAGAATTTGAGCTCATCAAAGGCTTGCTTAAGGGCTTTTAGTTTCTTACGCAAGTCTTTGCATTCCCTTCTCTTGATGTCAAAGTGACTCTTAGCATCTTCTAGCATGTCATTTAGTTCATCTTTAGTTGGTTCATCATCATTATCACTATCACTTTCATTTTCACATCCATCATCATGAGATTGTATCTTAGTAGCCTTAGCCATGAATCAAATCGATGGAGTGTCGAAGAGAGAGGCTTCTCATTTATAGCAATGCTTGCAAGAGCCTTCTTCTTGGTGGTCTTGTCGTCATTACTATCATCATCATCACTTAAGGAAGCATCACTGTCCCAAGTGACCATATATGAACCACCCTTCTTCTTCTTCTTGAAGGTTATCTTGTCCTTCTTGCCCTTCTTGTCATCATCTTCATTTTCACTATTGTAGGGGCATTGAGCAACAAGGTGATCCTTGCTACCACACTTGAAGCACCTCCTTGACTCATCCTTGTTCCTTCATGATGACTTATTCCTTCTAGCACAATAGCCCTTCTTCATCATGAATTTGCCAAATCTCTTCACAAAGAGAGCCATCTTCTCATCATCAACTTCATCAAAGTTTGAATATTTATGTTCACTTAATGTTTCTTGCTTTGCCTTGCCCTTGGATGATAATATGGCCTTGAATGCCACACTCTTCTTCTTCTCATCCTTCTTGTCATCTTTCTTCTCCTTATTCTTCTCTTCTTTCTCATCATCATCTCTATAAGTGTCATCGGTCATCACATCTCCCAATACTTGGTTTGATGTCATGGTGTCCAAACCACTCCTCACTAGAATAGTAACCAATGTGCCAAAATCTTGATGCCAAGCATCTCAAGAACTTGTGGGAGAAGTCATTGTCCTTCACCTCTTCTCCTAGTGCTTTGAGATCATTGACAAGCACTTGTAGCCTATGGAGCATCTCTGGCACACTCTCATCTTCCTTCATCTTGAAGCTAGCAAACTTCTCCTTGAGGATATATGCCCTGGCACCCTTCACTGCCTGAGTGTGCTCAAATGATTCCTCTAACGTCTTCCATGCCTCATGAGCCATCTTAATGTTCTTGATTTGCTCAAATGTCCTCTCATTCAAAGCATCATGAATGGCACTAAGAGCAATGTCATTGTTTGGGAGTAGCACTTCTTCGGCCACGGTGGGAGTCTCCGGATCGACTATCTCAATCTTGGTCTTCACCACCCTCCATACCTTTCTATTGACTGACTTGATGTAGGTGGTCATCTTTGCCTTCCAATATGGATAATTTAAGCCATCAAATTAGGGTGGCTTCTTGGTGTTGTTGATTTGAGCCATTTTGACACCAAAGGTTGTTAAGCCTCAAATCATAGTTACCACAACTCCGATACCACTTGAAAGGTCCTAATGGCTAGAGGGGGTGAATAGCCTATAAAAATTTCTACAACAACACTAAGCCAAGTGGTTAGACAAATATGAGGCAAAGCAAGTGGTGTGCTAGCCTACTAAAAATACAATCCACCTATCCACAACTCTAGTTGCTATGATCTCTAATTCACACAAAGGAGTAAAGTCACTACTCTCTAAGTTAGTGAGCTCTCAAAGACTAACTAAAGAGCCTCACTAACCAAACTAACAAGACATAAGCTAGCTCTCAAAACTAGTTACTATCGACAAAATCTAGCGGCAGTCTACCAAGGGGTATGCCCATGGTAGTAGATGAATCAGTGGAGGTGCGCGTGAGGGAACCGGATGGTGACACAGAACGTAAGAGACAGCGATTAGGCAGGTTTAGGCCACTGACTTGGCATAATACCCTACGCCCTATGTCTTTTGGTGGGTTGTATTGCGTATGACTAGATGAAAAGGAGGGGGTCCCTACCCGCCTTATATAGCCCGGGGGGTAGGGTTACAGATCGGTTGTTTCTATCCTGATCGATTTACAAGATAGAAAGTTACAAATATTACTAGATCTAGCATACCTAAGCAGGTTTCGTAGATCACCGAGGATCTTCACGCAGTCTTGTGATGCACGCCGACCTGCACCGTGCTTCACATGTCGTCATCTTGTAAGCAGGGCCTCCACTAGTAGCGTGACCCATGTGTAGTCTTGTGGGCTAGGCCTCCCCTAGCGGCTCGGCCCATGTACAACCTTGTGAGTATCTGGGGTCATACCCCCACAGTTACACTAAAGAGCTTTGCTACACTAGGAAAGTAAATACAAAGAGAGGTAGTGAGTTGCGTACTGCCGTGGCAAGAGATAATCAAACAATCACAATGAGAATCCTGGAGACAATGATGACACAATGATTTATCCCCGAGGTTCACTTGCTTGCCGGCAAGCTACATCCTCGTAGCGATTCATGCACTTGGAGGTTCCCGCGCTAATAAGCATCACACGCCTAACCCGCAATCGGGTGCCGCACAACCAACACAAGATAGGGATCCACAAGCTATGAGCAATCCACTAGAGTATCTTTTGGCTCTCCATCGGGGAAAGGTCAAGAACCCCTCACAATCACCACGATCGGAGCCGGAGACAATCACCTTCCTCCGCTCGACAATCCTCATTGCACCAAGCCGTCTAGGTGGCGGCAACCACTAAGAGTAACATACAAAAATCGCAACGAAACAGAATCACCAAGTGCCTCTAGATACAATCACTCAAAGCAATGTACTTGTATGCTCTCCAATCTCACCAAATGATGAATCAATCAAGCAGAATGAGTGAGAGAGGATTGGTTAGGCTCTCTAGGGTGTATTCTCAATAGAAATGGCCAAGAGTGTGAGCGATGGCCAACCAACCCACTTATATAGGCAGCCCAAAAGAATAGAGCCGTTGGCCCTCTAATTGGAGGGTTATTGAGGTAACCGGACCCACAGGCAGGGTCCGGACTAGACTCACCCACCTAGGTCCAGTCAATGGATAAGCACCATGCATCCCCTTCATTCAACCGTGAACGTCGATCTTCTACGGTCAAGTCCACCCGCATGTTAGTTACAACCGGACCGGACCTAGACTCCTAGGGTCTGGTCGCTCTTTAGTAGCGTCTGAGTGCCACACGCCAATGGTAACAACGGCCGGACCAGGGTTCGGTTATCACATGCACCTAGGTTTGACAGGATCTAGAGAGCTCCAGAGGCTCTCCAGGACGATCGGACCCAGTCCAGATCACACCGACCGGACCTGCACCCTGAGTCCGGTTCTCCACGTGCTGCCATGTCGCCACTGCTCGCACTATCTCCTTCGTCACTGCATAACCGGATCCTCGCACCTAGGTCCGGTTGTGCCCAATGCCTGGGTCCAAAGCACCCAGCGCCCGCGTGGCCATTCCAGAGAAGGGACCGGACTCTACCGGCCTAGTTTCGGTTGGCCCGAGACCTAGGGTCCGGTCCTCCAAACCAATTCCTCCTCTTCTCAAACTTCTCCACCCTTGCTCAAATTTGCTAACCACCAAGTGTATCACCTTGTGCACGTGTATTAGCAACTTTTCACAAACATTTTCAAGGATGTTAGCACTCACTAGAATCTAAATGCATATGCAATGAGTTAGAACATCTAGTGGCACTTTGCTAACCGCATTTCCCAACGAGTTTCACCCCTCTTAATAGTATGGCTATCTATCCTAAATGTGATCACACTCGCTAAGTGTCTTAATCACTAAAACAAAGAGCTCCTATCAAATATACCTTTGCCTTGAGCTTTTTATTTTTCTCTTTCTTTTTTTCTAAGTCCGGAGCACTTGATCATCACCATGGCCTCCACCATCATCTTGATTATCATCCACTTGATCCACCTCTTGGATTAGCACTAACCTATCTCATGTATACTTAGAGCAAAACTTACCTCTTATGGTTTCATCAATTCATCAAAACCAAACTAGAGCTTTCAACTAGTCCGATTTACAAAACACCGACAAATGGGCACTTTGAAATACTAGTGGAGTCCATATAGTTAACGATAATGTTGGGTTAGGACTTCCGTCCCATTTGTCTGGATGCCTCCTTGCCGGGTCTATGGACGAGCGGCCCAGGCAACCATAGGGTCCGTCCTGTGACTCTCGTCTAGACATTCCAACGGCCTGACTCTTCTATTTTGGATTGTTCCGCCGCCCCCACACGTCTCTCTTGTTCCTCTCCGCCCTCTAGGCCTCCATAGCTCTACCCCTAGTCTCTGACCTGCACAACAAACCCACGATGGTGTGCTGCCTCCTCGCTGTCCTCCTCGTGGCGTCGCTCCTGCTCCCACTCGCTCGCTCAGACTCCACCTCGTCACCGCCCGCCACCACCACGTATGACGAGCACCGCCTCCGGGGCTTCTCGCGCGGCCTGCTCTCGGCCAATGCATGTGCCTGCATGCTCCACGCCGGCTTCGAGTACTTCACCGTCGACCTCCGCTCTAGCTGCCGCATCATGCTGCCCGTGTGGAGCTACCTCGCCGCCTTCAGCGACCGCCTCACGGGCTCCCTCGATGACAGCCACATCTTAGGCCTCGACGACATCCGCGTCAGGGCCTTCTTCTACTAGTGGTCCATCACGGGCACCGGCGACCTCCTTTCACTCTGTGGCATCGAGCTCCGCATCGGCATCAAGCTCCACAACGACGAGCTCCATTCGTCAAAGCAGCAAGATGGCATTGCGCTGAAAGCGCATGTTGCATGCGTATATTTCAAGTGTTTTAGTTGTTTCAGATTATGTTGCAAAGATTTCGTACGGATATTGCAAAAGTAGATCGGGATGTTGCAATGGCTGCACACTTACGTTGCAAACGTTTGTTTCTAATGTTTCATCTGTTTTTTCAGACGTATGTTGCAAGTATGTTTATCTGGATGTTGCATATGTTTCACACATATGTTACAAGTATTGTATCTGGACGTTGTGTATGTGTTGTAATAGTTTTCAAGTGTTTCATGTGTTTTTTTTCAAGTGTTTTAGGCGCATGTTTCCAATGTTTTATCTATCTTCATACGTATGTTGCAAGTATTGTATCTGGATGTTTCAAAAGTTGATCGTGTATTGCATCTCTCTCCTCGCCTTCTGCTGCCTCACCTCGGTGTCTCCTTCTCTTCTCGATGCTGGTGATGTTCGGACGACGTGAGCCCGCTTGGGGTCGTTCGAGCGAGCAGGGCATGCAGCATGGAGCAGGCACGGGTAGCGGGGAGCAGTGTCCGGACGCAGACCTAGGTTCAGACATCCGAGTGACTCAAACTAGAACAGCTGCACTGCACGCTAACTGCATGGACCAACAAAGCCATTTGTCTGACCTGACGTAGGGCTTGCGAGCCAAAACTTGCCGTGCTTCAGGCAAAACAGAGTAGCAGGCAGGAGGTTGCTCTGTTTCGAGTAAACAGAGTACTACTGCCAACAGGGTTACATTGCTGTTTGCACTGGCCGTGTTATTAGATTTGCAAAAATCTAATTCGCCCCTTCTTTTTTCCATAACTAGACCCCATCCTCGCCTTAAGTATCCTGTAATAAAATACGTAGACAAATAGTAGGAGGTCTGTCATCAGACACAGCAGATTCCGATCGAAGAAGCAGCTCTGCAGCTGTATAATCATGCCAAAATATGCAACTGGTTCAGATCAACTGAGATTCCCAACACGGAGAAGCTCCTGGAGCTGGAGTGTATGCGACTGGTTCAGATGGAGGACACGGGCGTGCTACCTTTAAAACATTGGTTACTAGTGATGGGCCGATCAAAGTGATTTGTGGTCCATTGAAGTGGGCTTGGAACCTGAGTCGTGTAAATAGAAAAAGGTGGGTCCAAAAATCATAAACAATAGAATAGGCTACGCTAAAAAAAAATAAAGCCCTATAACTCGATTTGGCACATTATTATAAACCTATCTGCCACATGAGTTTTAACAGGCCATAATTTAGTTTTATGATATTTTCATGACCTGTCAACTCGACGTCATGTCAAAATTTATGATGCTTTTTTATCCTACGTGCCATCTGCCTACGTGGCATGGTCCAAAGTTATTATAAAGCATGGCTTGTGAGTTATAACGCAGGGCTTTTAATAATTTAATATAAGAAATTTTGTTACACTAATGTTACAAATGACAGAGGTATTCTGGCCGTGATTGTCCGTTTTGTAGTAGTGTACGTCTGTCTACCGTGATACCATGAGAAACCATGTCGTCCTTGTGCGAGGGAAAAAAGAGATGGAAGGTGACGGTGAAACGAAGGCAATACATGACTGTGATTATGAGAAGTGATAAACAGATATTTGCTCTGTTATTTATTTATTTTTTTGGAAGAAATTCGCGTAGAGAAGGCAGCCCTGAAAAAACGGTGTAAACGCGGTTTTGTTTTCTTCTCTGTACGGGAAGCAACGATCACATGCGAGAAGTGGGGAGGTGGAAAAAAAGGAAGCAACGATTTGCACGGGTAGAATGGAAACCGAAGGATCCAGCGATCCAGCGGCCTGTGTGAAACAGACCCAAGGGGGTTCGCTGATTGGGTCTTGCGCTGGCTTTTAAGCGCCGCCGCTAGCTGCTGCTGGCTATTTGAAGCGTCGACTAGAACGACTGCAAGATCGGCGGCGAGAAGTGATCGACAAGCGAGGCGTCTCTTCCGCGCCGGCCATTATCAGGTGAGTGAACTGGTCATCATCTTGCCTGCATGCAGCGGAAGAAGATAGCCCTTGCCGCGGCACCACCGCCACCTCTAGTGATGGACCCCGCCGCCGACCGCCTCAGCAAGCTTCCGGAGGAGGTCCTTGCGCAGATCCTGTCGTTCCTGCAGGCGCAGGAGGCGATCAGAACATGCGTCCTCGCGCGGACCTGGCGCGACGTCTGGAAGCTCACCAGACGCCTCCGCATCACGGGCGACTCCGTGCGTGAGGTCCGGGGATTCGTGGATCGCCTGCTTCGCGTCCGCCTCGACGGGCTCGAGCTCGCGTCCCTCGAAGCGAGCGAGATCAATTTAGACCCGTCCGAGGAGTTCAATTCGTCGACGTCGATGACGAGCCCTACCTCGACGACGAGGACACGTCCAGCCTCAACAGATGGATCCGCCGCGTGCTGGAAGAATGTCAAATCCAGATGCTCCGGGTTAACATATGTGTGCTCAAGGGTACCTTGACGCCTACCTGCAGATGGGGAGCAGGCCCCTCGTCTCGCAGCACTTGACCTTGCTAGAGCTCACAGGCGTATGGCTCGTCGGCCGTTGCCTCTACCTGGATTTCTGTCCTGCACTGGAACATCTGTAGATCAATGAGTGCTGCTTGGCCGCGGTGAGGAAGATCACGTCTCTTTCGCTTAAACGCCTAGTCATCACATCCTGCGATTCGAATGAAGATCAGAAGCGCATTCGGATTTGTGTTCCACGTCTCGTTTCTTTGTGGCTGGATCACAATAGTGTCAGGCCGGACTCCCCTGTTGGGGAGAATGCCAGAGTTGGTGGGGGCAAAGGTCCGGATTAACTCATCTCTGGATGACTGCCATTGTGAAGATCCCATGGCTTGTTATCACGTTATGCGGGCCGGTGACATTTCAGATAGTGATGACGAAGAAGGTTCATCTGATTATGCCAGACAAAATACAACAAAATGTGTGGTTCTTGACGGTTTAGCACAAGCTAAAGACCTAGTGCTGATAGCCGATCGCCCAACGGTACACTCAAACATGTCTTCTGTCCCTGTCGATATATTACTCACCGTTAATTTATATGTGTTCCAGTCAAAAATTATCCCTGCTGATAGAAATTATATATTTCCACACTCATGCATTCCCACCATCTGAACTTATTGAGTAAACTATATATAGTTTCATGCATGTTCACGTAGTCCAGATAAAAAAAACATGTTTTATTTACTATATTTTTTTCTGCTTGCGATCTGTCCAATTTATTTTCAGAAGGGATCTGAGGTGGTGCCCCATATTTTCCAAGTGGAAGACCCTGGTACTCAATCACGATTTCTGGTGTCAGCCAGCTGATTGCAGTGCACTAGCGTGTATTCTTGAACATGCGCCACTTTTAGAGAAGCTCACACTTATTCCACACCAGGTAAAATATTTCTAAACAGGGAACCACTGCTGCATTGCTGACTGAGTTCTAGTCAATTATTATTCATTGAACTCGGTGGTGACTTCATTTCAGGTACTGCCCGCTAGAGGCAAATATAAAGTGCAAATGAAAGGACACCCTGATGCATCAGCGAAATCGAACAAAATATCACAACACCTTAAGATAGTCAAGATCAATTGTGAAGATGTCAATGAAAGATTTCTTAATGTCTTGAATTTCTTTGGTGCGCTGAACATATGTAAGATAACAATCAACTCTGATTTCACTCTAAATTTGTATGTATTATATTAGCAATAAGGTAGCAACACTATACTCTGTATTGGTAAGTTTTATGCACATGTGGTGAAATATGGTAGAATACTATAAATAAAAAAACAGTACTAAAACAGTTCTATGCTTTGACACAAACATGAGCACAGAAAAATTCTTCATGTTTTACTGTTTCCTGCATATATTCTGCGAATGATGAAATAAAACAATGACAAAGTTCAAAATGTCATTAAGCAGTATAGATTTAAACCAACAGTTTGAGATAAATGAAGATAGCCCATTTTTGCACCATAGGAAGAGTAACCGAATTCATAGTATTTCAATTGTTACCCACATAAAAGTTTATTAGTGATAAATAAATTGCATTGCGTTGGCTGCATGCACTACTTAGCAGGGTAGGTTGAACTGGATGTACATAATAACTAGTGGTTTCTTGTGAATAGGAAAACATATGTTTGGACCAACTAGTTTCAACATTCAAATCACACACTACCACTCTGTCATATATATGGCTATTTAGACTTATCATGGAGAAATAATATCATCACTTTTGCTAGAAAATGTTTGTGGAGCAATTCCTTTACAATTTTATTCTAACTTATATTTTCTAGAGTAAATTACAATGGTGGCTCTTAAACTTAACCAGGTCCCAAAACTATAAAGTTATACCAAAGTCCCTAAACTAAATAGGCGCCTCAATCTCAGTCCAAAGCAATCACATCATAGGAAATTAGCTAACAAAGTGCTCTAGTGTGGGACCAATACATGGGTGCATAGCTCATAATTACACGGTTGGTCCCTAAACTATTAGTGATTCTCACCTTGGTCCAGAGACTAAACATGAAATAGCAAGTCTAGATCCTTACTAATCCATTGCGGTACTACAATATCGGTCCAAAGCATCTATGCCTCCACCATTGGAAGAACGACACACTCAAGCAAGCGTTGGTGGCTACGTAGCACTGTCCAGAGAGGATACCCAGTGGAGCTAACAAACAATAGCAGTTTAGTTTGGCCACAGACAGTGTCCAAGCATTCACCAAGAACAAACTCACACTATTAGAATGAGCTATGCAGGGTTCTCAACTATAGTTTGCTCTTTGGGATGGTGTCCATGCAACTGCCCAGAATGAATTGTTGCCACTTAGGGTGGTCATGTTGGTGGTCTTCTACAAGTAATGCCCGTGACAACACTATCCGACCAAGTCGCATTGTGCTGCTGGCATGACAACTGGTGCCAAGATGTTGATTGCCAAGACAAGATGGTATGCGGATGATAAGGTCAACAATGAGCTAGTAGATGACAATGAATGGAGTATGTTAAGGTTATTTTGGGCCGAGATAGAGTACTTAATAAATAGATTAGGGACCTTTGTGATTTCATAGTTTCGGGACTTAAATGTGCATCACGTGATAGTTTAGACACCAACCTTGTACTTATGAACTACGAACCCACATGTGGTTCCATGTTAAAGCACCATGTCAGCTAATTTGTTGTGATGTGGCTACTTTGGACCAAGATTGTGGTACTTAAATAGTTTAGGGACCTAGATCTGCAACTTATAGTTCCATGTCCAAGATGAGAATGATGTAGTAGTTTATGGACCGCCAGTGTATTTTACTCTATATTTTATTAAAACGATGGAATTTTTTATATTCTATTAAAAAATGTGGCAAATTTCAAGAATGTAAAACTCTGGCAGCATTTGTATTTGTTGAGACTTATTGAGTAGTTGTCAACTATCAATTATATGCCATTCCAAAAAAAAACATTTGAGTAATTAGCTTATGAGGTCTATTTTCCAGAAGTAAATTTTAATGCTCTAAATTCTATTATTGTATAGATTCTTGCCATGTTTCACTATTGCTGTCGATGCCCTCTTAACTTATCATGCTTCTCATGTTTGTGCAAGTTTTGAGATCAAAGTAACAAAAAAATGATGAAGGAACAACTATCTCACTGAACTGATAAATATATGCCATAGAAAACAAAGCCGCCTTCGTCGTGGGAAACACCATACCATCAGGGATCATACTATTTGTCTGTTCAGTCCCACTCATACGAACATGCTGTTTGTCTATGGTTTTGGCATCCAGATTTGCCTAGCTAATGGCTGGTTCAATGTGCCTATCCGTTTCCTGTTATGTTTCAGGAACCTACTAGAGAGTATTTGGTTTACTAACCTGCGCTTATGTGTTATACGGAGTATTGGACACTTCATTTCTGAATCATGATATCTTGATTTTTCTTTTATTACAGCAGTATTGGAAATAACAGTAAGATGCCATGGCATTATTCAAGTTAATCTATTCATGTCAACTTTCCTTTCCAAGTGAAATTGAATGCCTCATCATTCAGATAAAGTGGTAAAGTTTGTTTAAAGGGGTTCATAATAAAACTTTTACAAATGGAGAAACTCTATATTACAGAATGGTTTTGGATATTATTTCTGGAACATTAGTATCAAGCTCTGAACAAAACATTTACTCAGAGAAAAAAAAATCATAAATCCAACTGTAATTCAACCTAAAGAAGACAACGAAACTCCTGAATGGATAAAAATAAATCAAAAGGGAAAGAACTGAAGAAGCAGTTCAAACGCCAAGATTAAACTGAAGAACCGATAAAGCAAATTTTTGTAGCTTTTAAACAAGCAGCAACATGGATATTTTTTTACACATGCATGAAAACTGCTATGCATGGAGCTCAGTGAATCTGCCGCAAGAAAAGGGGGCATGATGAAGCAGCAAAACTGGTGCTATCACGGGGGCTTAATTTGGTTATAAGTGATGGGTAAATAAAGAAATATGCTACTTCTTAGTGTTTCTGCGCAGTGACATGGTTCCTCTTTGAAATCAACCACATACAAGTCTAGCAAAAAGGGAACATGTCCAAGGCAAATTGACTTTTGAATTGGAGTGTCTATAAGAGAAACAAAGACTAGATGAGTAATAGAACAATGCAAGACTCACAAGAGTTGAGAGCACTACTGGAGACCGGTAGTTTGCCGAGTGCCAGGTGGTTTGCCGAGTGTTGTTTTTCGGGCACTCGGCAAAGACGCCTTTGCCGAGTGTTTTTTTTACACTCGGCAAAGAGGCTCTTTGCCGAGTGTTTTTTTTAACACTCGGCAAAGAGTCTATTTGCCTAGTGTTTTTTTTTGACACTCGGCAAAGAGCTTCTTTGCCGAGTATTTTTTTTTGACACTCGGCAAAGAGCTTCTTTGCCGAGTGTTTTTTTTACACTCGGCAAAGAAAATTTCAAAGCACATTTTGAAGCAGTAAATTAATTCAAATAAAAAAGTTTTCAACTACAAAGTTGTATAACTCATCAAGATGTACAATGTTTGTTTTGGTCTTTTCTTCATACGACAAAGTGAAAATAAATTTGTTCACAAATCTAACATATCTCTCTTGTAGTTTATGAAACTACAAGAGAGATATATAAGATTTGTGAACAATGTTAGAACGACCATGTCTGATGAACAGATGACCAAACAACCAAAACAAACTTTGTAGATCTCGAAAAGTTATGAAACTTTATAATTGGCAACTTTTTGATTTGAAAACATCTTGTCATGCAAAACTGCGTTTGAATTTCAAAATTTTAAAATTTGAACTTTTCAAACGACCTCGGATGAAAAAACAACCAAAATAAACTCTGTAGATCTCGAAAAGTTATGAAACATTGTAGTTGACAACTTTTTGGTTTGAAAACATCTTGTCATGCAAAACTGTGTTTGAATTTCAAAATTTTAAAATTCAAATTTTGTAAACGACCTCGGATGGAAAAACTTCCTAAACTAAAAGTGTAGATCTCGAAAAGTTATGAAACTTTGTAGTTTACAACTTTTTGATTTGAAAACATCTTGTCATGCAAAACTGTGTTTGAATTTTAAAATTTTAAAATTCAAATTTTGTAAATGACCTCGGATGGAAAAACTTCATAAACTAAAAGTGTAGATCTCGAAAAGTTATGAAACTTTGTAGTTTACAACTTTTTTATTTGAATTCGTTTATGGCCTCAAACATGCAATTTACAGTCGGTTTAGTATAATATATTGGGAACTAAAACGGAATCCAGACACAAGTGAGAGTGTGGTGTAGTGGTAGAGGAGGTACGTGCACAGCGGGAGGTCTCGGGTTCGAATCGCGTCGGCCGCGTAGCCATGAAATTCACGCGAAAAATGTCGTTGATGGGTGGGCGCTGGCCGGTGGGGGCCTCCATCGATAAAAAAATCCATTTTTTTGGGTAAAAATTCCCATTTTTTCGGGTTTTTTTCGGTTTCAACTTTGCCGAGTGTCGGGCACTCGGTAAAGGCTTTGCCGAGTGCCCGATAAAAGACACTCGGCAAAGTTGGCTTTGCCGTCACTGTTTTTGGCGAGTGCTGTTCGCCGAGTGTTACACTCGGCGAACCATTTGCCGAGTGTTTTATGTCTTTTGCCGAGTGTTTCGGGCACTCGGCAAACTCAAGGAGTCCGGTAGTGGAGGAAGGTTGGATGGGCTTGAACCTTGAAGCTGTTGGCTCGATTGGATCTCAGATTCAGATCTGGAACTACCATAGGATAGCTTGGCTCTTGGCCGCTCGATTGAATAGAAAAATGCAATGGCTTGTTTTTACAATGACACTCCCTTGCCCTTTATAGGCAAAGGGGATTCCCACTTGCTACAGCATATTCTAACCACTAAAGTGGATGTTGAGCATATTCCTAGCACTAGACTTGTAAGCCAAGGAAAGTAAAAGTGCAGAAAAAGTAAGATACAAGTGCTTTAGCACTATGCTTATCTATTGATCTCTCCCTAAGCCTTGTGCCAAGCACTGGAGGTGATCTGCTGTAGCTCAATCCTCTCCCTCATCTCCTGAAACTTGGACTTCCCCAGCGACTTGGTGAGAATGTCAGCCAACTGATTAGTAGTGGCAATGTGGCTGTCCTTGATTCTTTCGTCCTCCAAGCAATCTCTGATGAAGTGGTACTTGATAAGAATGTGCTTGCTTCTTTCATGGAAGACAGGGTTCTTGGCCAGAGTTAGAGCAGACTTGCTGTCCACCTTCAGCTCAACCACATCCACCTTCCTACCAAGGAGCTCTGCCAGCATCCTTGACAGTCATAGTGCTTGTGTTGCGGTAGTGGTGGTGGTGATGTACTCCGCTTCACAGCTTTAGAGGGCCACCACCTTCTGCTTGAGGGACTGCCAGCTGACCAAGCAATCACCGAGGAAAAACATCGTCCCGGTTGTGCTCTTACTAGTATCCACATCGCCGGTGAGGTCGCTGTCGCAGTAGCCGATGAACCACGTCGTGTCAAGGGCCCTTCCATAGTGAAGACCGTAGTCGAGGGTGCCCACCACGTAGCGCAAGATTCGCTTGACGGCCTGCAGATGCTCCATCGTCGGCCGCTCCATGAACCAGCTCATGTACCCAACGGCGAACGCGATGTCCGGCCGGGTATGGACCAGGTAGCGCAAGCTCCCGATCAGCCGCCGATAATGAGTTGGATCGACCTCCGTCGTGCTCTCCTGACTCAGCTTGAGCTTCTCCTCCATCGGGGTGTGGGCCGGATTGTAGCCTGTCATGCCGCTGAGCTCGAGGATGCACTTGGCGTAGTGGGTTTGGCGGAGGTCGATCCCGGTGGCGTCCTGGCGCACTTCGATGCCGAGGTAGAAGCAGAGGAGGCCGAGGTCGCTCATGTCAAACGCCTTCTTCATCTGCGCCTTGAACACCTTCACCTTCTGCTCTTTAGCGCCGGTGATGATGAGGTCATCGACGCAAACGTTGACCAGTAGAACGTTGTGTACGCTGCCCCGCCGGTACACCGCCACCTCATGCGCGCTCTGCTTGAAGCCCATCTTCTTGAGTGTGGCATCGAGCTTCGCGTTCTAGGCGTGCAGTGCCTAATGCAGGACATAGAGTGCCTTGCGCAGGCGGTACACCTTCCCCTCTTCTTCGACGATGGCGTAGCTAGGTGGCTGGCGCACGTAGACCTCCTCCTTGAGGTCACCATTGAGGAAGGCGGACTTCACGTCCATGTGGTGGACTTGCCACCCCTCTTGAGCCATCGGCGCAAGGTGGACACAGACTGACTCCATGCGTGCCACGGGGGCAAAGGCGTTGTCGTAGTCGATCCCCTCTACTGAACGAAGCCTCACGCCACCAGCCATGCCTTGTGCTTGATCATCGCGTCCAGCTCGTCCTTCTTGAGCTTGAACACCCATTTTAGGGTGATAGTGCGGTGGCCGTCAGGCTTTTCACCAGCTCCTAGGTGCGGTTCTGCTCGACGGACGTGAGCTCCTGCTCCATCGCCGCCCACCACGCCAGATCACCCTGCGCCTCAGCGTAAGTGGTCGACTCACCGGCGTGCATCAAATGAAGCTGGGCGAAGAGCTTCGGGCTGGTCCGGTGAAGACTAGCCGCCGAGGATGCTTGCCACGGTGCGGTATCATAGAGGCTCATTGTCGTAGTAGGTGTCTAGACGGTCTTCATCATCCTCCAGCGACATGGCGTACTCGACCTCCAGCTGCCCTACGTGCGCTGGTGTCGCAGTGGGCAAGGTAGAAGATGTCAAGGAGGTTGGTTGGTATGCTAGAGAGATCAACTACGATGATGTAGAGGTTAGAGAGGTCGACTGCGGTGCTGGAGACGTCGGAGCCACTACCAATGGGTTGTCGACCACCGCCGATGGGCTGCCGAGCTCCCCCGGATTTGGTGACGGCAAATGAGGCGGAGTTCGTGAAGAGGTCGGCGCTGGTGATGAAGACCCCCACATCGATGAAGGTGCACCTTATGCTTCCTCAGCACCTCTAGCCCACGCGTACTCGACGGTGAAGTCATGAAACACAGTCATCGACCCGTCATCCACCGCCTTGTCCCATGCCCAGCCGCGTCCTTCATCGAACACAACGTCATGCGCCACGCGCATGCACCATGTTGTCGGCTCGAGCACGCGGTAGGCCTTATCCCCCTCTGCGTAGCCGATGAAGACCCTCGGTGAGCTACGATCGTTGAGCTTGCCGGCGTGGTTCAGCTCCTTAATGAAGGCAAGGCAGCTAAAGATGCGCAGATAGCTGACCGCCGACTTGTGCCGTGCTAGGCCTCATACGGCGTCTTGCCATCGAGCGCACTGGTCAAAGAGCGGTTGAGCAGGTGTACGGCGATCATCACGACCTCTCCCTAGTAGACCGCCAGCATGCCGCGCTGTTTGAGGAGCGCATGTGTCGCTGCCACCACAGTCTGATTGCGGCGCTCGATAATGCCGTTCTGCTGCAGTGAGTAGGGCACGGAGTAGTGGCACTGAATCCCCTCATCGATGCAGTACGCCATGAACTCAGCTGTAGTGAATTCGCCGCCGTTGTCCGTGCGGAGCACCCAGAGCTTGCGGCCGCACTCCTTCTCCGCGACTGCTTGGTGGCGCTTGATGGCGTCCACAGCTGCTGCCTTGGAATCAAGCAGACCGGCCCACATATAGCGGGTGGCGTCGTCGACGAGTAGTAGGAAGTAGCGTCGACCTCCAGGGGTGGCCGGTGACACTGGACCATAGAGGTCGTCGTGCACCAGCTCGAGCTGCTCGGTGGCACAGTAGGAGGCTTGACGCGGGAAGGGTCGGCGCTTCAGCTTGGTCACCATACAGGTGTCGCAGAGCTGCTCGACGTGGTTGCCGCGGACCATCTCCTTCTTGCCGAGCTACTTCAGGGCTTCGAAGTGAAGGTGCCCATGAAAGGATCAAGATGTCCAAGAAGGGGGGTTGAATTGGGCTAATACTAAATTTTCTTGCAATAATTAAATCCTACGGTTAGCCCAATTAACCCCTTGTGCCTAGAAAAGTGTTTCTATTAATCTAACGCACAAAGGACTTGCAACCTATGTTCCAAACTTACTCTAGCATGGCAATTCTATGAATGTAAAGACAAGTATTGAATTGCTCAAAGTAAATGCTCAAAGTAATTGCTCAAAGTAAATAGAGAGAGAGAGAGAGGAACGCGGTGATGTTTTGCCGAGGTATCAGAGAGTCGCCACTCCCCACTAGTCCTCATTGGAGCACCCGCGCAAGGGTGTAGCTCTCCCTTGATCCGCGCAAGGATCAAGTGCTCTCTACGGGTTGATTCTTCGACACTCCGTCGCGGTGAATCACCCAAAACCACTCACAACTTGAGTTGGGTCACCCACAAGCTTCGCCGGGCGATCACCAAGCTCCCAATCACCACCAAGCCATCTAGGTGATGGCAATCACCAAGAGTTACAAGCACGAACTCTCACTTGACCACACGAAGCCTAATGAGAACGGTGGATGCACACTTTGCTGCTCTTGATTCACTAATGAGGCTACTCTCTTGGATTCTCAAATCTCAATCACCTCACTAGGACCTTGCTCTTCTTGGCACTCACAAATGTGTTTCTCAGCTGTTGGAATGAGCAAAAGTTACTCCACACATGAGTGGAGCTTCTATTTATAAGGCAGCCTAAAAAAACGAACCGTTATGAGCCACTTCGGGGTGACCGGACGCTCCGGTCAGTTCAACCCGCACACCAGTATTTAAGTGTTGACCAGATGCTGGCAGGGTCCGATCACCACTGACCGGACGCGTCCGGTCGCATTAAACCCTCAGTAGAACCTTACTGTACTCGACCGGACGCTGAACCCCCAGGGTCCGGTCAGTACTGACCGGACGTGTCCGGTCGCAGATATTCTCTTCTGGAACCTTACTAGAGTCGACCGGACGCTGGACCTCAGCGTCCGGTCATGCCAGACGCAATCTCCTTGGTCAAATGAACTGACCGGACCCTGTGGCTAGCGTCCGGTCGCACCGGAGCCAGCGTCCGGTCAGCATTTGACCCTCCGTTCACTTCCAACTTTCGATCATATGTGAATGAAGTTTGCTCCATTGGATCTTAGACATATGTAGGAGCTACCTAGTGCTAGTTTTAACAAGTGTGCACCACACCTAACTCACTAGACTCATCTAGGTCAGGCTACCCGTCCATACCCCCCTTAATAGTACGGTCAAAGGAAAAACAAAGTCCTAAACTACTCTAAGTGTCACTCCAACTCCAATCGACACTTAGAACTAGTCATCCTTAACCTTGTCGTCCATCCTTTTAAACCGAAACGATTTCCATCGTAGGGGCATGACCACCTCGATTGCCCAATTGATCACCATTACCATGGCCTAACTTAATTGCCTCTGCAAAACACACGTTAATCATAGTAATCTTGTATTGTCATTAACCACCGAAACCCAACTAGGGGCCTAGATGCTTTCAGCCCGAAGCGCTCGTGCCAGCGCCATGCCTCATCATCTCGACGCGCGATAAGGCAGAGGGTGTGCACCACCTGTACATGGAGCACATAAAGGCAGTTGCTTCCCTGGTTCACCTTGACGAGAAGACGGCGGCCTCTATACTAGATGCGTAGCACACCATCATCAATCTCCGCCCATGAGCCGTTCTCGTCTAGCTGTCCAACGCTAATGATGGAGTTCTTCAAAGCCGGGATATAGTACACCCTGGTGAGAAGACAGTGCTCACCCGTCTTGGCCTTGAAGATTACCGAGCCTACGCCCTTGATCTCGACGACGGAGGCATCACCGAACTTGACGGAGCCCTTCACGTCGGAGTCCAGGTCGGAGAAGAACTCGCGCCGACTCATAATGTTGTGCGTCGCACTGGTGTCAAGGTACCAGCCATCGATCTTGTCATCGACGACACCTTTGCTGAGAAAGGCATGGGCACGCGGTTCGTCGAGGTGGAGCTCAGTAGAGCTAGCCGACCTAGAAAGGGGAAACCTTGGGCCTTTCACCCCCCCCCCTCCCCTGTGTCTTTCTATAGCTCGACACACCCATGCACCAGAAAACAGGGTGGCATCTGCTCCTCTGCTTGCGCGATGTGAACCTGCCCACTGTAACACCTCTGGTGTTACGAGCTTTCTAAGCACTGAGATTATGGCCTGAGAAATAGATTTATCAATATAGTGAGTTAGTGACGTAAATGCCTATATGTGTTAATGAAAAATCCTAACGCGAAGAGTAGAATGAGTAGTTCTAAACATTGGCACGGAAGCAATTTTTAAAAACAAAATAAAATATAACTTGTATTTAGTACTTCAATAAAATTTGGAGCGCAAGTTTTGTAGATGGAAATGCAACATTAACGTTTGGGAAGCAAAGGTTGTTAATTAGTGTTCTTGGAAGCTCAAAAATCAAATTGGAAATTAAAATTAGCCCTTTTTGTTGAATCGGCAAAAATTTGAAGTTGTGTTGAAAGTACACTTTTTGGCGATTTATAAAATGCAAAATAGTTAAATAATGTCACGATGTTTTGGTTCTATTGTTTGGTATAAAGTGTGTGCTATGTCGTGAAATGGTTGTTGGTGAAGTTTGGTAAAGTTTTGACCGTTTAAAAATTCAACCAAAAGTGCTAGGGAGTGTTAGTTCTAACTGGAACTTTGAATTCTTTTTAGTCTGAAAAGATGATAGACGATGCTACTTCAACATTTAAATATCCACAAAATTCCCTAAACACCAACTCCATGTTTTTGCACCGTCAGTTGCGTTGAATTGAGCACTTGAGAACGGTGTAGGTCGAGGGGGCGATAGGTGTCACGGTACTCTCGTAGAAATTACCTAACTTCGTTAGAACGCGCTGCTCGGTCCACGAACTAGCGCCCAGCTAGACGAACTCATCTTGGCACGCATGTATCTTCCTCTCGGGTGGTCCTTTTGTTGTGCGGATTGCTCCATTAGATAGCTGATAAGATCAACTTTAGAGTCGTAGAATTAGTTAAACCTCAATCATGGTCGTTAGCAGTTTTTCATTCGCTTTAAAACTCGTGTGTAGCTGCTGTCGACCGTAATGCCGTCCGCGCGCGCGTGCAGGGAGGTGCTCTTGTCAGTTGCCGTTAGGTTACTGCAGCGCCCGCTCTCGGCTTCATTCCACCTACCCGAGCTGCTGCTGCCGCGTACTGCCTTTGCCCTGCCCTCTGCCTTCTAAAGGTTGCCGATCCGCTTGCTCTCCCTCCCTCACAGCTTGCCTCCGCCCGCTCTCTCTTTCACGCCCCGCCTGCAGCTCGCCGCAGTGCCGTGGCCACCGGCACAAGCGGCCCGAGCGCTGCCGGCCACCTCCGTCCGTGGCGCAGGTACTGGAGGGTGCGCCCGGCAGCGGGCAAGCCGCGATGCCGCCTCCCCACCGCCGTCAGCGACCTCACAGCCGGATTCGGACCACTGGCCGGCCCCCTCGCGAGTGCGCGCAAGCGCGCGCGAGCCCCCATGGCCCCACGCTGGTCCTGCAGCCCCACAGCGCTGCCCTGTGCGAGCTCCCGAGCGCCTCCTACGCCGAGCCGCCAAGTCATCCCGCGACGCTGATCGCCTCTTCCTCCCCAAATCGAGTTCCCTGTTCTTAGCACGGAGAGCGCCTCGTCGATCTCCACACGCAACCCGCCACAGCTCGATTCAGTTGCTGGTGAGCACCTTGGGCATCTCCTCCACCTATCCCAAGCCTATGCTCCCCTGTTCCCACTCCCAGTCGAGCTCCCCTCGAGCTCCGAGGAGCAGCCATGGCGGACGAGCTACGGACGCTCGTGCTCTCTGCTCTGTCTCTCTCTCTAAAGAAGCCTCAACCGAATACCCTCTGCTCCTTTTGTTTAGGCTGTGTTTAGTTCGCGAAATGAAAATTTTTGAATGTCACATCGGATGTTTCGGGGATGTCGGAAGGGGTTTTCGGATACTAATAAAAAAACTAATTACATAGCTCGCCTGGAAACTGCGAGATGAATTTATTAAGCCTAATCAATCCATCATTAGCGCATGTTAGTTACTGTAGCACTTATGGCTAATCATGGACTAATTAGTCTTAAAACATTCGTCTCGCGATTTCCAACCAAACTGTGCAATTAGTTTTTTTCGTCTATATTTAATACTCCATACATGTGCCGCAAAATTCGATGTGATAGTTGGGGGTGAAAATTTTTGGAAACTAAACCAGGCCTTAGCCCAACTGCGGCACTAGAGGGCCCACGCTCATTCAATGGTCGAGGAGCCCAACCAGCGCCCGTGCTCCACTACTCCAAATATTTTATTTGGAATTCATTTAACAGCCGAATTGAGAAATCCTTATCTCAGCCATTTAAGCTCCGACTCCATTGCTTCTTCTTTCTAAATTCATCTAAAATCAAACTCTATCCATCCATGAAGTTTCATAATTTCTAGAGATCATTTGAATTTATGTGATTATTTATTTATGTTTGTTTGTCTGTTTTGATTGTTTACGCGTCGTTAGCCGATGGAGTGACCGAGGAGGCGAACGATGATCTCGGTGGCCTGGACGAGTTTGGAGGCGAGTACTGCGAGTTCGACGCCGAGGATCCGAACTGCCAGCAGGAGTTGCCGAGGACGCCGATGGAGGAATGACGGTGGATCGATGGTATCAAACGGAGTAGCTGAAAAGATAGTGCCAGGGATCAGGACACAAAGATGGAATGCTAACTTTTGGTTATATGTTACCCAGGCAAGCCCCGGTACATAACCCCTACTTTTCTGCACTTTATATTATGGTTGTGCATTAAGTTTTAAGGAGTTGAATAAAACCCACTTGCATATATATATATCTTTATCCTATGAGTCTTACTAGTATGACAGGATCGTGTAGATTGCTATGCTACAGGACTCCGGTAGAAGTCGAGTGATTGACTGTCACTCGCGAGAGATAGGAAATATATTATTGTTGTTACTATATTATTATCACCTGGAATATATATGAATGATAATTGGAGACCGGGCGGAATGGTACTTTGGATCTGGACTTGGTTTGGCATTCGAGCGAGGCTCGGATTGCATTTGTTTCGCCTGTGTCAGTTAAGGACCGGTCGTTGCAATGGGTTTTAGGCAGGTTACAAACTTATTATCCTGAACACATACTTATGTATGGGTGCGGGAAGACTCATTGCTCTCTTGTCATGGGTTCCGGCTCTTTTCAGACCGACTGATTAGAGGTGGGGATGGTGGAGGTCTAAGCACCGCACTGAGTCCAGGACTCAGGAGCAGAGGCTTGGAGTCCAAGTTTGGACGGGGACCTGGACCCCGTGATAGGAGGGTAGTGGGTTGGTCTTGCTTGTGTCTGGGGTATAAGTGAGGCGTGTGTTTCAGGGTACCCAGCTGGGATACATTGGTTCACGAATCTCCAGGTGATCCGGTACGACTTGTCTACAATCTAGCATCATAGTAAGAACTGGAATATGAATGATGGTAAAATGGTCTGATTGCTTACCACATGCTTGAAAGTAGTACAGGTGCTTACATAGAATGGTTAGTTAATGAACTAATGATGACTGCTAATAAAATTGAATATAAGGACGCATGATTAGTAATGCTTCCACAGATGCAATAACCCACAAGCCAGATAGCCTTGCATATCCTTGGAGTCTTTTCTTTTCTCCTGTCGGGTAAGTCTTGCTGAGTATAATTAAGTACTCAGGGTTTGTTCTACCCTGTTGTAGGTGACAGGTGGATGCTAGAGCTGATCTTTGTGTGTGGATTCCTCCTGGTGGGCTCAGACATGATTCCTTTACGCTGCGATCATAGTCTTTATTTATAACTCTCACAAAATATTTTTATAAATGGAAGTTTTATAATCTGTTGTCATAGTTTATATATCAATGCTTCATCATGTCATGAATAGATATTTATTTCCGCTGTAACTCTGATCACATGTTTATATTCTGCTGTTAGATTAAATTGTTCATAACTCTGATAACATGGGTATATTCCGCTGTTATAATCCATAAATATTATACTCTGATGCTTCATGGAAAGTGATGTAAGAAATGATTTAAGAATGTTGTAAGCTTTATTCTCTCATTTGAGATCCTGATGGAAAAATGTGGATTTTTGGGTTCTCCCTTGGGGTGTGCTCGACGGAACTGCGTAATTTAGTGTCTTTCCTTGAGTACTTAGTGTCTAATAGAAGATAAGTACTCCTAGGTGGCATTAGATTAGGCGGTTCTGCCACACCCACCGTGGCATTGAGGAAGACGACAGTCCTTGGCCCAGTGGCCAGTCCTGCCACAGTTGTTGCAGGTGCCATCCCAGGTCGCCATCAGCGCTGACCTGGCCCCAGGGTCCCTTATCCTCCTCCTTCTTACTGCCGCATGGACGCCAACGACGCTCCTTGGAGCTAGATGAACTAGATCCTTCCTCCTTCTTGTCAAAGGCACGCCACTGCTCCATCGTGTACAACAACTTGCCTCCCGCGGCGCCCTACGTGGAGTTCGGCGCCTGCTCACGGTCTTGTACCGCCTTGAGCCTCCTGGTGACATCCTCGACGGTGAGCTGCTTGAAGTCAAGGGGCGTCTCGATCGAATTGATGATCTGCGCGTACCTCTTCGGCATGCAGCGGAGGAATTTCTCCACCGCGCGCTCCTCCATGAGGTCGGTGTTGCCGTTGTGCGCTATCTGCTCCATCAGATTGGTAAGATGAAGGGCAAAGTCCTTGACTTGCTCACCAGGCTGAAAGGCGAGGCCTTTCCACTCCCCTCAGAGGCGCTGCAATGTCGCCCGGCGCAAACGATCTCCGTCGATGCGTCCTGTGACAATCGATTACTACGCCATTTTGTCGTAACCTTGTTGGCGAGGGAGGCACCGAGCTCGGTGGGGACAGCGATGCACAACGCCTCCAGCGCCCGACGATCCTCATCATAGTCAACACCGCCGATGTGAACCGCCTCCCACAGTCGTTGGGCCTACAGCTTGACCTTCAACAGCAGGCTCCACTCATGGTAGTTCGACTTGGTGAGCATCGACCACGGTGTTCTCGCTCCAGAGTCACGGTAGACTGTATTGAAAGGTCCCCGTGTGGTTTTGGTAATTGAGTGACAACCTAAGTGGACTAATTATGTTTATGTGAGATGGCTCGGAGATGGAAATGGCTCGGGTACATGTGTGTGAGCAACATATGCCATGAAGGTGGAAATGGCTCGGAGATGTTGCAAAGCTCACACATGTGATGATGAAGGAGCTCATTGCACATGAGACATGACATTGAGTCATGTGATCAAGGTGGAGAAGATCAAGACAAGACTTGGCTTGATGGACCGGTTGCAAGCGTGAAGAGCAAGTCAGAGGCTTTGGAGCGATGGACCACGTGGCGGTGAAGCTTAAAGCAAGACTTGATGCCGATGGACAAAGGCAACGGTGAAAAGCAAGTAAAGTCAAGATCGATGAACCAATACGGTCACGTGATGATATGAAGTGGATAATATCATTTGGTGATTGGTTGGTGCATGTGTTGCATCAACATTAGAGGAGAAGGAATGGAATGCGCAAGGCAAAGGTATAACCTAGGGCATTTCATTTCACCGGTCATAGGTGTGTACAGAAGTTTATGACAGGGTTTAGGATAAATGGCCGTACTATCAAGAGGAGCAAACTTGTTTGCATATCGGTCATCTAGTGCCACTCGAGTGATCTAACTTTGCATCGTCGCTAGGATCGAGTGGCGTGGCAAGTTGAGTGGCTAATCCTTTGGAAAATGTTTGTGAAAAGCTAACATACATACACATGGTGGTGTACACTTGGTGGTGTTGGCACATTTACAAAGGAGAAGAAGTTGGAGTTGATGTGGATCAACTCGGTAAAGAAAAGGGGTTCGAAACTTCACTGACGGAGTGTCCAACGGTGCCACCGGCGCCCTGTACAGAAAAGACAGGGTTTCACAAAGTGCATCAGACGCTGGTCACGCAGTGACCAAACACTAGGGTCCTACGTTCGGTCAATGGCAGCAGTGAAGGCACAGGCGTCGGTCTTCGACCGGACGCTGGGTGGCTGCGTCCGGTCACGCTGACGTGGCGGCACAGAGAAGAGGAGAAAGGACCGAACGCTGATGCTGCATCCGATCATGACCGACCGGACGCGTCTGGTCGCGGTTGAGCAGCTCTGGGAGCTTATTGGAAGTGACCGAACGCTGGAGGCCTGCGTCAGGTCGTGATCAAACTAACGCGTCCGGTCACGAGTGGAACCTTACTAGAAATGATCGGACGCTGGGGTCCCGCGTTTGGTCACTTTGAGCAGTGCGTCTGGTCCCAACTTAAATGTACTAATGATCATTGAGATCGGGCGATCAATGTTTGAAGCAGGGGACACATGGCGTGCATTGCATGACCGGACGCTAGGGTCCTGCGTCCGGTCGATCTGACCGGAGCGTCCGATCACCCCGAGCTGTGCCCAGTGAAGGGGTACAACGACTCTATTTTTGTGGGGGCTATAAATAGAAGTGGTGGTCAGTCTTTGGCCGGTAGCTTGGCAGAGCTGAGCACACTATAGCCTTGGTGGCTTATGTGGTAGTGCTTGGGAGCCCTCTAACTCACTCTAGCTTGATAGTGTTCATCCGATTGAGTGAGTGAGCGATTCTAGTGCCATTGTATCATGAGGTTACATCGAGTGGCACTAGGTGGTCGTCTTGTAAGCCGATGGTGCTTGTTACTCTTGGAGGTTGCCACCTCCTGGATGGCTTGGTGGTGGTCTGCGTCGAAGCCCGTAAGAAGCTTGTGCGGTGCTCCGGAGAAGAGCTTTGTGAGGGGCATTGTACTCGCCCCGCGGGAGCCGCGAAGAGCAACTCTAGTTGAGCGTGTCATTGAGCCACCCTCATTTTCAGGGTAGGTTCTTGCGGTGCCCGACGTGCGGGCTTGACGGGTGATGCCAATTAGCCGCCGAACCACCAAGTGAGCGGTCGACGCAACGGGGACTAGCGTGTTGGCAAGCACGTGAACCTTGGGAGAAAAATCACCGTGTCAACTTTGTTCTTCCCGTTGGTTTGCAATCCCCTTACCCAAGCTTGTAATTACTTTCATATACATTGTGCTTGTGTAGTTGCTCTTGTAATTAGTTAGCTTGTGTAGCTCACTAGTTACCTTATTGCTTATGTAGCATAGAAGTAGCTCCCTTACGTGACTAATTTGGTTTGTGTAACCTTATTAGTCACATTGCTTAGTTTGTGTAGCTAAGTATTTGCGCTATCTAATTTGACATTGGTTGCCTTGTTATTGAGCATTGCTAGTGAGCTTAGTTGGCTTTGTGCTTTTGCTTACTAGCATGTGTAGGAGCTCCCTCGTTCCTTGAAATACTAGTGACATAGGTTTGTGTGACCTTGCTTCTAGAATTGGATAGGTGAGCTCTAGTTAGCCCGTCACCTTTGTTGCCTAACTAGGATCTTTATAAGGTGATTGTGAACTTTGATAAAGAGGTGTAGTCTTAGCTAGACCGAATTGTTTTATTTCCGCATTTGTTTCGGTTAGCCGGCGCGATTAAATTTAGAAATGACTATTCACCCCCCCTCTAGTCGCCATCTCGACCTTACACGTCTGCAGCACAAGGAGCGGCCACGCTGACCACGCCGCCGCTCTGGTGACGGCGACTGGCGGTGGCGCTCGATCGGGCTACGCGATCCTCCAGCTAGCTCCGGCTCCCGCTCCATCTCGGCGCGCCGTGCTACGGCCGCGGCTACAGCAGCCTAGGCCGCCGCCACCGCCTGCCTGGCCGTCTCGGCCGCCACCGCAGCCACTGCCTCTTTGGCAGTAAGGCACATCGCGCAATCATCGGCTCTGGCACCTGCGGCGGCGCGCGCTCTCGCGATCTGGCTGCCGGTGGACATGGCGCTCGCTCATTCAAGAACCCTCTCGGCTCCTATACCAGATTGTTGGTCCGATTGGATGTCAGATTCAGATCTGTAACTATCAGAGGGCAGCTTGGCCCTTAGCCGCTTGGATTGAATGGAAAAATGCAATGACTTGTTTTTACAATGACACTCACTTGTCCTTTATAGGCAAAGGGGACTTCCACTTGCTACAACATATTCTAATCATTAAAGTGGATACTGAGCATATTACTAGCACTAGACTTGGAAGCCAAGAAAAGTAAAAGTGTAGAAAAAATAAGATACAAGTACTTTAACACTAGACTTATCTATCCGAAGCAAATTTCACAACATTTGGACCAAAAGTTCTTTGGAAGAGATGTAATTTGCTCCAAAATATAAGAAATGCTTTTCTAAGATATCCTTTGACTTATATTTTTTTCTTATACTTCAATTTTTATAGCAACAAAAAATACAAGTCATGTTTTTAGGAATAAACAGGCTACAAGAATCTGCAAAGACAAAACGGTGGCCTATAAACTTTCCATTCCATGGGCATGAACTTACGACTCGATCTATCTTTAACAATATATGAACGGATTATAACACACTCAATCTTCAACAACATGGTTTCAACAATGGAACGCTGTGTTTCTCTTTATTGTTACGACTACCACTACAAACAAAACATAGTTTATCCATTCGAAAGAAGGACCCCTAAGCGTGGGGTGCGCGCGTCAGCCACTAGTGTGTAAGAAAGCAAGCGTCCATCCTAGAACTGGATATGCTAGGGAGTGATAGGTTGCAACTGTAACAATGATCTACAATGCATCACTACTACAGTACTTCCTCTAACCTAGATTATATGTCATTGTGTCTTTTCTAGATACATAATTTTTGCTATGTATATATACATAATAAAGGCAGTGTATCTAGAAAAGCCTTTGATCTGTAAGGGTCTGTTTGGCAGGGATTCAGCAACTCTAGATTCACTATTTTCACCTCCATTCTATCAAATATTTGCCAAACAGTGTAGATCCATCAAATCTAGATCCACCAAATTAGTGGATCTAGATGTTAGATTCACCAAATTGGTGGAGCTCCTCAGGTGGTGCTTCACCAACTCAAGTTTGGTGGATTTAAAAAAAAATACCCACCACTGCCATTGGTTGCACAATACACCGGTTCGTTCTAATTTTTTCCTCTTCTTCCCCCATTGCGTTGCTCCTTCTCTCGTAGCGCAACTCCTTCACCGCGACGCCGACAGCGCGCTCCGACCCCAGCCCGGCCGACGAGGCACACACGTGATAACCTCCGGCCGCGCGCGCCGCTCTGACGCCATTCGCTCTATGGCCCGCGCCAACGGAGCCTCGTCCACGCGTGCCATGGCCGGGGAGCGCAAGATCTGGCGAGCCTCCGTCCGCGCGCCCAGCGCCTCCCTCCACACCGGCGCCTCCCTCTCCCACTCCGCCACCCCAACGCTACTCTCCCCTTCCCCCGCCGTGCGAGCTGGCTTCGACCCGGCCGGCGCAGTGGTCGACAGCCGCGCCCCATGGCTGTGATCCAACTGCCGAAGTGGCCGCGCCCCCATAGCCGCGAGCCGCGCCCACCCGCGACGCTAGCCGTGCGTCGCCACGAGCCCAGCCAACCCCGCTGCCCTGGCGTGTCCCGACGCTCCAACGCGCCCGGCCGACCCCACCTCCCCGCCAGCCCCGACGCACGCCATGGCTGCGAGCCCTCGCCGCTGGGTAGCCACATAGACCTGTGCAAGCCCCACGCCCCTCGCCGGCCGTCCCTCGCCGCTGGTCCCGCCCTCCACCGGCTGGGATTTGGCCACCGGTTGGTCCTCCCCTAGTTAGACCCGAGCCGGCCTAGGAAGCAGAAACGTGTAGTTTTTTCTTTTCATTTTGCCTTCCTGACATGTGGGGCATAGAAAAGAAACTTTCTTTAAGACATTGACATGTGGGGCTTATCCTAAGGGCAAAATTGGGCATTCCAACCAAAATGCCCTTGCGTGGATCTAGAGCTATTGCATTAGATAAACATTTCCTGCTAGATCCATGGTGGATCTCAGATCCAGCTGATCCACGGTGAATCCCAGATTCAGATTCAGTTTTTACAGTGGTGAATCTCTACCAAACAGGCGGTGGTACAAAAGTAAAGAGCTAGATATCCAGTTGCATGACTTTGGTAGAAAGGAAATGTAACATTTCTTTTGTCCTCTACTACTAGTACATGTGCATGCAAACAAAAATTGCCCTGCTCTAAAACATATGGCCCTGTTCGCTGGTCTGAAACTTGGCTGAAACTGGCTGAAAAACATTGTTCTGGCTGAATTGTTGTGAGAGAAAAACACTGTTCCGGCTGAAAAAAGAAGCCGAACAAGCCGAATATGGGGTAAGCCGAACAGGACCATACTCATCTTAAGTTGGTAACAGGCTTGTGATTTGTGCCGGTCCACAGGATTTGGACAAGAGAGCGCGTGAAATCTTCGCTCTCCGATTCTTGCACGGATCATATTACGGGTTAATGAGGCCGCTTTTTTCATGTTTTTTTAGATCTTTTTTTTCTGGAGCAGATCGGTATGATCGTAGTATGGGGTTGGGTTGTTGTCGGGACGGCCCATCCAAGGGAGTGTGGGTCGGCGGTGAGGAAGCGACCCGACCTTATTTGAACAACGCGGCCTGCATCGAGGATGGCCTCCGAAGTGGCAAGCGCAGTAACATGGAGCTCACTGGGCCAGTGGATGGGTGTGAAAACGTTTGCGTGGGCTCAGCCCGTGAGTGAGGCTGTTCTTCTGATCCTATCCTACCTAGGGATGAAAACCGACAGGATACGGATATCACCGATATTATATTTGTTTTCATATTTCTGTCCGAATTTAGATTCGAATACGGATAGTGTCAACTATATCGGATATGATACGATTGGATATCGACATCATAAATATGCGATTTGAGTATTCGGATACGGATACGGTATCGGATATTAGATATCCGGACTCGGATACGGACAGATCTCAACCCCTCTAAACGGATTTGGTTTCGAATACGGTCGGAAAATATCCATACCGTTTTCATCCCTAATCCTACCTACCAAAACTCGTGGTACCTTCCTCGATTCTGGAAGAAGTTTGCAACATGTGCAGTGCGCAGGGCACACGGAGTGGTGTATGTATGTATGTATGTTCAAGTTGGGAGAAGACAGTTTGGAGTGGCGAATGCATTGGCACGTCGATCATCCAGCAGAGTGGAATCGAATCTAGCTATAATTATTTTGGTTCATAGTGTGGTAGCATTATCACGGTGGATAAGTATGGAACACGTTTAGTTCGATGAGTTCAAAAAAGATAAAGGAGGTATGCCATGCAGAGAGCTCGGGCTCTGTGCAGGGTCTGGGAAGGGTGTTAGTGGCAAGCTTTACCCTCGCCTGTGCAATGCGGGGAAACCGTGACTTGAACCCGGAATCTTCCGGTCACAGACGGTAAGACTCTTCTGCTTGCACCAGGCCCGCCATTCTAGTTAAAAAAAAGAGATGAGCGTAAAAAAGAGAAACAGCATGCCAAAAAAATAAGCAGGTAAATGACTTATGCCTAACAATGAAGCAAACAATAAGCAGTAACTGAGCAGGTAAGGTAGATGAATGACGTCGACCACAATGTCAATGGAAAATTTCATGTACATGGAAAACGAAAGTAGCTTTCAAAGGGATAATCGTAACAAATTTAGTTCTGGAAGATAAAAATAGCATACCATGTATGGCAGTACTGAGTTTATGTGTAATTGACCTCCTCATAAAAGAAGGGCTGATCACAGGGTTCAGTACTTTTGTCACAATCCTCGAGGACGTGGAAAATCCCAGCATATGAGCCATCCAGAAGTGACTTGAGCAAAATAAGTGTGTCATCCATGTCCCGTACTAACACTTTCATGTGACGGCATGAGCTGAAGCTTGTCCGGTGCCGAAAGCCGGAACAACCTAGTCAATTTTGCTCCTGCTAAAAGACCAAATACATCATGCTGTAATCCAAAATTACAGGCAATTACCTAAAATCACATAGTCTTATATTTAGCATATCCTGAGAACATGGTCCCTGAGGGTCACAAAAAGTCTGTTTTTGCACAACATAATATTGCCTGAACATGATATGAGGTGCTATATCTGATAGCGGACCTCCAAAAGGATAACGATACAGGAACCAACAAAAATGAAGGAGGATCCTTTATTTGTTTAGTACTCTAGCGCATGGATAATTCATTGTTTAGATATATGACAGGACCCACCTAATATGACAGCATGATAAAGGGATTCCCTGGCCGACACTAACTGATCTGGCCTACTAATTCCCCCCACCCAATTGGTAGCGATCGTGTGCTCGTAACAGTCACAGAATCTAATATTTGTGCATAGCATATTATTGCAAAAACATGATATGAAGCATCATATCTGATCCTGGAACTCTAAGAACATGATATGAGGCATCATATCTGATCCTGAAACTCCGAAACAAAGAACGATACACTAACCTAACAAAAGTCAAGAGGGGCACTGTAATTGTCTAAACAATAGTTGCTCTCTCTTTGTAGTGCAGAATGCCCCCGACAGCTATCCTAGTGTTGTTAGAAAGGAGTACATATTAAAGAATTTGAGAAATGGGCTTTGCATAGAGAACTGAATTGGTAAAGCATAGCAGCTGCCTAACAGGGACATTTTTTATTAGGAAATGCTAAATGTTTGGCGCATGAGCTGTGCTGGTAACTATATTGGAACAGGAAATTGTATCACTCGATCTGGGAGCATCCTAATGTTGGTAAAAGAACCAAGTATTGCTAAGAAGATGCCAAGAGCCTTGAGAATAAGATAGGGAAAACTGGCACGTATTTTCGGCGTGGCTGTATAAATAAAGGAACCTGTGGTGGACACCCCAAAAATAAATGGGCGGAGTTTGAAAAGAAAAATTCAGCTGAAGGAATAGGGTGGTTAAATGTTTAACAATAACACATTTGACAGAAAAGGAGAATTCCTAAGAGAAAACGGGAGAAAGGCAAAAAAGTGTCAACCAGTCAACCATCTTTTCTTTTGAAGGGCATTATAATATTGAATGGATGGTAATACTGAAATTTCGTTTTATAAAAGAAACGACTAATATATATATATATATATATATATATATATATATATATATATATATATATATATGGTACATCGATGCGTAGGGCAATATATATATATATATATATATATATATAATGTATATATTTGTAGCTATAATCACCAGTGCTAACAATACGGCAAACACATTTATATGATCTAAACATGTCATGTCAATAAGCAGCAACAAATCAGTTAATAGTTGGTAGTCACTCACGCTTGTGAGCCTGTAGATTGGTTTCCGAGAAGTGCATAGCAAACCCAATAACTATCATGATTTGGCTGCAGTCATATAAGAAGTAAAATGGCTCGGTGAAATACTATGAATGAAATTGAAGCTACATAGCCTAGCAGCATATGGCCACATGTTTGGGCAAACAAAAAAGCACGAAGAAAGGGAACTGGATAGACAGGAGACTAATCGATACTGACTAAAATATGTAAAATGATGACATTCAAAACTAAGCAGGTTCAGAGGATACACGCTACGAGAACCAGGAAGCTACGCAATGAATGAGTACACAAAGTACTTGGTTAATGCCATATGAGATTAATACTGAAATTGAATATGTGGCCTTAAAATTACATGGACTCAATATCTTACCATTGAGAAAGTAGTCGTGAGCAGGCATATATTTTAGAACACGATAGACTGCTCGGTTCCCCCCTTTTGCCTACAATGAAGAAATCAAACAATAGTTCACCAGAAACAAATCAATGTACATATGCAAGAATTTGAAAAGGATGAACCCAAACCCACCTGTTCTCGTCGACGCGGGCGAGGCCAGGCAGCAACTCGTTACCAGCAGCAATAATTAACCACCGATTCAGGAAAAAATGCACAGGTCACACACGGTATAGTACCTGAACATATAAGTAAAGACCACCCTACCATCCTTGACTGCAACCAGCCAATCAATTGTAATGGCATAACCATCAATTCTTTACACTAATTGTAATGGCGGGGAAATTTGGGGTCTATTGTTGGGGGGTTACCGATCAGGTAGCCTTGAACACTACATTATAAATTAATATATTATATTCTGTACATAGAACTGCCAACACCTTCCTTTCCCCAATGTCTGCATATAACTGCTACATGCAGATGCTGGTGTTTAACCAGCTGCCATAACCATGGTTTCTATCAATTAAAGGCAGTGTCACAATAAGCAAGCGACCAATTTGCTGTAAATATCAATGGACAGTTAACTACATGATTATATGTAATCTATATGATCACAATGGTACTAAGATGAATTATAAAAAGGAAGTTCAAATAATTTTAGGATTACTTGGTGGAATAGACACCTTCCAAGATAGCTCAATTTCATATAGGATTAGTATTAGGATGCATAAGTTCAGGTTCATGCATGTCATCAACCAAGATAGCTATAGTACGACAGCACACAAGGTAACTTAATTAGATTCCATCACTTACCAATGATGACTGACTATGCAGGCAATCTCTTTTTATTAAAATTGCTCCCAACAACCAACCAATGCAAGATGAGTAAAAATTGTTTGTACATGCAATACTTCCAACGTGCTGCCCGAACACTATTAGCGTATTTTTCTCACAAACACTTAACAGAAACCATGAAAAGTAATATGAGGTAAGCAAAGGTCCAATGCATAAATAATACGTATAGTTTGAAAAGTAACAAATTACCTTTCTAGCAAGGCCAATCGCAAATACATCATCGGCAATGGGCTGTGCTTAGTAATACAAGAACCGATATATTGTATGAAGCGAAGGCATCATTGACAATGGATGTATGCCGACTAACAAATGGATAAAATGTGCAACTAATAGAATGACATTGTCACAAGATTCATTGAAGAATGAAATAACTATATACTCATCAGTCATCACTGCATAATTCCATTGTCTCGGTCCTAAAAGATCATCATTGCACCATCCCCAAGCCTCAGTAGAGAACATGAATGTAACGATTTATAATCACTATACATGGAAGGATATCAGTTCTGCACACAAGAGAACAACAAGACACGATGGACAGTGGGCGAGCTTGCTCGCTGCAGCTAAGAGGGGAGGAGGGCCAAGATCCCTGTAATGAGGAGAGGGAATTTAGGGAAGGGGAGGGAGAAGGGGAGAGAGCTCATGCCGAAGTTTAGGGTTTGGCCCATCCGGCATCGTACCTAGGGTTTCGCCGACAGGAGGAACGCAGGCGCCCAACGGGAGGAGGCATCGAGGAGACCGCACCGAGGATGGGGGAGAGGGAGGGGGCCACCGGGCCCCACCCGCGCTGTTTGCAGGCTGTGCCGTCGCCTCGCGCCCACCGCCACCGCGGGAGGGAAGGGGAGAGAGGAGGAGGCGGCGGAGGAGGCGGAGGAAGAGGTGGCGGAGGAGGAGGAGGAGGGCGGCCGCTCGCGCCCCGCGGCGCCCCTAGCGTCAGGAGCACGAGGGAGGAAGCGGAGAGAGAGGGGACGGGAGAGTTGTTTTTTTTTTTTACTAAGGAGAAGCGGAAGCTGAGATATATATTTGGTGGTCTGAATTCAAACGCGAGATAAGAAGCCGGAGAAGCGCATTAGAAGTAGGAGAAGCCGCTCCGGGCGGAATCCGATCCGACCAATCTAGGCCGTTGGATGGCGAGATCGAACGGAGGAGAACATTTCAAGCGACGTGGACGGTGCTTCTGCTCGAGAACCCCACGCAGTCTTTAGAGTTAAATCCTGAATTCACATGCAGGCATACAGCAAGGAGCAGACAGCAGAGAGCGGCACAGCAGGCAACACAGAGCTGCGAGCGCCCGCTTGGAGTTGGGTCCAGTTTAGTTGCAAAAAATTTTGCAAAATTTTTCAAGATTCCCCGTCACATCGAATCTTTGGACGCGTGCATGAAGCATTAAATATAAATAAAAAAATAAAACTAATTACACAGTTTAGACGAAATCCACGAGACGAATCTTTTAAGCCTAATTAGATTATAATTGGACATTATTTGCCAAATAACAACAAAAACCGCTACAGTAGCATTTCGCCAAATTTTTTGGCATCTAAACAAGGCCTTGGAGTCCTGGTTTTGCAAAGGAGTTAAATCCTGAATTCACATGCAGGCAGACAGCAGAGAGCGGCACAGCAGGCAACACAGAGCTGCGAGCGCCCTCTTGGAGTTGGAGTCCTGGTTTTGCAAAGGAACATGATTCTGGGTAGTGGAGTGATTCTGGGTCTCGGATCTCGTGCCCAACCACTAACCGCTCGTCCACTGCATCTGTACTTGTGCAGCAGTTTTCTCGATCCACTCGCAGTTGCTTGCTTCGAGTCCATGTGCCCGCCCGGGGCGGCAGGGCGGCTACGCTTCAGTGTTTGCGCAGATCAGCTACTCTGAACCACGATAATCCTTGTGGTGTCAGACATTTCTATAAAAAGAGTTCCCCACGATACCAACGTAGATTTTTCAGACATTTGTTAAGCCCCGTTCGTTCGTGTGCCTTTAAATCCGGCTTGATCTGCTTCTTTTAAATTTCTCCAGAATTTCTCCAAACCATCCAAATTCGTCAACGACCATACCAGCCGAACACCCACTTAGTTTATTAAGCACGGTGATCTGATCGAAGGTGGCCCCACGGTTCGTGTGTGTGATAGCTAGTCTCATTTCAGTCCCTGAAACACGTACTACTACGTATTACCTGAGATCAACTCATTTGAAACAAGGTACATGCCCATCCGTACAGGGCAATCCTTTGCGTATGATTAATTCCAAGTGCCACCAGCTACGTACAGTACTACGAGTACGCAACAAGTAATCACGGCCGGAAAATGCTGATGATGATTAAACCAAACTACGTAATGTAGTAAGCAGAGCACTCATTGAACAACAGGCACGTACAAGCAACGTAGTATATAGTACGTACTTGTTGCATGCACGCATCTGTTTGTGTCGATGTTGCTTAATTAAATATAATATACTACCACTCGCGACATTCAGGGATACGATGGTGTGTCGATCAGCTCGGGCCGACAGGTAGTTTAACGTAACTAACCCGGCCGGACGGTCCCCCTGATTACATGTATGGTTGCCTATGATCGCACACGCATCTCCTGCCGTCAATTCTGCACCCATGAATAAATTGAGAACGATAATGCTAACCTGACGTCCAGACGCATCGGACGCAGGCCCACATCCCACTAAAAGCAGTATACCGCTCACCTTCAATTCCATCTCTTATTCATTCGCTCTCTTATCCATTATCCATTCACCAGAAGCTAATCCCGCGCCGCACGCCCATCCTGCGCCATGCCCCCATTCCTGCCATCCACATGCTTGACGATTGGCCACACACCTCCTCCACCTCCCTAACCTTCTCCTCATAGTCCTCATCCATTGTCTGTCCCGTGACGTCGTCCTGCTCCTCTAGCTACTCCAACGCCTCCATAAGGGCGGTCTCCATCCACTCCCTGTCCTCCCCGCTGATCGTGGCGCGAACACGGTATAGAGGCCTACGGCGGAGGTGTACGATGGGTCGTTGTTCTCGATGTCTCCCCTGACACAAGCTTACTGGCTACTGCAGCTTCCAAACAGGTAGGCTATGACCGCCGGCGATGCCGTGTTTCAATTGTTTTCAAGTGTTTCTGATGTATGTTTTAAGTGTTTCATCTGGGTGTTTCAAATGTTGCAATGGATTTATACGCACGTTGCAAGAGTATATATGTTTCATGTTGCAAGCGTATATTTCAAGTGTCTCAGTTGTTTCATACGTACGTTTTATGTGTTTCATCTGAATGTTGCAGAAGTATATCTAGATGTTGCATATGTTGCTATACACGCATGTTTCAAGCGAATGTTTCATTTGTTTTCAGTCGTATGTTTCAAATGTTTCATCTAGATGTTTCAAAAGTAGATCCAGTAGAGCACATGTTGCAATGGAGCTGGTGGTTGGCGGACAGCGGCCTGCCACAGTCGCCTGCTGCTGCTACTGCGGGGTGCCATCGTGGGTCACCGTGCGGGTGCCTAAGGCCGACAGATGGCTCTGCAGCGCTCTGCAGCGCGCATACGCAGGTGACTGGGACTGGTTCCATTCGCATGCGGCCGTGTGAAATGGAGCGAGCTTCCCGCGGGAGCGCGTGACGGAGGAGGCACGGAAACTCTGTCCAGATGGAACGGACTCGGGTGGTCCCCGCACTGTTGAGGTGAGGTGAGCTGTAGATTGTTGCTGCTGTCTGCTAACCACTTGTATACGTACCTAGGTAGCTCAAGTACTTCTGTAGTTCGTTGGAGGAGGAGTATATATACGAACAAAAGATACTCCACTGTAAAAAGGGAGCTGATAATAATAAACAGAGAAGGGAGGAAACCTCGTTGTGCATTCGTACACACGTGCTGGCTAACCAACTCGATCAACCACCTACTGCAAGCATGCTACCCGTACGATGCTAAAAGTCAACAAGCCACTGGAGTAATTATTGGAGCCGTACGTAGAGCGTGGATTATCAGAATAATGCTGTGCTACTTGTACAGCCTGACAGCGTGTTTGTGTGGCAGCACCATACGTGGACGGCGCAGGCGGCTGGGTCCGGGTCCGGCTCGGTTGCCGGTCGGGTAGCAGCCACAAAGACAGAGCATGATACGTGCGTCCGTCGGTGCGTGGCCGCGCGCGGGCATTTCCAACCGAAAAAACGCGAGAGGTAGCCAGTGGGCGGTGGCGTGCGGTCGGACAGGGACAATTAACAGCCGACAGGGGATGGATGCGGATGCCGACGGGGAGGGAGACCGGCCGCGCCGGAGGCGTCCGCGTCACGCGCCACCTGCTGGTCTGCCTGGCTGGCTCGCTGGCTTCGATAGGACTCGACGGCGGCCGTCCCGTGCCTCTTCGATCACCAGCCGTCGTACGTTCGGCGGCGAAGGTCGGAGCCTGCAGATCCATCGGAGCGTTCGTGCTAGCATATGCGTTCGCCGCGCCGTCCGGCCACGGGCACATGGCACGCGCGCGGCGCGGTGATGCATACAGATGCTGCGCGCGATCCATCCATTGCGCGGCAACTTCTGACGACCGGAGCATCGCCCGTCGACCCATCATGGTGCTACTGATAGGCACGACAGCTCGGTCCGAAGCACAGCATTTTTGCCCCACACGAGCACACCACGGCCTGGTGAGCTGCGGGCTCGGGTCAGCACGGCCTGAAGCATAGAGCCGTGCCCTTAGCTGCTCCCAGGCACGCCGGGCGACATGGCATAGCCCGAAAAATACCACATGCCTGTTAAAGGCCCGATACCCCAATCAAATATATACAGAATCTTATCCTCAGTGACTCTAACTACCTTCCCATCCCAGAACGCAGCCGCTGCCTCCCGTTCCGACTCCGCACATGCGCGGACGCGACTCCGCAATCCGCATAGCGCACACGCGCCCTTCTCACCCTCCCCCCTGGTTGCCTGCTTCTCTTCCTCTCCCGATGCTTCTCATCCCATGCGCTGGCGTCGCTGGAGCTTCCTCTGCTCGTCCTTTGCAGCTCCTCCACGTCCGCCCCAACAATGCCGCCGCACCAGGCTCGTGGATGCTAGGCGCGAGCACGCCGATGGCCGCAGATGCAAGCGCGAGCGCAACTGAAGGAGAGAGCGGCCCGGCCCTGCTCCGTCTCGCCCCACCTCCAGGGCGAGCGCGCCGGTGGCCGGATCTGCCTCGAGGGTGAGCGCGCCACATCCCGTGGTTGCCCTGCCTCCTGCTCTCCACTTCCCTCTCTCTGTGGGCCTCAGGCCAGCCCGACACGCTGGATGGGCCGTGCTTCCTAGGCCGACCCGGCCCAAAAAATGGCCCAGCAGGCCGTGCCTGGGCCGTTGGTCAGACACGACGCTCGCCTCGGCACGGCCCGGGTGGCACGGCGTGCCATGCCGGCCTGACTCCCTTCAGGCCGTGCCTAGCACGGCCGGGCCAGCCTGTTGGCCATCTATAATCTAAAGCGACTGTGGTTGCCACACGACTATTCGTTGGCTAGCCTAAGTGCAGACCCGACTTTCAGAATTATATTGTTTTTATATATTTATTAATTAAAATAGGATGTCAATTAAGCAAAATGATAATACAACATCATAATTAATGAAGAGAAAGAAGAAATAGTTTCCTAGACAAGAAAGTATGTACAAAATATGAAGAGATGTGACAGGTTGATAGAAAGAGAAGATGACATGTGATTGGCTGAAATTAATTTTGAACAAACTATCCATTATCAATATAGTTGCCATGTGTAGTATTGACATGACTTAGCAAGTGTAAAAACTATTTCATACTCCCTCTGTTTGAAAAATATTACAATTCTGGCACGGTAGCTAGTTAAAGTATCTCAAGCTTGTCTAACTATTAAAAAATTATAAATAATGATATTAAGATATATATATATATATATGTTATTAAATTTATCATATAATATATTTATTTAATATCATAAATATTAATATTTTTAGTTATATATTTGATCCAATTTTAAAATTTTAATCAATAATGCATCTAGAATTGCATTTTTCTACACACGGTTATCCTAGCGTCCGGACGCCGCTCCCCTTCCCAAACTCGCCCGCCCCCGCAACGGAATGGAATGCAATGGAATTACGTCCACCGCCCCCTGTCCCCGATCCCCAACGCACCCCGTTCCCCCACCGCGCCCCTTGTCCCAAAAGAGCACGAAAACACTTCAAGTGCAACATCGCAAACATTTGAAAAACTATGTAGTGCAACATCACAAAATTATATAGTGCAACATCGAAAAACATATACTGCAACATCGAAAAACATGTACTGTGAAAGCATCTAGGCCCCTAGTTGGATTTCGGTGATTAATGACAATACGTGATTACTGTGACTAACGTGTGTTTTGCAGAGGCAATTAAGTTAGGTCACGGTAATGGAGATCGATTGGGCTATCATGGTGGTCATGCCCCTACGATGGAAATCGTTTCGATTTTCAAAGGATGGACGACAAGGTTAAGGATAGACTAGTTCTAAGTATCGTTTGGTGTTGAGGAGACACTTAGAGTAGTTTAGGACTTTGTTTTTCCTTTGGCCATACTATTAAGGGGGTATGGACGGTTAACTTGACCTATGTGAGTCTAGTGAGTTAGGTGTGGTGCACACTTGCTAAGTTTAGCACTAGGTAGCTCCTAAAAAGATCTTAGATCTATTGGAGCAAACTTCATTCACGTATGATCGGGAGTTGGAAGTGAATGGAGGGTCAAATGTTGACCGGACGCTGGTTCCGAAGTGATCAGACGCTGGTGCAGAGTCCGGTCAGTTCATTTGATCAAGGTGAAATCGTCTAGACGCGACCGGATGCTGAGAGGTGAGTGACCGGACGCTGGGTGCCAGCGTCCGGTCGACTCCAGTAAGGTTCCAGAGAGGGAAAATCATAACCGGACGCGTCCAGTCACAGCTCAAACACTGGAGATCGGGGAGAACTGACCGGAGCATCCGGTCACCCCGTAGAAGCATATAACGGTTTGTTTTTCAACCAAGGTTATAAATACTTCCTCCATTCGTGTGAGGGGGTACTTTTGCTCATTCCAACAGCTGAGAAACACCTTTGAGAGTGCCAAGAAGAGCAAAGTCCTAATGAGGTGATTGAGATTTGAGAATCCCAAAGAGAGCCCTCATTAGTGAAAGCAAGAGTAACAAAGTGTGCATCCACCCTTCTCATTAGGCTTGTCGTGGTCAAGTGAGAGTTCATGCTTGTTACTCTTGGTGATCGCCATCACATAGACGGCTTGGTGGTGATTGGGAGCTTGGTGATCATCCGGCGGAGCTTGTGGATGACCCAACTCAAGTTGTGAGCGGTTGTGGGTGATTCACCGTGACAGAGTGTCAAAGAATCAACATGTAGAGAGCACTTGATCCTTGCGCGGATCAAGGGGGAGCTACACCCTTGCGTGGGTGCTCCAACGAGGACTAGTGGGGAGTGGCGACTCTCTGATACCTCGGCAAAACATCGCCACGTTCCTCCTTCTCTCTTTACTTTGAGCATTTACTTTGAGCAATTCAATTCTTGTCATTTACTTTCATAGAATTGCCATGCTAGAGTAGGATTGGAACATAGGTTGCTAAACTTTTGTATGGTAGATCAATAAAAACACTTTATAGGCACAAGGGGTTAATTGGATTAATCATAGGACTTAGTTATTGTAAAGAAATTTAGAATTAGCCCAATTTACTCCATCCCTCTTGGGCATCTTGATCCTTTCAATTGGTATCAGAGCCTCGTGATCACGAATTAGACTTAACCGTCTAGATAAAGACGTCTCACAGGGATGGACCTCCTCTTATCTTTGAGGGGGATGATTTTCCATATTGGAAAATCCGCATGGAGGCGTATTTAGAAGCTCTAGATGTTGAAATACTTAGAGCCGCCTCACAAGGCTTTCCAAAACTTCAGGATGCTACACACCTACAAGGCGATGAGGTGAATTACGAGAAATGGAATGCAAAGGCTCGAAACACCATCTTTAGAGGCCTTTGCAAAGATGTGCTTAATCGGGTGAGGAACCACAAGGACGCCCATGCACTATGGTTGGATGTTTGTGCGCTCTATGAGGGAACAAAGGGTGAGCGTGAGGAACGCTATCATCTTGTCATAAAAAAGCTTAACTCCTTTGAGATGCTTCCTAAAGAATGTGATAATGAGATGTACTCATGTTTGAATGTTCTTGTAGTGAAAGTCAATGGGCTTGGACTCACTCAAATGCAACCATCCGATGTTGTAAGAAAAATCTTGAGTATCATTCCCATTGATAAATATGGGCATATTGTGACCGTGCTTCATCAAGATGATCTTTCTACCGCTACACCAACACAAATCTTGGAAAAGATCAATGCTCATGAGATGTATATGCACATCACACCACAAGATGGCTCATCCTCTACTAAGAAGAAAGAAAAAGACTTAGCATTCAAAGCTAGCTAAGAGAAGGGTAAAACAAGGCTTGAGTATGAGAGCTCAAGTGATGATGAAATTAATGATGCAAGTCTTGCTCTCATGGTGAGAAGACCCACCAAGATGCTAAAGAAGCTCAACACGAGTGGCATCAGGTTTGATGGCAAGAAGAAGAAGTTCTTCACTAGCTCTAGAAGGAAGCCAATCTTCGTGATGGATTGCTATAATTATGGAGAACTTGGTCATCTAGCATACCAATACACCAAGCCCAAGAAAGACAAGTTCAAGAACAAGTACAAGGGCAAGAAAGATGACTCAAGCAATGAAGAAGAAGATAAGAAGAAGAAAAACAAGCCATACAAGAAGAGAGATGGCAAGAAGGACTTCCACAAGAAGAAGAAAAGTGAAAAGGCAAACATCATCGGTGATTGGCTCACAGACATTGATTCATCTAGTGACTCATCCGATGATGATAGTGACAACGAGAAGGTGGCCGCCATTGTTATTGACTCTTCATCATCTTCACCGCCACCACCGCCATCATCCTCTACACACCTATGCCTTATGGCCAAGGGTGATCACAAGGTATCAAATGTTGATAGTAGTGGTGATGAACATGCTAGCAATGATGATAGCGATAGTGATGATGATAAATATGAATCACCTTTTTATGATGATCTTGTTAAATTGCTAAATCAATACACTAAGATCATTAAAAATAGTAGAGCTAAGAATAAAAAACTAGAAGCTAAGAATGATTCTCTTTTAGCTAAATATGATGTAGCCGAAAAGGCTAGTGTTGAGCTTAGAGAGGCAAATAATGCTATATCATCCAAACTCAAGGAGCTAAAATCTTCAAAGAAAGAGCTTAAAGAAAAATATAGTAAACTTGAGAGGATACACAATGAGCTCATCACTAGCCACAATATGCTAAAAGAAGAATATACTACTCTTAAGATTAACCATGATAATCTTGTTATTGTTCAAGAATATTTATCCAATGAGCCACATGATGCTACTAACAATATTGTTAAGATTGGTATAGCTACATCATGTGATGATTTGATCATTGAGAGCATTGAGCAAAGTTCTAGTAGCAAGGGCAAGCAAGTAGTTGAGACCGATAGTTATGATGAGTATATCAAGCTCAAGAATGACAATAAAAAGCTAAATAAAGATCTTGAAGAGCTCAAATCCACCAACACTATTATGCTAGAAACTCTTGATCATGATAGTGATTTGATTCTTGAAAATGAGAAGCTCAAAGAAGAGAACAAGAAGCTCAAGGAAGAGAAAAATAATGATGCTCTCAAGGAAGAGAACAAGAAGCTCAAGTTGGAGAAAGAGCATCTTAAAATTGGATTGAGCAAGTTCATAAGAGGCAAGCATCTTCAAAGTGAGCTACTAATGAACACTGTCATGAAGATGGATAGAAGTGGCATTGGGTACTTGGCAAACCAAGAGAAGAAGGCTCAAGCTCAACAACAACACAAGTCAAAGCCAAAGCCAAATAGATGTTTTGAGTGTGGACAAGAAGGCCACTTTGCTCATGAGTGCCAAACTCCACCACCACAACCCTTGCCCAAACATGCTAGACCTTTTGCCTTCAATGCTCATTACATGCTTAGAAAGAATTCTAGTGGGAAGATAAAAGTCATGTTCTTAGGACCTTCCAACAAGAATAGGCCTAAGAAAATGTGGGTAGCAAAGTCACTTGTTGAGAAGGTGAAGGGCCCTCAACAAGTTTAGGTTCCTAAAGCTTGATCTCTTGTGTGTAGGTGAACTACAAGACCGGTGGAAGTCATTGTGTTATTGATAGTGGTTGCACACAACATATGACCGGTGATCCTCGTATGTTCACCTCACTACATAAAGAAGTAGATGGACAAGAAAGAATCACATTTGGAGATAATTCAAAGGGCAAGGTTAAAGGTTTGGGCAAAGTGGCAATATCAAATAATTATTCTATCTCAAATGTGCTATATGTTACTTCATTGAGCTTCAACTTACTATCCGTTGGACAATTGTGTGATCTTAGCTTCCAATGCTTGTTTACCGAAAAGGAAGTCGTTGTATCTAAGAAGGATGATAATCAAATGATATTCAAAGGATTTAGATACAACAACCTATATCTAGTGGACTTCACCTCCGAAGATACTAATTTGAAGACTTGCCTATTCACCAAAACAACATTTGGGTGGCTATGGCATAGAAGACTTGCTCATATTGGGATGAGCTCACTCAAGAAGCTAATGAAGAATGATTTGGTGAGAGGGTTGAAGGATGTGAAGTTTGAGAAGGACAAGCTTTGTAGTGCATGTCAAGCCGGCAAGCAGTTACAAATACTCATCCAATAAAAGCTTTCATGTCAACCACAAGAGTACTAGAACTTCTTCACATGGACTTATTTGGATCAACAATATACAAGAGTTTGAGAGGAAATCTTTATTGTCTTGTGATTGTTGATGACTATTCACGATACACATGGGTATTCTTCCTTCATGACAAATCCGAAGTTACATCATGCTTCAAGAAGTTTGTCAAGAGAGCACAAAATGAATTTGAAGTGAAGCTCAAAAAGATTAGAAGTGACAACGGCAAAGAATTTGACAACACAAACATAGAAGCCTATTGTGATAAAGTTGGGATCAAGCATGAGATCTACGCAATATATACTCCTCAACAAAATAGTGTAGTTGAGAGGACGAACCGGACATTGATCACTCTTGCAAGAACAATGCTTGATGAGTACAACACTCCCGAAGCTCTATGGACAGAAGCTATCAACACCACATGCTATGCATCCAACCACCTATTCCTTCAAAAGGCATACATCGTCGGTGATTGGCTCATGGACATTGATACATCTAGTGACTCATCCGATGATGATAGTGACAACGAGAAGGTGGCCGCCATTGTTATTGACTCTTCATCATCTTCACCACCACCACCGCCATCATCCTCTACACACCTATGCCTAATGGCCAAGGGTGATCGCATGGTATCAAATGTTGATAGTAGTGGTGATGAACATGCTAGCAATGATGATAGCGATAGTGATGATGATAAATATGAATCACCTTCTTATGATGATCTTGTTAAATTGCTAAATCAATACACTAAGATCATTAGAAATAGTAGAGCTAAGAATGAAAAACTAGAAGCTAAGAATGATTCTCTTTTAGCTAAATGTGATATAGCCGAAAAGGCTAGTGTTGAGCTTAGAGAGGCAAATGATGCTATATCATCCAAACTCAAGGAGCTAAAATCTTCAAAGAAAGAGCTTAAAGAAAAACATGATAAACTTGAGAGGATACACAATGAGCTCATCACTAGCCACAACATGCTAAAAGAAGAATATACTACTCTTAAAATTAATCATGATAATCTTGTCATTGCTCAAGAATATTTATCCAATGAGCCACATGATGCTACTAACAATGTTGTTAAGATTGGTATAGCTACATCATGTGATAATTTGATCATTGAGAGCATTGAGCAAAGTTCTAGTAGCAAGGGCAAGCAAGTGGTTGAGACCGATAGTTATGATGAGTATATCAAGCTCAAGAATGACAATGAAAAGCTAAAGAAAGATATCATCGAGAAGGGTGATTCGGACCCCGTAACCGTTACACCACTGCTCCGTTGGTTATCAACCACGCGAACGCCATTGACCTCGTCGAGAAGGCTTTCCTGCGAGCGAATCGAGAACACAAGAAAGAACGGGATGAACGCAATCTAAAATTGCAAATAAATATGAGACTTATGATAACAAGAAGGAGTTCAAGTATTTATTCGAAATGACTAATCACCACAAGCAAACAAGATCAAGAACTGGGGCCTCGGTTCACAGCAAGCAGCCTTGGCGGCACAGTTGTAGCAAAACGATGTTTGTTTCATGAGGAAACCAAGAACTAAACAAAACCCAAACCCTAAGGAGAGCAACGACGGCTAATTATAGAGTCTTGGGTGTCACCCCCTGGACATGCCCCCTAATGGGCCCAAACACGATACACGGTCCAACGGAGCAAAAGACGGTGTCGCAGCACCCTGGCAGATTCTGAACGCTGACTTGTTTCAACAATTCCCGTTGATTCTGAAGGTCTTTTGATGTGAGACCACTTGTATTGGCTTCCTTATCAAATTAGCTTTCCAACTATATGTGGATCATAAAAAAACGAAGTCCGGATGCATCCTGGGTGACCAGTTTAAGGCAAACTGGTCCTGGAACCCGAGATGGGTTCCAACTTCACTTGGACTGGGCCTCCACCATGAGAAAAGATGAATTGGACGCCCATGCTGGACCTCCTCCTCTCCTTGTCTTCTATGTGATGAAGAAGTGATGTCCTCATCATCCTCCCTTCCTTGAATTAAAGTCGTCCTCGACTGAAGTAGGTCGTCTCCTCCATTGGATGACATCAACGATGGCTCCAGAAGAAGACGTTCATCTTGGTGCCCAATCCTTCGCAAAGGTGGCTGCCATGGTGGCCTTCCTGCTAGGAATTCATCCTCCTCCTATAAAAGGTTAGTACCAATAAGAGGCATAGCACTAGAAGCAGGACCAAGTG